>NC_054842.1:26965282-27274819 GCF_018345385.1 Vulpes lagopus | reverse complement strand
ATTCATATGCATGGCCTCTCCATGTGGTGGCTGGGTTTCTAGGGTGTGTGTCCTGATTGAGAGCAGGATGGAAGCCATATCATATCACACCCTACTTATCCATGCAGTTACAAAATCTCACCAATTTTCAAGGGGAGGGGATGTAGACTTCTTCTTGATGGTAAGAGTGTCAAAGGGTCTACAGACATGTTTTAGAACCACTACACCTAAGGTGGCCATATAACTCATTGTCCAAAGCAAGACATTTTGGGAATGAAAGTGGGTGCTTTTCAAGCATGAATAAAACTGTCCTTGGCAAATCAAGACAGGTCACCTCTCCTACCATGCTCACCAAGCTTTCTTAAATTCCTTTGCCTTTCTGACATTCATTGTGTCATTTAAAACATACTCTTTGCTCATTGAAATTTGTCTTTTAAAATTTATTTTTTGATGATTTCTTTTTTCTAAATCATAATTATTACCTTGAGGTTACTTGTTCACGATGGCTCTGGAGCTTGATAGTTATGAATCTTGTCCCACTATATCTTTCCTGCTAATTGGGACAGCTTCTGGCACTGTGGATATAAGTGCTTAGAATGCCTTTTCTCTCAGATGAGGGAAACCCAAGCAATGGAAGAATTTGCTTCAAGAAATGCTTTTTTAAAAACCTCATTTTTTGGCTCAGTGGTAAAAAAACAGTGATGATTCATCAGTTGAAATCAAATCCTTCATCCCAAAAAAGTGTTTTTATAAGAAGTGGGTGTTTTTTTTTTTTCTTTCCCCAAAGTCAGACTGCATAATATTTGGTGCTTCTCTTTTCTGAGTAATATATTCCATCTCAGTGGAAAGTGACAGTTTCAGGCTTGAGCCAATAACGTTTTATTTTCAGAGCTGTGCATGATGCCCCCTCATCCAGGGATCTGCTTTTGCCTTCATCCCTAAGAGGAGTTCGACCATGGACCATTCCACTGACACAGTCCCCCTTTCCTCCCTTGTTATTAACTTGTTTTTCTAGAGACCCTGGAGCAGAATAAATGCCTAAGAGAGCATCTGGAAACAGCCCCCAGGTGTAAATATGCATGACAAGTTAAGTGTACTTCAAGAGTGGACCATAGTCAACCACCATCAATCTCTGTCTTGCAATCCTGGGTCTCCATGCAGGAGCCTTTATTCAGAAATCTCCACTAGAAAATACTTTTTTCTGTTTCCTTCTTGTGACTCCACAACTCTGTGTCATTATCAAAAGAAAGCAATGTGATTCTTTTCTGATCCATGAAAGCAAACACCCCATCCTGTTCAATTTGTCTTCTTGGAAGCTTCCACAAATATCTCCTTGCTAGAAAACAAAAATGCAAAATTTGTACCCATTTCTGTTCCAGACTGAAATACACAGGAAGCTTTTATGAGTCCCAACGTATGGTCTGAGCTTCACAAATGAAGAGGGTATTTAAGAGAGCTACAATGAGAGCATTAAAACTAGGAAACCCCAGCAGAAAGAGTTAAAAGAACACCAAGGGTGGCAATAGCAGTATCCAACAGCTGCTCAGATGGCAAGTGGGCTTGGGCTTAAGGTGACCAACTGTCCCGGTTTGCCTGGACTGAGGGGGTTCCTGGGATGTGAGACTTTCCAATTTTTAATCCGGAAAGTCGTGGAAGTGTGGGAACTGGAGTTCTCTTCCTTAACCAGTAGCTATCCCCACTGCTCTGCCGCACAGAAACCCCTTCTGCTCTGGAACAGCAGGGAGGGGTAAAGATGATCCCAGGCCAGGGTCTAGAAGGAAAGAAAAGAGCCAGACGTACAGCCAGCCATTTAGGCTTCTAAGTTCAGGGTGCTAAGGGATGTTTGGGATAAGAAAGTGGCAGTGCTGAAAGGGAACAGCACTGTTAATGGTTCAAAAGTACTGAGGCAGAACTCTACCCTATAAGGAAAAGATCACTCAAATTTCTAAAATGAACAGGTTCTATCAGAGCTTGTAAAGTCCCTTTCTTCCAGGCAGGCTTTTTTTTTTTTTTTTTTTTAAAGATTTTATTTATTTATTTGAGAGAGAGAGAGAGAGGATGAGAGGGAAAAGGGTAAGAGGGGGGATGGTGAGAAGGAGGAGGAGGGTCAGAGGGAGAAACAGACACCCCACTAAGCAAGGACCACCCCCCTCTCCCATATGGGGCTCAATCCTGGGACTCCATCCTGGGACTTGATCCTGGGACTCCATCCTAGGACTCAATCCTGGGAGTCCAGGATCATGACCTGAGCCGGAGGCAGATGCTTAACCAACTGAGCCATGCAGGATCCCCTCCAGGCAGCCCTTCTAAGAGTCCTTGGGAGTTAGGGGCAGTCCAGACTCTAGCCAAATTCCAGAGCTCCACTCCTATTTCCTCTCTCACGCTGGGGCCCTCCCTCTCTGTCTATCCCAGTGCAGGGCATTCATTATTCAAAACTCCCTTTCTTGTGTTCACAGGCCCTGGGTAGCCCATGAGAACAACCCAGTTGTGCCATCCTGCACAGAAACAGCTAGAGAGGCTGTCCATATCATCGATAATATGGAGTTTCCCCTTTGGTGACTCCTCTCTTCAAGAAAACAATATCCAAAAGTCAGAAATAAAGCAATATAGATGCATGATCCTCATTGTCAAGTCTGCCTCAAAATCATTCAACTTTCCAGTAGAATGCAACTTTGTTTGATTTACTACTAACTCTTGACTCAACATTGTAGAGCTCTCCAAGATTAGCTATTAATTTGTTGAAAATCATTAAGATACAAATGGTTTTTATCCAATAGTGGTACAAATAAGTTTTTTCCTATAGAGATCAAAAAGACTTCTGTTTGATAGAAACTATAACTCTAAAGGTTAGAGTTTTGTTGCCTTGAAGAAAAATAACTAGTTCTGTATCTAACTTAGTGAACTTATTCTACATTTAAAAAAATATTTACTTATATATTTTAGAGCAAGAGAGGGAGGCGATGTGCACACAAGAGCGAGCAGGAAGAGGGGCAGAGGGAGAAGGAGAGAGAGAATTCCAAGGAGACTCCCCACTGAGTGCAGAGTGCAATGAGGGGCTCAATCCCAGGACCCTAATATCATGACCTGAGCTAAAACTGAAAATTGGAGGTTCAGCTGACTGAGCCACCCAGGTGCCCAACTTATTCCACATTTTTTCTTTAACTACCATATATGTGTCATCTCATACATCTTGGACACCTGGTTCTCTTACTAATGAGTCAAAATAAAACTTTGACGTGTACTCATAATATATTTGTATGAGAATTATGCTTTTTTCCAGCATTTTAAAAATTATGCTTTGGGAAGTTCCTCTCACTGCACTTCCATTTTTGGTTCTCTTCGGACCCATAAAAATGCAGTTTTAAGTCATGAGTCCTTTCCATCTTTCTGTTCCTCAATCACTGATGACATCTTGGTCCTCGCTCAGGGCTGCGGTAAGTGGCACTTTTGGGTATAAAAAGAATTTTACTCTGTTGCAGAGTTACAGATAATAGCAAGGCCTGGACACTAAGATGTCCAGCAATAAAAAATAGGAAATTATGGTAAGTCAACATTAAATACTAGGCAGCTATTAAGTATAATCATTGTCAAGACTATTGCAGCAACACAGAAAATGCTGAGGTGAGCATGTGAGAAGACAGTATATATGATGTAAACTGGAATATCTGTGAGATGATGCTATTAGAAAGATTTCTCATTTTTTCTCCAAATTTTATATAAGATGATTTTTATCCTTTCAATGAAAAAAAAAACATAAAGAAAATTTAAAACCCAAGCAAGTGAAGCATTAATATGTGCTATTATTGATGTTCTTACCACCAACACAGTCATGAAATTATGGTTAGGAGATTTCATTGAATAACCCTCTAGAAATCTCCCCAAACTTGCCCATATCACTCCTTCACCTATGAATGCTTAGGAACTTCAAGGTCACTTTCAACTCAAACATGCTCTGTGATCAGAGCAAGGGAAGGCAAAGCCCTAAGAATTAGAGGACTTGAAGAGGTGAGGTTCCCAATGTTAATGAAAACACACCAGACCTCAACTCTCAGCCTCATGGACAGAGGTGTCAGCAGCTCTGCATAGACTCTCAGGTCCCCTTAGGGGACAGTCATGTTCCAGCCCCATCTTTACTGTAATGGTACTTTTCTTGGTGCCCCAAACTCTACCCAACTCACCCAAATCCACTCTTGGGTCAGAGCTGCTGAATACACACCCTCTAGACTCCAAATTGGGATCCAGGACCAATATCCCCTTTGCCCACTCTGCCTTCTCACCACTTGGAACATCTATGCCTGTCCACAGAGAGCCCTTCCTCACCACGGATGTGGCATCTAGCTGTCCTTCTGAGGACAGGCCTTTCCCTCCCCACCCTCTTGGAGAAAACCACAAAAACAAAACCAGAGCCAGCTGTGTTCCGAGGGGAATGTTTTCACCCTGTGTCCATTTCATTAAGCTCTTTGGCCTAGGACATAGGCGATGAGGCATTTTTGAGGCTTCCCAGAGGTACCCTGCAACAGACCCGAATACCTGCCAGCCCTGACCTCACTTGAAGTTGTCTTTGGTTCTCTGGCAGATGTTTTTAAGCTGGCTCATCTTCTAAGTGCATGTATTTACAAACAGACTTTACTGATGTTCCTTTAAAAATTCTTCCTTCTGAGTCCTTGCCTCAGTCTCTATTCATTGAGTCAGAGTCATATTTTATTTGATATGTTGGTACAGTCTTGGCTATTTTTCAAGCACAGATCCCAAGCATAAGCTTCTGATGGGCAGGGACATATTTTACATTTCTTTATAGCCCAAAAGCTAACATAGTGCCCTACAAAGAATAAATATCTTGAGGCATCTGGGTGGCTCAGTTGAGTAAGCGTCCAATTCTTGGTTTCAGCTCAGGTCATGATCTCAGGGTTCTGGGATCGAGCCCCACATCAGGCTCCACACTTAGTGGGGAGTCTCCTTGGGATTCTCTCCCTCTCTCCCTCTGCCTCTCCCCCTCTTCCCTGTCTCTAAAATAAATAAATAAATCTTTTTTTTTTTTTTTAAAGAATACATCTCTTGGTAAATTGGAAACAACTTGAATGTTCAACAATAGGAGAATGGATAAGCAAATTATGGTTTATTTGTACAACACAATACTACTCAGTATTCCCAAATACTTAGATTTGTTCCTAAAAGGAATGAACTACTGATACATGCAAGACGGACAAATCTCAAAAGCATTACACTGAGCAAAAGAAGCACACCCAGAGTGCTTGGGTGGCTCAGTTGGTTAAGCGTCTGCCTTCAGCTCAGGTCATGATCTCTGGATCCTGTGATTGAGCCCTGCATCAGGCTCCCCACTCAGCAGGGAACCTGCTTTTTCTTCTCCCTCTGCCCCTCCTTCTGCTTGTGCTCTCTCTCTCTCTCTCTCTTGCTCTCTGTCTGTGAAATAAATAAATAAAATCTTAAAGAAAAAGCACACACAAAAGAGCATATACTGTATGATCCCATGTATATGAAGCTCTAGAACCAGCAATGCTAATCTGTGATAGAGGTCTATTATGTATTGAATGTTTGTGTGCCCCCCAAATTCCTGTGTTGAAGACTTAACTCCCAGTGTGGCTGTACATGGAGATGGGGCCTCTGGGAAAGAAACTGAAGTAGGATGAGGCTATAATGGAGAGGCTCTGATTCAATAAGATTTGTGTCTTTCTAAGGAGGGAGACCAAAGGGCTCACACACATACAAAGAAGAGGTCATGTGAGGACACAGTAGGAAGGTAGTCATTACAAACCAAGGAGAGGAAATGAGTGGGAAATATCAGAAAGGGAGACAGAACATGAAAGACTCCTAACTCTGGGAAACGAACTAGGGGTGGTGGAAGGGAAGGTGGGCGGGGGGTGGGGGTGACTGGGTGACAGGCACTGAGGTGGGCACTTGATGGGATGAGCACTGGGTGTTATTCTATATGTTGGCAAATTGAACACCAATAAAAAAATAAATTTATAAAAAATGTTTATATTGAGTACTTAAAAAAATAAAATGTTTATATTGAGTACTTAAAAAAACAAAACAAAAAACCAGGGAGAGGGCTCTCGACAGGAACTGGATTGGCTGGAATGTGATCTTGGATCTCTAGGTTCCAGAACCATGAGAAAATAAATCTCTGTTGTCTAAGCCATCTAGCCTATCATATTTTATTATGGCAACCCTAAGATGAGATGGAAATAGTGTTTATTTCTGAGGAAGTGGACATTGACTGGAAAATGATACAGGTGAACTTTCTAGGTGAAAGAAATGTTCTACATCTTGATAGGGTAGTGGTCACACGGATACGTATATAGGTATATGCAAAACAGTACTGAGCTATAAGCTATACACTTGAGATATGTGTATTTTAATACATGTAAATTATAACTCAATAAAGAAATGAAGAAAAAGTCTGTAAGAATGGTGACCTCTCCCCTGTAACTAACACCCTCCAATTGATCGACTTGGGATGAAGGTTTATCAAACACCCACTCTGGGCAAATTCTTGCAGTACCCCGCAGATATAGCAAGAGCGGGGAAAACAAACCTAGTCCCTAAATCTCAGGGAACTTTTTCAGCTCCCAAAGCAGTATCTGAAGCCCTCAAGTCACAGCCATTGGTGCAGGTGTACCAAATACTAACAACTCATTAAGACACTTTTTGACACACTGGAATACACATTAACTCCTTCGTGCTTCTACTCAGGCAGCTGTTACCTGGTACCTTCAAGAACCAGGCAGACCCTGGATCTGCTCATCTGCAGGTGAATACCACCAAGAAAAACAAAAGACAAATGGGAAAGCTGGTGCAAAAGTCTTGATGAGATATTAAACTGTGAAATTCAGACCTTAAACACTCCCTTTACTCAAACAAAAGAACCCGCAAAATTATTTACTCCCACATTTCAGCAGTTGACTTTTCTGTAGTATACGGTACTTAATGGAGTTTTCATCCAGGTTGTTTTCACTCTTTTCTTTCCAGAACTTTGATAATGCCAGTGAGATGCAGTCAGATACCATTGAAGAAGCATCGTAAACCAAGGACAAGATCTACAAGTTCCTTCCCAGGGAGAAATGTGCCATTTCCTTTCCAGGCTCTTGGCAATTAAAAAAACAAAAGTTGTTTTTATGAAGTCACTGACATTCCAGACAATGTGTGCCACCTATCTTCCCTTCTGTGTCCTTAAGAGACACTGTTAATTGATCACAGCACTGTTAATCACTGAGCCCAGTTCCAGAAGTAATGATGTGCTGGAGCCAACTGGTGCTTGTTTAAGAGAGCCAGTTGTTAAATTTCAGGAATCTTGCTAGCTGGTTGTCGAACATGATCATTATTAAAAATTAAATTATACAAATTTATACTTGAGTGAATTATATTAAAAGAAAAAGTAATGGATACTCAAAATTCATCACTTCCTAATTATTTTGCCATATTTTATTAGACCTATGCACCTGAGGTTATTTACATATATGGTATCTGGAAGCACTTTATAATGATGTGCTATAAAACAGTCTCAGGAGTTGGCCAGGCTTGTGAGTCTCTGAGGTAAAGTCTACCCATTTTATTGTCAATTTTTTTTCATAACGGCACTCCTGGCAAACGCAGCAGAAGGCAATTTGTTGCGATAGAATGAAATCTTTGGTCTGGGGTGGCAGGCAGGATGGGCTACATAATTTGTAGAACCCAGTATAAAATGAAAATGTGGGATGCTTTGTTCAAAATTTATTAGAGATTTCAAACTGGTGACAGTAGACCATTAAACCAAACATGGGCCCTTCTGATCATGAGGACTTTTCTGAATGCCCATAAAAACCAACCCTGGTAGCAGGTCATCATGTGCCTGTGGGGATCCTGCATTATCTGAGTGTATGTAACCCCCGGGCTGCTCACCTGATTTTTAAGGACAAAGCTTCCAGGTAAAAGGCAGTGAGTTTTAAAAGTCTGTGTCCTGAATTTGGAAGAGAGCCATGATCCTAGGGAGTCCAACAGAACAGAGCTCAGGGTTTAGGGAAATTCCACTTCCTTGAGACACCAAAGGTGTCCTGGGCCCCTGCTGGAATATGGAGAGGACACAAGGATGTCCCAGGGAGATAGGGACAGAGGTGAAGGCAGAGAACCCTGCCTTTGGCAGCCCCTCTAAAAAGGAGACCACAGCTCACCAGATAAATATCCACAGAGAGCCACAGTCCTGCCTCAGAAGGAGTCACAAATGTCTCAGGCCTGACTCCTCCTCATTGGCCAAGTCATCCCTTTCTACCCTTTGATGTGTCTTAAGAAGAAGCCAAACCAGTAGAATGACCAACTCATCTCCGTTTGCTGGGATTTCCCCAGCAAATGAAAGCCCCATGGCCTGGTAAGCCTGGAAGAACTGAGATGGTTGGTCACCTTACAAACCAAAGTCACAGCAGGAGGCCCCATTCTGAAAGGGCTTAGGTCCTGCCTGTGGGCTGGCATCCTCCAAGACAAACTGGCTAAGTTCCAATGATTTGATACAACACGTCAACTCCTTTACTATCTCCAGGTACATTTTTCCTCATTGTTCACCAAGATCTCCCATCCCTTGCAGTCAGATATAGCAAGGACATCTTACTAACTCTGGCTATGATTAGTGATTGGTAGTAGCTACTCTGGGTTGGATTTTCCACCTGAAACAACCTCATCTATGCTCTGGGCAGTGGTCCTCATCTCTGGTTACACAATAAAATCCCCTGGAGAACTGGGTTTCAATACTGTTCAAAGCTCTTAGTCATTCTGATGCACAGCCAGGGTTGAGATCCACTGACCTAGGACCTACAACATTGGACACTTGAATGTTCCTATGTCCAAAAAAGAATTTTCTGAAGAAAATCTTGCCTCTATCCACAGTCTCTTCTAACCCACCTCCCCCCAAGTGTGGAGTGGATCTCCACACAGGCATAAGTCCTGGTGTGAACAATTATTTTTTTCAAACCAAAAAGAATATAACTCTTGTATTACATTTTCTTGATTGTCAGAGCATTTGACATTGCTTTTACCTGATCAACAGAGACATTTTCTCTCTAGGTACTTGCCATTTAAAGATTAAAGCCCTGAAAAAAATAGAATGAAGATTGAAACCCTGGACCCAAGGTTTCATGGACAATGACCAGGAGAATCTATTGATTATTTAGTCAGAATGTTCTTACTCTATGAATACTGTGGATCTGATGACTAATCATATTCCCTTCTTTACACTGGCTGCTAGGAAGATCAATTTACTTTTAACAGTTGTATAGACTTCATGGTCTATGCTTCATGTGCTAACTTTACTTCTGGTTTCATCTTATTCTTTAAGCTGACTTTCCCTTTGACCCAAAGTCCTTAGCTATTTATTCCGTCCTATTAAATTCAATGTACACACGAGCTCCCATAAATCCTTTCAGAAGAAAGGCCTAAAATATAAACAAATAAAATGCAGATGGTGACTGCTATTTTTAGGGAAAGGCAGAGCATAAAAAGTATTGGACAGACTCTACAAGGCAGATCATGCTGGTTCTCATGATGCAAGGCTTCCAATTTTTAATCCAAAGCTACCTTTTCAAGATGCATGCTTTCTTGCCATGACTCATACAGAATAAGTACCAATGCCTAGATACCCAACCCAAGAAATGTCTTTTGGCCTCCCTCTGATATTGTCTTCTGGTCTCTCCAAGAGTCCTAGTAAGGAGCAAACGATTGCCTTCAACAACACACTTATCTTTCCCAATCAAGGACGCAATTATCTTGATTGGTTTACAAGCTCAACTCTGCACTTTGTGAGAGTGATTTCACTGCTGGATTGGCGTGCTACCACAGTCAGTTTTCCTAATTAATTTATTTGATTTATTTACAGAGCTATGTGTGTGTGTATCTTTTGAAATCAATATTCAAATATAATCTAAAATGTAAATAAATATTTGAGCCAAGAGCATGGGCATTGTCTTGTGCCTAAAGCTCTTTGTGGTGGATGACTCGGTCCTCCGTGGGGTTATATTTGCAAATGCTAAGACTTTGGTTATTCCAAGAACTGTTTTATTCAGAAAGAAGGGAGGCTACTTTGGATGTTTAAGATTTATTCACTTTCCTCTAGCTGTATGACTATTCACAGGTTCTGTATAAATGGCTCAAGTAAAATCTCCATTTTATAATGCATGTCCAGTTAACATCATAGAACATTAGTGGTGAAAAATCCCTAGGGAACATCTTATCCAGCCCATTCCTTCTGTGAATATATAGAAACTTCCAGGACTACACATAGACTGAGTTGCAGAATTTGGATTGGGATCAAATGCCCACCACATCTGTGACCAACCCAGAATCAGGTGCATAAACTTCAATTCTAGACTCTAAGACAATCTTTCAGAAATTTCCTCCAGACCTACCTTCAAACTTGCTCAGTACATTCAAGGTACACTCACAACAATGTATTTCTTTCTTTTTATTTTATTTTATTTATTTATTCATGAGAGGCACACAGAGAGAGGCAGAGACACAGGCAGAGGGAGAAGCAGGCTCTATGCAGGGAGCTCGATGTAGGACTCGATGCTAGGACCGGGATTATGCCCTGAGCCGAAGGCAGATGCTCAACCGCTGAGCCACCCAGGCATCCCATGACAATGTACTTCTTTCAAGAATTGCAGAAATGCCTGGGGAGTTCATGTCCCAAACTGCCTGGATACATAGCCTTCTGAACACGAGGCCTACTTGAAGGCTCTAGCAGGCCCTGAGAATTCTCTGTTCAGGAACCCAGCCCTGCCTCCTCTCTAAACTCAAGGAAGGCCTACATTTCAACCTGTCCCACTCTTGTTTCTTAGCAAACCACTCTTGTCAAGACTCATCCCCAGCCTATATATTTTCTCTCAAGAATCATCTCATGTTTATAAAGAGATCACATAAGGTTTCAAAAACCTCCTCTAGAGATGTTCCCACTCTTGCAAATTGGGACATTATACAAAGAACATCCAAGGAGTAAATTCCAGTTCCTCATCTTGGGGACCATTGTCTTCATTGTTTTCATTGTCAAATACATTGATACCTGAATGTCCTAGAGCACCCCACCCTCTCCCTTCCAGGTGCTGCACAGTGTAGGGAGAGTTGAATGCTGAACTAGCAGCATCTGGATCATGTCAGACCTTTGTACATCAGACTAAACGTATTTTCTAGTCTTTCCCTGAGGGCTAAGACTGGACTGCTCATCAATTGATCTCTTCCCTACCCATTTGGATTTTACACTGTAAATGTTCACAGATTAGCTATTTCTAATACCTTCCCGTTTCAAATGGTGGTTAAAAGTGGAAGAGCTCAGGGCCAGCCAAGCTGCAGAGAAGTCATGAGTTGTAGACATGTGACCCATTGTTTGGGTGTTCAAGATTATAGTAACACTGGCTAGAGTTTATTTCACACATCTACCCTGCTCTCTCCAGCTCTGATCCAGCCTAAGGAAGGGAGGTAGAAGCTTTAAAACATAATGATAAACAATGAGGTCACAGGCCAGAACAGCCAAGCCTTCTTGGACTCAGCCAAAAACAAAAAAACAAACAATGAAAAAAGTCCTTATTGGCTACAGAGGCCTTATTGGTCACCATGAGTCAAAGAATCATGCTGGTGGTATCAGCCAGGCTGCAACTCACCAATTGGGAGATCCACTTAAGAATAATGGCCTAGAATTGAAGAATATATAGGTATCTCCTGGTGATTCAGCTGACCCCCAACCCCTGACTGATGAGGTACTCTGCCACTTACCACAACCATTGACCTCTCTCTCCCTCTGCATCACAGAGAATGCCACATGATGGCTAATTCCCTAGTCTCCACTTCCACAAACACTGCCACTTGACTTGCAAGTTCCTCCTGACAATCTCTGTTCTGTGTGCAGGTGGAAGTTTGGGCAGGCAGCCTTGTCTCCACTCTGGAAAGGGCTGACTGGCTGTGCAGAAAAGCAGATGCAAGACAAATAACCCAGTAGGCTCAGCTATCTCTTCATGAGAAGAAAAATGCCAGAACAGTAACAAGAAATCAAAGAGAATTCCACCAGCCACAACAAATGGTGGTCCTTGGACATCGAATAAACCTCAAGGCAGGAGAGAGGTAAGCTGACTAGATAGACACAGAGGTGCCTCACCATGCTCTCATGTCCGGGCAAACTTCTCGGCATCTCTTGCCCCTCCCAGAATGCCTTAGATTGCACAGGAGATAAAGATATATTTTCCTGGGCTCATACCCAACAGGTGGAGTTTTGCACATCCTCTATCAGAGAGGTTGCAAATTGGCAGTCTGTGGGCTGAAGTTGGCCTGCCAAGATGTTTTCTTTGGCCTTAACGGTGTATTTTAAAATTTTTGAAGCTATTGCCAACTTTTGCAAATTGGGGATTTCACATTTTAAAAAATATGAATTTCCCACTTTTCTTGAAAAATCAAAAGATTTGGCAAGGATAGACCTATTTTCCTGCGTGGCAAAAATTGGCTATCCTCAGTGACAGCTGTTCCTGTCTGACAGAGACAGGAACTTGCCAGCTCCTGCAGTCCCACCTCGCCTGTTTCTCTTGCTTTTATTACCTGCCTGGCTTCTGGAGGCACCTAAGTTTGTAGCTCTGATCATCCTGTCGGTAGGAGATCCCCTTCTCCCACCATAGTAGGAAACTAGGCTGGACTTCAATTGCCAACATCTGTACCTCTTTGCCTGAGGACTTTCTTTGGCAGCCAGTCCCTCTGTCTACTTCCCAGCAGGTCAAAAATTGACCCTTCCCAGCAGTCTCCAACTGATTGGAGTTGGTGCATAAATACACCAGCCTCCTCCCCCGGTTTGAGATCACTCTGAGGTACATGTTATACCCTGGCTGCCAGAGGTCCCCAAGGATATTAAGCTCTGGTGACCCACCATGGTAACTGCCTGGATGACATGACCTTTAAAGGCTGCCTTACTTTCCTTATCTCTCTTCTCTCACTGCTAGTAGTTTTTCTTTTTCTTTCTTTTTTTGTCACCTGAATAAAATCGAGTATATAGTTTATTCTACAATAACAAGAACTTAGATTTGCTATGTTTTATGCAGTTGTTGTGAATACAGAATTAGCAAATACTGACCATTACTTCTGGGGGTTGGGTTCCTAGGTTTCTGGTCACAATACTTTCATCAACCAATCAATATATAACCTTTTTTTATGTTTATGTTCAAAGATATGTTATTCAATATATACTATTGATTCATAAACATTGACTTCATAGCTAACAGCACTATAACTCATGCCTGAATGGAGCTTATCTAACACACATATTTTCTCCAGAGACCACATCACAGCCTTCTTGAACACTAGCCAGCACTTCAGTACCAGGCTTGGGGCACCAATGAAAAGAACAAGAATGGGAAAAATGTGGCACTAAATAGAACATGAAAAGGATACTTGTTTACAATATAAGAGCTGAAACAAGAAGCCTTGTTTGACCTCAGTTGGGAATGGGCATATCAGGTATGCTAAAAATTTTTGCTGCTCTGTTTATGTTCATGATGAATGTAAAAGTACCATGAATGTTGATTTTGAGGTTACAAATATTATAGTAAGGAGGCAAATTCACAAATACAGAATCCATGAATGATGAATATCAACTATACCCCACAGTCTGCTTCCAGAGGACCCAAATAGCACCATAGAAATGTTTTTTTTTTCTTGAATAATTCAGGAGTGACTAAAAACACTGGAAAGAAACATAAAACAATGGTTTCAGGCATTGGCCATCAGTAACCACAGGATCCCCAAGAGAGGGGAACAAGTGAGGTAAGTCCTATGATTTCCCCCAGAGGATTGCCTAGAGACTATTTCCAGGCTGCACTGCAGGAAAGAGGAACCAGGTGGAGCGTAAGTTGAAGAGATTGAGCTGGGGACCAAGGATGTCGAGGTGGTTAGTGTTCACAAGGCAGAGTATTGGAGAGTGGAGAGCTGTGCTCAGAGAAAGCTCCAATGCAAGGATCTGTGAGCCTTCATATGAGCTCTGATTAGAACATGTGTGCAAAGAAACAGCAAGGCCACCTAAAGGAACAGAGGGAAAAATTTATCAAAAGATAAAATTCACAGTATCTGGCATCAAAGAAAAAACTACTAGGCGTGCAAAGAACCAGTAAAATATGACCCATAGTGAGGTGAAATATTAATAGAAACAGACCAAAAAATGACACAGATGGTAGTATTAGTAGACAAGAATATTGAAACCATTGTTATAACTTTATTTCATATGTTCAAAAATGGAAAACACATTGAATATGTTAGAGACACAAAAGATATAAAAAAGATCCAAATAGAACTGTTAGTGATAAAACAAGAATGCCTACAATGAAAAATGTAATGACTCACTGGATGGGATCAATAGCAGATTAGATGCTACAGTAGGAAAGATTAGTTAACTTGAAGACTGAGCAATAGAAACTAGAAACAGAAAATGAAATTTAGAGAGGAAAAGAGTAAGAGAAGTTAGAGGCTTTGTTAGAGTGTGGCTTCTAATTGCAGGTCATTTAGGTTTGTCCCTGGAACATGACAGTATGTGGGCTTTTGTGGTTCTTGGGAGGAGACACAATGGGGAAGCTAGACTAGGGGCCAAGTCCCCAGATACATGGTCAAAGAGGAAGCAGTGCATAAGCTTCCTGCCATGCTCAGTTTAAGGTGGCTTCTAGCACACCTCAGCTTTCTTCATTCAGGCCTTAGAGATTTGGTGGGGAGTTGCTTGCTATACTTTTAAGAGATATTCTTCCCAGGAAATGGAAGAAAGGTCTATGGAGGTTCTATCTCTCCATTTCCTTCCCTTATTTTTGCCCTTCTATAATAAACATAGGAACCTTTGGTTTTAAGATTATCTACTCATTAATGAGAAAGGATAGATGACAAGAATAACAAAATGAAGATGAGAGAAATGTCCTAAATAGCACCCTAAATTTCCATAGATCTTGTTTCTACCAGATGGTAAAACATAAAAATGGCCAGGGGTTTGCCTTTTTCAATGGACATCTCTAAGGACATTCTCAGATGATATTAATATATCCTGAATAAATGCTGAGGCCCTGCAGAAATGGATATTCAAATCTCGGTAAGATACCAGTTAAATTTCTTTTGATGATGAAGTGTCTCAAACATAATGAAAATGATGTAATTGACACTCATAAAGTTACATCACAAGTTTTTAAAAAGTTGATTTGTGGTCATATTGGCCTCAGAACCTTGGTTTTGATTAATATTTGAAGTTACAAATATTACTACACCCTCTGCCCCTACTCCAATCCATTTTTTCTCCATTCCTAGTAGTGCTCATCTCCTAAAAGTATTTTACTTTTTAATAATTTTTATGTTTACCACATAGGCTTACTATGTAGTGTCATTTTGATTGTTTCAAAAATTCACAGATATTACATTGTCCTGTTACAACTTAACTTTTCACTTGATATGATGTTTTAGAGTTTTATGTGTACTTCATTATGTGACATTATGTGGACATTTAGGCTATTTCTTATTTTTGCCATTATAGTGCTTTGGTGAATATCCTTGCACGTGTTTTTTGTGAACATGTGCAAAAGGTTTTCCCGGAAGTGCAAATGTTGGGCTTTCCAATATGTACATCCTCAATATTACTGGATATTGTCAAAATGCTCCTCAAAGGTACCAGTTGACACTGCTGCCAATAATGTGAACAATTCCTTTCCCCCACATCCTCGACTGAATTGGTATCATCAGACTTTAACATTTTTATCAGTCTGTATCTGAACTCTATTCTGTTCCATTGATCTTTTTCTCATTCATTTGCCAATGCCACACTATTTTAGTTATTATAGCTTTATAAATTTAGGTGTCTGGGAAGAGGAATCTCCTTCCTTTCTCTTTGTAATTATCCATTCTTGGTTCTTTACCCTTCTGTAGGAATTGTAGGATAGCTTGTGAAGATCTATAGAAAGCTTAATGAGAACTTTGAATGAAATGAGAGTGAAATTATAGATGAATTTTAGGAGAATTCACATCTTTATGATATTGAGTCTTTTAACCCAGGATCATGGTTTGGCTCTCCAGTTTTACTTTTATTCCTTCGATAAAGTTTATAGTTGGCCCTATAAATTTTGTGAGATTTATTAGTAGGCACCTTGGAGCTTTTGTTGCTAAGGTACCATTTTTTTTAAAATTAATTTTTATTGGTGTTCAATTTACCAACATACAGAAAAACACCCAGCGCTCATCCCGTCAAGTGTCCACCTCAGTGCCCGTCACCCATTCCCCTCCAACACCCGCCCTCCTCCCCCCTTCCACCACCCCTAGTTCGTTTCCCCGAGTTAGGAGTCTTTATGTTCTGTCTCCCTTCCTGATATTTCCCAACATTTTTCATTTATCAGGTAGGCAAAGATTAAAAGGGCTACTAACACTGTATTGGTAATATTATGGGAAAACAGGGATTTTTATATTTTATTATTGCAAGTGTAAATTAATTCAGCCTCTTTGGAGTATGATTTGTAATAGCCTTAAAGTTTTTAATACATATTTTATTTGACCCAGAAATTCCACTTCCCAGAATTCACAAATATATGCACATTCATATGAGAGTTTGTGTGTATAAGGATATTTAAAGCAAGATTATCATAAGAGAAAAAAACTGACAACAACCTACGTGTGTATTGGTACAAGACTGGTTAAATTAACCACTGAATAGTTTATCTAATGAAATACTACATGGTCATCAAATAAAATGGCAGCTTTATAAATATTTACATGAGAAAATGCCCAAGATTTTTATTTTTTCTTCTTCCTGCTTGCTTTAGGGTTAGCTCACTGTTCATTTTGCAGTACCCTAAAGTAGTAGGATAGATTTGATTTGAAATTTTGCTTCTCTTTCAGTATAGGCATATGGAGCTATAAATTCCCCTCTAAATCTTATTCAGCTACATGCCATAAGTTTGACTATGTTGTATCTTAATTTTCATTTATTTCAAAGTATTTTCTAAGTTTTCATATGATTTCCTCTTTAACCCATTTGTTATTAAGGAGTGTATTGTTCAATTTCCATATTTGTAAGTTTCTCAAATTTCCTTCTGGTATTGATTGTACTTGGTTGGAGAAAATACTTTATATGACTTCAATCCTTAAATTTATTGAGGCTTGTTTTAAGGTTTAACATACGGTCTATTGTGGAGAATGTTCCATAGGCACTTAAGAAGAATGCATATTCTGCTATTGAGAGGTGAAGAACAGAGCCACATCTTAAAATTCCTTTCCTCTCTTCTCTTAGTACAGAGCATCTCTTCCTCTAAACTCGACATATCTCACTCTAAATGCCCAGTCCATAGGGCTTTCTTCATTTTTTTTTTCCTTTTCTTCTGTCTCATCTCTTTATTATATGGATCAACTTAGGCTCTCTCATGGTGGCTCTCCCTTTCTGCCTCTTTCTTTTCTTTCTTCTCCACTTTTCGCATCATTTATATCCTCCCAGAGTGAAATAGAACCTGAGAACTGACCAACACAAAAATTCATCCCTTTTACCAGGGCCTCTCTAGTTCAGTGTCTCTCTATATATTTTCCTAAAACTGTAATACAAAAAGTCCAGGAACAGAGTTGATAAAGAAAAAAGTTCCCCCATATGATCAGAATTCTGAGCTGATGAAAACAAAAATTTTCCCTCTAGACCCACCTTCCATGGATCAAGACACAATGGAAAATTGTGTAAACAAAGTATTCATCATCCATGGCAGGATTATCCTCCTCCCTCAGGGTCATCTGTTGAAACTCCTTCTTAGCTTCACAGAACCAAAGGCAAGGCTTTGAGAGTGGCAGCCTCAAAGTTGGAATCAATTTGGCTTTAATTCATTATTAACACACTACTAAAAAGCCTTTTGAAGTCACAGCACCAGCAGGAGCCAAGCACACAAGATTCCACATAGCTTTCTAAGATCTTACAGCTTACAAAAGGGTGGAGAGGTAATTGCACTTTTGTTTACCAAAAGGCTTGGGGAAATGTCAGGCCTTTACGGTTTATTTTGGTTTCTTCGTATTTACCCAAATATTAGTTTGTGGGCATCTCTGTGATTACTTCCAGCGCAGTATTGTGGTTATAATTGCTTGTGGACCTGTCTTACTGGCCACATCTGATTCATCTTTTTATCCACCATGCCAAGCACCTTGCCTGGTACATAGTGGGTATTCAGTAATGTTTTCAGAATGAATGGAGACAATATAATAATAAATATGCCTAGTAGGGCTTCACAGCGCTTTTCCAAAAGAATAATTATAGGTACTTCAAACCTCATATATTGGTCACATAACTCATTTCTATCTCCCAAATGCACACCACACCCTTGCAATTATTCTTCCAGGTACTCCCAAAGGTTTGGCAGCATCTTTAATCCCTTCAACCCATTCAAGTCAGTGTAATTATCTGCAAAGTCTATTTCAAATGTATGCTGTAAGTGCATATGCATGCGTGCACATGCTCACACATACACATACACATACACAAACTACACATTTTTGAGTAAAGAGGGTAGTGAATTCATTCTGCTTTTTTCACCAGGACAGAAAGTAGACCTTTGTTCTCAGAATTAGAAGAATAATGAAGGACAGGGGAGCATTGTTCTCCTAGATCCCTTAGACCTGCAAAGATACCTGGAACTCAAATGGCAGGATAACTGGTAAGTTTGCTCTCTGTAATTTCTTCTGTACCCTAGCTAGCCTTCCCCATTCTAACAACTGGCACCCATCCTCATTGCTTTGGGAAAAGGATGGCACTGAAGAAAACTGCTTACAAAGAAGTCAAATGCTTGGCTTTTCAGGTTCAATAGACTAAGTAGGGACATAAATGCCTCCCCACTCCAAAAAAAAGGAAGAACACCTGAAGACTATAAACAGAGCCTCCCTGTCCTATACAAGAGCCAGAGGTCCCCTGAGCAGAGTCTGTTGAGAGTAGATCATAGCACTGACAGTGACAGATGTCACCCAGAGAGGGCTCACGTGGCTAGTCTAGGGTGGTTATGAGAATCTTAGTCCTCATTCACAAAGACAAGAGAGTCAGTGGTAGCTGAGAAGATGGAAGAAATAAGTAGACTCTCCTGGAGTGTTCTCACAACATGAAGCTGAAATGCACACCACTTGAATTTGTATGGAGTAATTTTTCTGTTACACGTACCGTGTGGAGCTGGCAGGAGCTGTCTGAAGTCTTGTTTCTGGGCTCAGCAAGATGTCGAACTGGGTCATGGCCACTGCCTGAGTCTAGGCCTCCCCAGGCAGGCAGAGTCAGGAGTGCTCTTGCCACCCCACCCCACTATCTGGATGGGTCCATGGGGGATAAGCTGAGTGTCCATGATTGCCCTCCCCATCTGACACCCACCTGGTATTGCTGAGCAGCCTACTGAGTAGCAGGAATAATTTTCTGAATTCTTGTTTTTAGGAGAAAAGTTGTTGCCCTTAAAGAATACATAGTCATAGGACTCCTGGGTGGCTCAGTTGGTTAAGTGTCTGTCATGGTTTCCGGGTTCTGGGATGGAGCCTGCATGGGGCTCCCTGCTCAGTGGGGCAGGGGTGAGGTCTGCTCCTCCTTCTCCCTCTGCCCTTCCACTCCCACTTGTGCGTACTCTCTATCTCTCTCAAATAAATAAATGAAATCTTTAAAAAATACATAATCATGACTTGAAAACAAAATAAAAAGATCTTTTTAAAAAGTTTCTTTCAGTGGAATTGGATAATTCATGAATACCAAAATGCTGTTAGGGTCCTGGGATTAACTGTTCTTTTAAGATGGACTGACTTTACAGCGTCAGGCCTTTACCCTTCAACATATTATTCTAGACATCATATAGAATATGCTGAAGAATGTTTCACTCTTTTGAGGACTTGAGATCTAAAAGAGTGCTGATTACATAGCTATCCATTTCATTGCACATTCCGACTTACACAAAAAGAACACAAATAATCTTGCAGGATACTATAGGAAGTTATTTCTTTCAGCAATTACTTTCCTCCACAACCAGAAAATAAAAGGGATAGATAAAATATTTCTGCTGGTCGGCATCCCTGCCTACTTTGGATTCCTCTGCAAGCAAACCCTGAGGTCAGAACTTGGATGTAAGCAGCTTATTTGGGAAGAGAACCAAGAAGTACACATGAGTGGGTGGTGAGAAGGAGACAAAGAAGGGAGAACGTGGATAAAGGGTGTATTGATGAGCAGCTTGCCACCGTGGACAACCGAGGCCTCACGCCTGCTGGAAATTCTCTAATGAATGATGGAGACCACATTTCAGAATGGTTGTGCTGAGCTTATTTGCTATATTTCACTGAGGTACTTATCTCCAGTTTCCTTTCCTTAATGGCTAAAGATGCTCCTGCAGTTAAGTCCCTAGCACTCCTGACTTGCTCTGTAGGAAGGAGTGCGAATTCCCTGATGCTGGAGAGATCTGCAGGCAGGCAGGGGGATGCGGGCACCATGGCACACTGTCTGGGTACCCATCGAGTGCCCATCTGTGGCTACAGGTGAGCTCAGAGCAAGGCCAAGGGATCTAGTGCAGTGAATCAACCACAGCTGCTACAGTCTCTTTAGGAATAAACAAACAAACAAAATTTAAATCTATATATTTTAAACCCACTAGTCCAGAAGCAGAAAGATTGAAGGGAGAGTAGAGAGACCTTGGATCCCAGTAAATCCCTGGAAAGGGCCCTACGCCCCTCCTCTAAGCTAATTCCCAAGACAGAAAGTATATGTGGAGGTAAATGACAGAAGGCCCACAGAGAGAGGACCAGTGTCCCCATGCTCAGGTACAGTCCTGAGCAGTGACAAACCCCCAGAGTCCTCTTCAACCAGCATGGCGTGCGAGCAGGAGAAAAGTCTTCCATGGGTTTAGGGTGGTGGGGAGTGAGGCAGTCTTACAGAGTTCCCCATGCCCCCCGAGAAGAGGGGTGCAGCTGTGTCTCAGGAAGCCTGTGGCCCAAAGAAGCCTGGTGTTTGGAGAGCATGTGGATTCAGCAGAACCTCTGTAAGGGTTTGCAGGCCCTTTCAGGACACCGTGGCATGGATTAAAACAAGGATGAGGACAGGTGTGCTCCCTCTCATGCCCGGGCCCTGTGTAGCACCCATAACATAGAGCCTGCCCTGGGGAGAGAGATGGGGAAACTGTGAACAACCAAGACTGGTTTATGTGTGAGGCCAGAAGAGTGTTTTTATTTTTGAATCCACACTGAGGAGAATGTGACCTTGCACATCTGAAGTTTATACACATGAAACTGAGCTCCGTTGCTTCCCTCTCATGCCCAAGAAGGATATGTCCTGGACTAGAGAGAAAGACAGAAGCAAACCGAGTTTGGATTTTTCTTTGTCATGTTAAGGGAGATGCCTTCTTTATTTTTTAAATATTTTATTTGAATTGAAATAGAGCAGACATGGGGATCCCTGGATGGCTCAGCGGTTAAGCATCTGCCTTTGGCCCAGGACATGGTCCTGGAGTCCTGGGATCGAGTCCCGCATCAGGCTCTCTGCATGGACCCTGCTTCTCCCTCTGCCTGTGTCTCTAGCTCTCTCTTTGTGTGTCTCTCATGAATAAATAAATAGAATCTTAAAAAAAAAGAAATAGAGCAGACATGTGATATTATATTAGTTTTAGGTGTACAACATAGTGATGTGACAATGATATACGTTGAAGGATATGCATTCCTTTTGAGAGAGCTCTCCATCCTTTGCAGATGTCAGAAGCATCTGGAGGGCTTATTAAAACACAGATGCTTAGGCCCACCCCATCAACTCTAGCTCAGGAAATCTGAGAAGGACCTAAGAAGGTGTCTATATTCTTGGCCACTTTTGCATTTGAAGATGACCCTGCTGGTGATGGTTGGGCACAGAGGGGGTGCTTACAGGCATCATAGATGCCACTCTTCCCTTGAGGTAGCCCTGTGTAAAAACCACTCTCTGTCAATGCCTATCATCGTGGCATTTATACATTGGACACCCTAATCAGTGGTAATGTTCTTTCCCAGTACAATCTTTGCACAAGAAAAGCTGAGCCAAATGGGTTATATCAGAGAAGCAGGAGTGGGGTTGGCCACCTCAGGCCCAGTCCTGTCAGGTGCTCTGAAGGAAAGGAGGAAGTGGGGCTGGCATGGCCACTCACTCCCTTCTCCCCTTTCTGAGGCCAAACATTGGTTCCCCATCCCAGGCTGTTACCTTATTGTCAACAATTCATTGAGTGCACAATGTGTAGTGTACATCAGGTCTCATCTCCAAGAACCATGCATCTGACACGTGTTTCTGACTCAGGCACTGGGTTACATGTGGGAGAGATGAAGATGGAGTGATCATTAACAGGGGAGGCCAAAAAAGCAAACAGCCATCCCCACATGTTATAACAAAATCACACAGAGGACACGACTGTAGTCAAGTGCTTGAGGGAACTGTTTTTTCATCTTATTTCTGGCTCTTCTCTTCGTTTCCAATTCAGATGGGAACTGAATGGTGATCAGTCACCTGTTGATGATGTCTTGAATGACCTGGGCCAGGCGACTCTTGTTGCACAGCAGAGGGTTTCTTTACTAGCTGATGGCCACTGTTCTTCAATGAAGGTTCTCAGTCTCTGACTTATTCAAACACTTTGACCTGATACCAAATTTAATTGAAAACTCAATTTTGGGGGCACCTGGGTGCCTCAGGGGTTGAGCATCTGCCTTTGGCTCAGGCCTGATCCCTGGGTCCTGGGATTGAATCCTGCTTCGGGCTCCCCTGCAGGGAGCCTGCTTCTCCCTCTGCCTATGTCTCTGCCTCTCTCTGTAGCTCTCATGAATAAATAAATAAATAATATTTTTTAAAAAATGAAAACTCAACTCTTTTTTAGGCAAATAGCAGACTTTTCTACATTAGAGGTGCTGGGAACTGTGGGAAAACAGATAAAAGCTAAAGGACATAACATGCAGAAATCCCAATGGGCACCTAACTGGAGGGTTCATTGTCCCAGCTCCCAGTATTGCTCCTGTTTGTCTGCAGTTGTGTGATTTAAAATACCCCTGTTCTATCGAGGTATAAGCTGCAAATTTCAGTAAAGTTAGAAAAGTTAATGAATCATTAAAAAAAATACAAAAACAAACAAGCAAGAAACCCCACAGCCAAACCCTAAGTTATAACTTTCTTGGTACCTGTATGTACCATTACGAAACCAAAAAAAAAAAAAAAAATTCATTTAGAGTCTATGATTCTCAACTTCAAAATTGAAAACTCAATTTAAGGATCAACAAAACTCAAACCATTCCCCAGCACTTACCCGGCATCAGGAATTACTGGTTGACCATAGTTTTAGAATATGATTGGCATTTTCAACAATTCAGTGATCAGAAAAAAACCATGGTGGGGACAGAGAGAGAGGATGGAAGAAATGAAGGAAGAGAGGGAGGAAAGAAGGAAGGACGGGAGAGAAGAAGGAAGAGAGAAGGAAGGAAGGAAGGAAGGAAGGAAGGAAGGAAGGAAGGAAGGAAGGAAGTTAGTTACAGGAGCTTTGAGATGAGGAGAACCAGGCCACAGACTCAGGAGGGACCCAGACCTGGCTTGTCTTAAACCAGAACCAAGAGCCCCAGGTCAGAGCCAAGCCAGGTCCAGTCCTTAGAGGAGCCTTCCTTCAGGGCTGACTGCACTGTGGGAAGACAGACACACGCACCAAAGAGAGTGTGATATAGGATGAGAGGTGGAATGGGAGAAGAGAAAGGAAAGACAGGGAGAAGGAGAGTTGAAGGAAGGAGAAAGTGGGCAGGCAGAAGGAACTGTATTAGTTTCCAGACCTGCTGTAACAGAGCGCCACAGGCTGGGTGGCTTGAACCATAGACATTCATTTTCTCACAGCTCTGGAGGCTGCAGTCTGAACTCAGGGTGTCGGCAGGATTGGTTCCTCCTGAGGCTGTGAGGGGAAATCTGTTCCAGGCCTCTCCCCTAGCATCTGGTGGTCTGCTGGCTATCTTTGGTGTCCCTTGACTTGTGGGTGCATCACTCTGATCTCTTCATCTTCACACGACATTCCTCTTGTGTGTGTGTCTGTGCCCAAATCTCCCCTCACATAAGGACATCAGTAATGTCGAGTTAGGGTTCACCTTAATAATCTCATCTTACTTGATTATCAGCAAAGTCCCTATTTCCAAATAAGGTTGCATTCCTAGGTACCAGTGTACAGGACTTCAACATCTTCTGAGCAGACACAGTTCAACCCATAATAGGAACACAGGTGAGAAAGAGGAGAAAGATGACAGGGGACAGGGGCCATCGGACTGTATCCAGCCCCGGACAGGGGCAGGGTAGCCCCTGAGACTTTGGGCAGTGACAGAAGGGACATCTTGAGGGTAAGTCTCATTTCTTTATTTTTTTTTTAAGTTTATTTATTTTTTTGGCAATCACTACACCCAACAGGGGCTTGAGGCCATGACCCCAAGATCAAGAGTCGCATGCTTTTTTGACTGAGCCAACCAGGCTGGGAGGAATAGGCAAAGAAGACTAAAAGGACTTTGTGTTGTGTTTGGGGATCGATGGCTTGGTTGGTTTTGTTTCTGAGCAGAAGACATCAAGCAGAAAATTCCAGCTTCACGAAAACAGAAGCTAAGAGCCAAGGTTCTATTCTAGACTGAGGATGCATTGCTGACATCTGGGTGCTGAAGGGGAGGCTCCACCTGAGAGAAGATGAGCCATCAGCAAAACAACACAACCACGAGACAGGAGTTAGGATGGGACAGAGCAGCATACGTAGAGGGTCCCAGTGGCTTGGAGCCAGGAAGGCCTACGGCTCCCTCCACTCGGGATGACTCCACCCATGGGAGAAGTATATGGGGATTTTATTTCATTCTGAGCAGATCAAGTATCATCCCATGTTTCTGGGCTGTGTGGAATCCTGTTAGGGCTGATCGAAATCCCGAAGTCTCAGAGGCCATGCAGACCTCACTTGAATCAGAATAGCTAAGTTGTTGTCCCTATGTTCATTCGACAAATATTTGTTGAGGGCCCACTCTATGTCAGACACAGCCCTCTGGGGAAACAGCAATGAAGAAACAGGTGGAATGGCTCTCCTTGTTGAGCTTACCATTTATAGGGGTGGGATGGGGGCATCAACAACAAAGAATCAAGTTTCTTACTTACCAAGTGTTGGGGAAATCCACAGAGATCCTCAGAGAGCAAGGCAAGAGGACAGAGAGCGCCATGCGTAGATGGAGGGGCTTCTGGTGTGAAAAGGTGGGTCAGGAGAGGCTTCACTGACTAGGTGACATTGGAGGAAACACTGAAGCAAGTTAATGAGCCTTATGGCTGGCTTTCTGGGGAAGGCGCAGTCAAGCAAAGGATTGGCCAGGTAAAGGCCCTGAGGTGGGAGGTGGTCGGTGAGTTTGTAACCTCTATTGCTGGAGAAGGTGGGGGAGGGTGTTCTGCTCTGAGGCTGGAGAATGCACGTTCCTTGTTCTCTGAAAGCCTCCCAGATTCATCCTTGTTAACCTCAAAATGTCCCAGAAATTCTAAATTACATCTCCCAGAGTGCCTGCCTCTTGAACCTGAAAGCCATAGAACTCCCACCCCAGTATACCCTGATGTGGGATTTGGAAAATATGGTCCAATCCAGCCATCTTTACTGCTGTCCATTGGGACACTATGCTAGGCTATGAAGGACAATCACATATAACCCACTATGTCACCTCTGGTTCTGAATGTCTTCAGGGAAAACACACACATACATGCATGAGCTTGAGCTCTGGAAGAAGCAAGTGATTCAAAGGGAAAAACTTTTTTTTTTCCGTGAGATGTTTAAGCTCACATTCTAAGATCAAAATCAAAACAGAAACAATGAGCAATTCATTTCAGGAATTCCCTAATGGCAGTTTTTCCGCCACTCACCCCTGGTTACTGGGCTGCCTTGCAGTTCTGCAGTCATCAGAAGAAACACACCTCACAGTGATGGTTAGTCACCCTGAATCAGCTCTTCCAGCCAGCAGCCCAGGGACTCCGAGCATGCTGCATTCCCTTCTCTCTCCCATCTACATCCCCGCTTGGATCTCACGGATTCAGACACCATCCCTGTGCTGCTTTACCATCGGCAGGCCAGAGCTCCCCTCTGACCTCCAGCTAGTGCATATCCTGCTGCCCACCTTTCATCTCCCCTCTGCTCTCTGTAAGACATTTCAAACTTGACATGGTCCAAACAGCCGCTGTCAGACATCCCCTTCTACCTACTACAGTCCTTCCCTATCTTGGTCGATGGCAACTCTGTCCTTCTAATTACCAGACCAAAAACTTGAAATCATCCTTGACTCTTCTTTCTTTTACAACAGATATCAATTCATTAGCAGGTTCTATAGGATCATCCTTGAAATATGCCTGCTGGGGATCCCTGGGTGGCTCAGTGGTTTAGTGCCTGCCTTCGGCCAGGGGCGTGATCCTGGAGTCCCGGGATCTAGTCCCACATTGGGTTCCCTGCATGGAGCCTGCTTCTCTCTCTCTGCCTGGGTCTCTGCTTCTCTCTCTCTCATAAATAAATAAATAAATAAATAAATAAATAAATAAATAAATAAAATCTTTTAAAAATATATATGCCTGCTGACTGCTCCTCACCACCTCCAAAGTGGCCACTTTGGTCCATACCTTCACCATGTCTTGCTGCAACAGTGCCTGAGTTGGTCTCCCTGCTTCTGCCCTTTGCTCACCCAGTTTGCTCACCCGAAACAGCAGCCAGAGTGATACCATTCAAATCTAAGTCAATTGTGTCTGTCCTCTGCTCACAACCCTCCAAGGGTTCCCATCTCACTCAGAGGAAAGAGGAAAAACCAAAATCCCTACAATGCCCTTCTCCGAGGTCCTACATGATCCCTCCTCACCACTTACCCCCCACCCCATACCTCTCTCATCCTGTTCTTCATCACACTCTGCCCTCCTCACTCCATTCCTGCCACTTAGGTTCTCTGTTGCTCCTGGAAAGGCCGGCATATGCTCGCTGCAGGACTCTTGCATTTGCTATCCCCTCAGCCCCAAGTGCTCATCCCCATATCACTGCCTGGCCCTCCTCTTTATACAGATGCTAACTCTTCTGTGAAACCTTTCCTTGCCACGCAGTGTCCCTTGTCAACTCCCATCACATGCTCCCTAGCCCTCCCCTGCTTCACTTTTCTCCTTAGCTCTTATCAAACCACCTGGCCCACTGCATTTTTAAATTAATTATCTGCCTGTCTCTCTAGCTAGAATGTCAACTCCATGAGGCACAAATTTTGGTGTTCTACTCATTGTTGGATTTCCAGCCCCAGCACAGTTTTGGCACATAGTTGGTGCTCATTAATATTTGTTGGTTGAATTTAGGAGATTTCACAACTGAAGGAACATGCCCCTTCTCTCCTGATGGTTCCCCTTACTGGCCGTGTACAGGAGGCATTAGAAGCTCTTGGGGGCAGGAGGGGCTTATAGGAGCATCTCCCCCCAGCTTCCCTGATTTTCAGAAGGATGAGGACCATGGTCCTCAAGAAGGAGGGAGACTTCAGCCTAACTTTCCAGATCACTTGTGGGAGGCTGAGGGTGCAAATAAACAGTTAGCTGTTTACATCTATGTCACAGATACAGCCCTTCTGAAATCAGGAAGGAATACTCTTTCCTGCCCCTGTGGGTGGGGAGAGAAGTCTTCCTATGAACGAGATTCAAATCTGAACTCCTGGGATGTTCCTGTTTGGGTTTGGTCCTGGCAGTGACAGTGTTTATTTTGCCCCGGAGCTGTGTTCCGTGGGATTGTGCAAAGCCTGGGAACAGTGAGGGCATTAGGACCAGGAGCGAGGCGCACGCTTGGCTCCGATGTGTCTGGCAGAGGGCTCTCAGCTGAGTTCAGAGCTATGTGTGAAAGGAGATCAGGCGCTGCCTGCCGGCTTCACATCTGTTGATCTGACCTGACTTGAAGCGTCCAAAGGAGGACGACTGTCAGCTCTGCTGGACCGAGGACCCACCAGCTCCCCCCAAGACATCGCATAGCAACCTGACCAATCATGCGAGGGGGGGAGATGAAACACGTGGGACTAGACACCTGAGCAGAATGGAATAATTTTTTCCCCAAGGAGATAAAAGGGGTAAAAGGGGCAAAACAATTCCATTTGAAGACCCTGTGATTGGGCTTTCAGGAGGCAATTAACAGAAGTCCACTCAGAGAGGAGCCAGGGTGGGACCTGGGTCCCGTGGCTTTCTGATTGTAAGTGGAAGTCACTCTTACACAGATGTCAGATGGGGGGGAAAGGAGCAGGTTAAGTGACCAGCAAAAAACTTCCAGGTGGAACTAGGAAGCCAGGTTCTCCTGCAAGCCCGAAGGAACCTGGAGCAGGAGGAGGCAGCGAACTCGAATATGACCTGTTGCATTTGGCAAGTTCCAGCAACATGCTCCTAAGGAAGCGATGCAGGCATGGACCGTGCAGACTGCAGTTCCTGCTGCTCTTGCTGATGCTGGGGTGCGCGCTGCTGATGGTGGCCATGCTGCACCCTCCCCCAATCGCCCCGCACCCTGCGCCCACAGCCCGGGCCGCCCAGCGCAGCCTGGATGCTGGGTATCGCCTGGACTTCGGGGAATCCCAGGAATGGGTGCTGGAGGCCGAGGACGAGGGCCAAGAGTACGGCCCCCTGGAGGGCCTGCCCCCCTTTATCTCACTGCGGGAGGATCAGCTCCTGGTGGCAGTGGCCTCACCCAGGGCCAGAAGGAACAAGACCCAGGGCAGGAGAGGTGGGAGCTACCGGCTCATCAAACAGCCGAGCAGAAGGCAGGATGAAGAGGCTCCAGGGAAGGACTGGGCAGCCGAGGAGGAGGAGGATGGGGAGGTAGCTGAAGATGAGCTGACCCCGCTCAGCCTGGAGGAGGCGCTCAGTGCCCGCATCCCCCTGCAGAGGGCGCTGCCCGAGGTACGGCATCCACTGTAAGTAAGGCCCTGGCTTCCCTTCCCCAGATCCCCAGGCCCGTTATCTGCGGAGGACTCAGGGATGCCAACTTTCTCCACTCTGCCTCCACCGTCCTTAGGGCAGCAATTCCCAACGTGTGGTCCCTGGACTAGTGGCAGAAGCATCACCTGGGGACTTGTTAGAAATGCAGAGTCTCAGACCACATTCCAGAACCACTGAGTGAGAAACTCTGGGTGAGTCCAGTGATTTAACCAGGTGCGAAAAGGAGGGCCCCTTACTTGCTCTTCGCTTCCCCATCCTGGTTCTAATCCTGTCTCAGGATTATCAGGTCAAACAGCCTTATCCATACAACACATAGTGAGCCTGGGTAGATGTTCTCCAACCTACCTTCCAGCTCCAACACGCTGCCTCTGATACTTTTGATATTATAATTGTTGTTATTGTTTGCTTTCATTTTGGGCCAAAAGAGCAATTGAAACTAACATTTATGTGACTCCTACCATGTGCCTGGTTTTAATCTAAGAGCTGTTCATATATTAGTCCTTACAACTCTGTAAGATGAGTGTATCACCATCAGGCTTATTTTATAGGTATGAAAACAAGGCACAGAGAAGTCAAGTAACTTGTCCAGTCACACAGCTAGCAGGTACCAACGCAGGGTTTTGAATCCAAGAAGCTCCAGTCTCCTTGGACTGCCACTCCATGCTGCCCACCTTAGTCTACTAGAGTAAGAGCACAGTCCCGGTGCCCAGGGGCTAGAATGCTGTGCAGATGCAGCCTAGCCTGGGAGTGTGGTCCCACCACAGAAGGCAAGCTGGGAAGTGTGACAATATGCAGGCCGGACCCAGGGAGTTGCAGAGCTTGCCTTGTACATCCCCTGTCCTCCCCAACCATCACCATGGCTGGCTGCAGAGGAGGGCTCTGGTCCAGCATCCAGGGCCAAGGCAGCTGGTTAGTTCGGGGAAGTCCCATCTCTATAAGCCACTGCTCTTCCTAGAGCCCAGAGAGTTTCCCTGCGATCAAACACATGTTTTGAACTTCTAGGTGAATGGATCCATGTAGAGCTGCAGTCAAGAGCAAAACCATGTACTCCTCTGATCCCTGGTGTTCCTGTTGGTCTCACTGTTGGGCACTCACCCTCAGGGTAATGCAAATGCAGGTCTGCCCCTGAGAGTGGCTCCTTAGATTGTGTTGCGGGTGTGGGGGGGTGCTCACTCATTTTACCCATCCCAACCCTGCTGCTCCAACTTCAGGTCTTGGCTTAAAAAGCTCTTTTTGGGGTTCCTGGGGGAGCTTAGTCAGTTAAGCATCTGTCTTTGGCTCAGGTCATTTTCCCAGAGTCCTGGGATCAAGCCCCACATTGGGCTCTTTTCAGGAAATTTCCAGGCCCAGCCAGGTCCACGCCAGTGCAATTTTCTGCTCTCAGAAGTTTTAAATATACTACAACCAAAGCTAAATGGTTACTAATGTTTGTTCCATGCTCAGGTCTCTTCCATGCAGACAGTAAAGACATGATGGCTTAATGAAGAATATATTGTTTTCAGATTCTTTGGATACATTTTTTCTTTGGCCTAGAATAGGAATGAATGTCTTCCTTTTGCCAGTAAGAAACATTGCTGGCAATGAAATATCAAACAGGAGGGTCTCAGGCTACCTACATGTGTGTGTGTGTGTGTGTGTGTGTGTCTGCCTTATGCAACTGTGCTGTGCATATGCATATCTGTGTGTGCATTGTATGTGTGTGTTTGTGCATGTGTATGTTGTGTATGCATTGTGTTGTGTGTGCATTAAACAAATTGTATATGTGTTGTGTGTAGTACATGTATGTGGTACATTATGTGGTGCCTGTGTGCCTAGTGACTGCATGTGTTGTGGTGTGATGTGCATAGGTATGAGTTATATGATGTGTAGTCACATATGCATGTGTGTTGTGGATGTGTTCATGTTCTCACATGTATGTGCACGTTAATGTATGAAGTGGCACATGTGGTACTTGTATGACCACACATGTTTTACACATGGTGTGACATGCATTGTGCATGTGTGTGTTGTAATTGGGGTTTTGTTTTGTTTGTGTTTTTGTGGTATACTAGTGCATGATACTCTGTTGTGACTGTGTTACATGTGCATGGTGTGCTTGTGTGAGTGTGGGTTACATGTGTTGCGCATGTGTGGTAAAAACTTATTATTTGAGTTGTATATGTGTATGTGTGCTATGTATGCTATCCATGCAGTGTGAAGTGCATGAGTGTTTGTGTGCATGTGGTACAAGTATGGGTGAATTTTGCAGCATGTGTGTTATGTGCCTGTACGTAGTATATGTGCGTATTGTGTATGCTGTGCATGTGGTGGTGTGAGTTTACACATGTGGCATTTTACATGTTTGTGGGTACATGTGTGCACACACATTTGGTGTGTGTTGCATGTGTGCATTGAGTGCGTTGTGTGTATATTATAAATGTGTTGGGCAAGTTGTGCACATGTGTGTGCAAGTGTGTTACAGGTGTTATGCCTGTGGTGTGAAGTGTAGGGGTGTGTGTTGTGCACGTGTGGTGTGAATGTGGGTACATTTTGTGTCATGTGTACAATATGCACTGATATGTGTGTATGTGTGTGCACCGCTTCAGTGGTTGCCTCTTCAAGCCAGGGTAACCAACTTGTCTCAGTTTGTCTGGGACTTTCCCGGCTGAGAAACCCCTCAGTCCCAGGCAAACAGGGACAGTTGGCCTCCCTGTGCCCAGCCTGCCCTGGTCATCACAGGCCAGCTGTCAGCTCTGTGTAGAGGTATGTGGCACCCTCTGCTGGCCCCAGCCACTCCATGCAGCCTGTGCGGCTGGGGCCTGGGCCCCCAGCCTCTTGGCTCCCCTCTGCAGTCCAGGTGCTGGTGTCTCCCCTTGGGGCCCCTCTCAGGACACACAAGGGGTTATCTACAAAAGTGAGGCAATAACCCCCTACTCTCCCTCCAGGTTGACACGACTTTGCTTCCCTCACCACTTTAAAACTAGGCCCAAATACAGCTCATAAAAGAACAGCCAGGTGTTAAGAATACAGCTGTATGCACTGCTTTCCCACTAGGGCTAGGAGAATTCTGGAAATCCCAGTGCCTCTGTCTTCAGCTGTAGTGTGCCAAGCACCTCCCATCCCAGGGTGTCCTACAAGCCTGTCCTAACCCAGACAAGTCCTGTTGGCCCCAATTCATGCATCAAAATCTCCAAACCAACTCTGGCCTTTGCTTATCACCCCCACCCGTACCCCCCAGGCCATAGGTTTTCTCTGAGGACCTCTAGGAAGGTCATTTTGAAAATAGGCATGCAAGGAAATCAGTAATGATGCAAAACCAAAATAGAAAAAAAAAAAAATCAGTGCAAACAATCAAAAGGCAGGCCCTGAAAATAAAGGCCAAATTATAGTGAACATTCATCTGAGCACTTACTATGTGCTAGGGCCCCTGCTAAGTGGTTTTCATTCATTTAATCTTCATAATGAACCCATAAGCTAGATCCTATTATCGTTCCCATTTTATGGATGTGAAAACTGAGGCACAGAAAGGTGAAGGGACTGAGGCCAGGTTACCTGACCAGGTGTGTCTGGCACCAAAGTCATGTTCTTAACTACCTGGGTAGTTGGGCTGAAAGCATTTCAAGTTTTTCAAGTTTTCCACCTACAAATTTAGGGAGAACTCCCATGGGTCCACAGGAAGACACAGAGGAGGACATCTGTCACAGTGTCCTTGGGCGTACTAAGGAGTGGGAAGCCACCGGAGCACGTCATCAGAGGGCGCTAGGGGAGCTGGGTGCAGCCCCAGAGGTACTTTGCGGGAGGTAGAGGCCACAGACTGGGCGCACAACAGTGACGGAGGGAGGTCTTTAAGCACCACGCGGAGCGTAGCAAGTAAGATGCAGAAAAGAGGTCCATGGCATGACATCCCTGGGAAATGTGAGCTCCATGCACACTAACCAGTACATTCTTTATAAGAACACATGAAGCCCCATAGACTGGCCATGCTATGGGGAGGGCAAGATCCTGGGGACACGGGTGGGACCAGAAGTGAATGAATACATAGATGAAATAAAGAGCCCCAGTCTGAAGATTAGGGTTGACTCAGTCCCTCAAAGCTGCCGTCCACGAGGGGGTTGGGGAAGAATGGGTCTTGCCCCACTCAGCCTTGTGTGGCATGACGGCTTTCAAGGCTCTTCTAGGCCTAGCTTTCCTTTGATCGTCCTGGCATCCATCATGGGGCCACTGATTGCCAGGATCAGAGGCTTCTGACTGAGCCTGGTCCAGGCAGTGGCCCTCGAACCTGAGTTCACGTGGGATCACCTAGAGGGCTTACAAAAATGCAGATTCCTGGCCTCCCCCCCTACAGTGCCTGACTCAGTAGGTCAAGGGTAAGGCCCAGGAATTTGGTTTCTACAAATTTCCTGGGTGATGCTCATGCTGCTGATCTGAGGACACTCTCTATACCTAACAGGCTAGACAGAGCTGCACTTCTCGAATTTTAAAATATGTGTAAACCCCCCTCCCCGCCCCCACTCCGGGGATCTTGTTAAAATGCACAGTCTAATGTAGTAGGCCAGGGGTTCAGCCCCAGATGCTACACTTGCATCAAGCTCCCAGCTGGTACTGGTGCTGCTCGTCCACAGACCACATTTTTGAGCAGCAAGAGGCTATATCACTGGTTCACCCAAGTATGTACTTGTCAGATTCCCCAGTATTGCTTTTTTTAAAATGTAGATTTTCAAGTGTCTTTGCTGGAGACTCTCCATAGTTCGGAGTTGGAGGGCAGTGATCTGATTTTTAAAAGTTAGTTTGGGGAACTGCTGATATAGACAGCGAGTGAAGAGGGAGTAGAGTTCTGGAAGATTCCATGGAGGAGGTAGTCCTGGGATTGGAAAATAGAAAAGAGAGGCAAAGAAGAACACAGTCCCCTTTCACGACCCAGACTTTTGTACTTAAATATAAATGTCAGCTCCATACCTGGCTTTGCACTACCTACTTGCGTCAATTTATAACTCATGTTCTATTTTGGTCCATGTTTCCCTGGTTTATATCCCCACAACTGTGACTAACTCATATACCCAAAGAACAGCGGACCTGGGGCTGAATCCCAGCCCCAGCTCTTACTGGGGGACCCTGGGGGACCACTCAACTTCTGTATGCCTCAGTTTCCTCTAAAATGTAGCTAAAATAACAGCCTTGAGTGGGGTTGTAGGTTGAATGAGATAGAATGTGTGATGACTTCCCCTCTCTGTATTCAAGTCCAAACAGAAGTTGTCCTTATCATATTCTTGAGCATAGGGCCTAGGAGTGAAATGAGAAATGGAGAAAAGTCAGAGTAGGCAGCTGTGGACATCACGTCACTGTCCTATCTCTGATCGAAGAGTTATTTTCTACCCCCACGGGCTGCGAAATCATCACAAACTCTGTGGCACATTGGAATTACCTGCTAAGTGTTAAAAACTACTCATACTAGGGTCCTACTCCCAGAGATTCCTATTTAGCTGGCCCGGGAGGGCCTGGGCCTCCCCAGGTGGTTGTGATGCACAGCCAGGGCTGAGAACTGGGGCTTCGAGGCACCAGGTGGGCAGTGGCATTTCACAGCAGGTGGAGAGACACAGGAAGGGTTTCTCTCCTTTGTTCCCTCCCTCCTGTCCAGAGGCCACTTTGGCAGCAGATTTGTTGTCAACATAGGGCGCCTGGGTGGCTCAGTGGCTGAGCATCTGCCTTTGGCTCAGGTTGGGATCCTGGGATCCTGGGATCAAGTCATGCATTGGGCTCCCTGCAGGGAGCCTGCTTCTCCTTCTGCCTATGTCTCTGCCTCTCTGTGTCTCTCATGAATAAACAGTCTTTAAAAATACAAAAAGATTTGTTGTCAAGGAGAGGGTTGTGTCTAGTGTACCTTCCTGTCTGGTCAGTTCCCGGCAGGCAGGGAGCCACCCCAGGCTGACTCCCTACCCCTTTGTTGGCTCTGACACCTGGGCTGCAAAAGGCAGAGAAGACAGCTGGCAGGCAGGCATCAATAAATCTGAGCAAGTGGCCACAGCCCTGGGACAGGGGCAGGGAGGGGAGGGCAAGAAGCAGCAGGCTGGGGCAGACAGCTAGTGCTGGGACTCAGCTTATCCACCCTCCCAACCAGGAAGGGAGGGAAGACAACCCAGTGTGGACAGTCGGAGTGCTGGCTCCGAGTCCTGGCCAGCCGAGTCACAAAGGGAATACACACGTTCCAAGCTGTCACTCCTCAAGCCTAGCGCAGCCATGGCTGGGAGCGCTGCCCCCCACCCACCACCCCTCCTGGATCTCCACCCTGGATCTGTCACCCCTCAGTGGGCTTGTGGTATAGACAAGCTGACTATAACTCTCTGAGATCAAATGTACTCCTGGTAGTCAATGCATCAGTCTTCATTGTGCTTCAGGTGAGGCTTGGGGATCAGATCAGAGGTGGTTAACTCCCGTCTTATCTTTTTTAATCCTTAGGAAAACTGGTAATTCCACTGAAAGTCTAGTCCTCAGACCTGCAGCGTCAAAAATGCAGAACTTCAGGCCCCACTCAAACCTACTAAATAGATGAAAATCTCTATTTTTTAACAAGATCCTTAGCTGATTTACATTCATGTCAGAGTTTCAGGAACTCTGATGAGGCCAATGGTTCACAGCCCTGCCTGCACATTAGAATCAACTGGAGAGTTTTACAAATCATCACGCCTATCTAGGCTCCACCTTAGATCAACCAATTAAATACAATTCACTGGGAATCTCCTAAGTGACTCAAATGTGCAGCTGCCCTTTGGGGTGCAAAGGAGCAGAGACACGGTGAGTGAGGTGTAGGGACAGTCTGTGGAGGAGGGCAGGGGGCTGCGGGAGGAGGATAAGAAAGAGGCTCCCAAGCCATAGTACCTCTCGGCCTGGGCCTTCCCAACATCCTCCAGGGGCTGCTGTCCCCAGAGCCTGCTCATGTTGCCCTCACAGCCACTTACCTGCCAATGTCTTGCCACTAGAGACCACTGCCTTCTACCCAAGCTCTGGTCCAGAGGTCAGCAGCATCCAGATCCTGAAGTGCAGAATCGCAGGCCCCACTGGACCTCCTAGATCCAAATCTGCATTGACAGAGATGACCCGGGGCAGGGGTGGGGGGGTACAGGTGCAGGTAGATCAGGTGTATGTTAACATCTGAGAGGCACTGGGCAGCCTTTTGGCTTCTGCTGCCTCATCTTTGGATTCCTGCCCGTTCTATGACCTGCTACCAACTACTGACCCTCCCTCTATGTCTGAATATCAAACTCCTTGATACAGAGGAGCAAGAAAGTTCACCTGGTCACCATTTGGGGGAGGCTATGCCTTTAGGGGGACTACTGTCCCAAGGTGTCTCAGAGGCTGTGGTCAGGGTTCAGACCAGTGACTCCCTGGCAGTGCCCATCTTTACTCCAGGGCTGGGGAGCCAGGATCAGAGCAAAGCCACAGCTGTTTGGAGTCCCTGAGAAGAAGGTTGTGAGGCTTCTGAGGACCCCGTGAAGAGAAGGGGACTGTGTGGTCCTTGTGTGACTTCTTTCCAACTCTGGGGAATGATAGGCTGGCAGCGTTAGCCTCAGCTATAGGCTCCAGCCTGTCCCATGCTACTCTCTCATTTGTAGGAATGTTGTCCATCCCTCAAAGGATCATCCTTAGGCTGTGTCCCAGCCCTTCTATCTCCAGGCCTGGCCTAGAATTAGTATTCCTGAGATGAGCCCTACCAATTACAGACAAAATACACTGATCCCTGGGATTTTCAAAAAACTCTATGTATTACCCTCCTGTTTATACAACCAGTCCATATACTCCTCGTGAGCAAGACCAATGTCTACCTTCATTCATTGAACAAATATTTATTTAGCAACTATGAAAGGTGAGAAGGTGAGCAAGACCCAGCCCCAAACCCAAGGAGCTTGGGGTGCATGCGGGATGCAGATAAGCAACCAGGTTGTTACCTTGGTGGGCTCAAGGCAGCAGTATGGAAACTCATCTGAGTTGGGGACCCCTGCCTATTTGGTGGAGGCTGGAGGTCAGTAACCCCCAAACAGAAAACCCAGCAGAAACCTTTCTGCCCTAGCCAGGTGAGGAAATGGGGGGTGGGCAGTGTTTGTGCCAAAGCCAGGCCATCTGGTGCAAAGCTGTGACTCATCCTTTTCAGAATCATCACCCAAATGCGTTTTCTGAGTTCACAGGGGATCCTGGAGCTGCATGCAGAGAGGGCGTGCATCTGTGTACAAACACAGACCTTGGACTCCTCTGATCTTGGAGTGTGAAGCTATGAAGCTAACATTTATTCAGCCGCCCTCTTGGGCCAGGATGATCCCTTTAATCCAAGCAGCACCCCTGGGTAATAGAAACCTATCAGCATCCCTGTGTTGGCTAATTAGGGGATGTAAATAGAGCCAGGATGCAAAGCTGAGTTGATTTGATTCCAAAGCCCTTGGTCTTCCTTCCCTGTTGCTGGCACTCAGAAGATAGACAAATGAGGTCAGGGTGAGCTATTGGATGTATAACTGAGAGAGAAAGATATCCACCAGCGACATGGTTGAAAGACAAAGAAAGTAACCCCATTAGTAAATAATAAGAACATGCATTTCTTCATGGAACCTGTTCACAACTACCTGTCACATTTGGGTACCACCTTGCAATGTCCAAAAGCTATCCCTGTGCACCGCCTCACTGATTGCCCCAGCAAAGCCATGGCAGAGACACAGCAGGGAGAATGTGCATCCCCACTTGACAAAGAATGTGAGATGTGGAGAGGCTAAATGACTTGCCCATGCCCCTTGCAAGGCTCTCTCTTGCCCAGGGAGAGAGCTCACTCGTTTGTTTACCTACCAACCTTATTCCCTCAAGGATTTAAGAATACATCATAAAAATAGAAAAACTGCTATGAATATACTGTTAATCAAGATAAGGGGAAATAAAATTGGAATATCTTCCCTTCAGTTCCTGGTATACCCAATCTCCTTTTCTCCTCCAGGCCTGAGCAGGGGCTGTGACATCTGCCAGTAAGGAACACTGCTCCCCACCCACACACCTTCCTTCAGCTGCATCCAGGTCACCCTTCAGGTGTTGGTTTTCACATCACTGCCCCAGTCCTGAGTGTCTCCTTGGCGCACTTGCTACAGCTGTTAGATAAGTATTTGGTTATCAGCTTAAGAGGCTATAAACTCCATGACATCAGAGACTATCTTAGTTTGGGTTCTTCCAAAGCAGACCCTGAGAGGAGAATTCGTTTTGGAAACGATGCCAGGGAGCCCTGTTTGGGGACTGGGACCATGGAGCAGAAAATAGAAGGCCATAAAAGGTCAGTTATTTCTGTGGGCAGCCAGGGCTCAGCCTGCTGGGAACCTGCGAGGCGCTATGAAACACACATCTCTGTGTCCAACCTCCTCAGGGTCAGGGTTGCTGGGTATTAATACCTCTGCCCCCACCCCTTCTTTTAAGATTTTATTTATTTATTCATGAGAGACACACAGGGAGAGAGGCAGAGACATAGGCAAAGGGAGAAGCAAGCTCCCTGTGGGGAGCCTGATGTGAGACTTCATCCTAGGACCCCGGGATCACACCCTGAGCAAAACGCAGATGCTCAACCACTGAGCCACCCAGGTGCCCACCACAGCACTTTTAGTCACTGGTTGAGGGCAGCTCTCAGGAGAGGGTGGGAGGTCGATTCTCCAGCTCTTTAGGCCAACAAAGGAGAGAGCATCTCCAGTAGGCAGAGAAAGCCCTCAGGCAATTGGAAGGCAGGCTGCTGTACTGCTATGGCTCAAGGAGGTGTGGGCAGGGCACCATAGGTTCTGCTTCAAGGATCATACCTACTTACTTCATCTTTCTCAGGTGTCAGGTTATCATTAAATATCTGTTAGATGACTGGATAGGAAGAGGGAAAGTCAAGATCAAAGACAAAATGAGATCGAAGGTAGGCAATCCATGGAACCTTCTCAATGACAAAATATCCTATTCCTTACTCTGAGCTTCCTGGCAACCAAACTGAAGAAGAGTCAGACTGCCCAATCAGGTATCTGCTATGTAACTTAAAACAAGTCATTTAAGCTCTCTGAGCTCTAGTTTCCTCATCTCTAAAATGGGAATGTGTATCCATTATCTAGCACTACATACACACCACCTCAAAATTTAATGGCTTAAAAAAACAGATAAATTGAGCTTCATGAAAATAAAAACTTTTGTGCTTTAAGAAAGTGAAAGACAACCCAAGAATGAGAAAATATTTGCAAATCTAATAAGGAGTTTGTATCAGAATAGATCAAGAACCCTTCCAAACCAACCCAACCAAAAGACACCCAATTTAAAAATAGGCAAAGATTCGAATAGACATTGCTCCAAAGAATACATAGAAATAGCCAAAAAGCACATGCAAAGATGTTCAAACCATTAGCCAGTAAGGAAAAACACAAATCAAAAACCACAATGAGATTCCATTTTACCACCCACTGGCTAAAATAAAGACAATCACAGATGCTGACAAGGATGTGAAGACATTGAAACCCTCACATGTTGCTGGTGGGATTGCAAAATGATACAGCTGCTTTGGAAAACAGTTTGGCAGCCCCTCAAAATGTTAAACAGTTACCACATAACTCAGCAATGCCAATCCTAGGTATACACCCATGAGAATTGAAAACATATTTCCTATGTTCTAAAAACTTGTTTTATAAGTTCATGAAAACATGTGCATGAATGTTCATAGCAGCATTACTCAAAACAACCCAAAACAGAAACATTAACTGTCCATCAACTGGCAATTAGATAAACAAAATGTGGTATACTCAAACAGTGGAATATTATTTGGCAGTAAAAAGGAGTGAAATACTAACACATGTGCTATGTAGTGATGAACCTGGAGAACATTCTGCTGAGTAGAAGAAGCTACATATTGTGTGATTTCATTAATATGTATAAAGTGTCCAGAGTAGGAAACTCTATAGAGATAAAAAACAAATTAGTGTTTGCCTGAAGCTAGGGTGGTTGCCAGAGGGATGGGGAGTAACTGCTAATGGGTAATGGGTTTCTTTTGGGGATGATGAAAATATTCTGAAATTAGATGCTGGTAATGGATGCACAAGTTTGTGAATATACTGGAAACCACGGAATTGTATACTTTTCTAAGGGTGGATTTTATGATATATGAATTATATCCCCATAAAATTATTATTTCAAAATATTGGTGGCTTAAACCGATAACCATTTATCCACAAGTCTATAATTAGGACTGGACTTAGCTGGGCATTTCTTCTGCCACCCTCATCTGGGGTCCCTCCTGTGGCTGCTGTCATTCATCTGGAGGTCAGGTGGGCTTGAGGGATCCAAGACGGCCTCACTCATGTATCTGGCTGCTGACCCTGGTTCCCTCTCGGGGCACCTCAGCTTTTCTCCAAGTGGCCTCTCAACTTCTGTTAGAGTAGATAGGCTTCCTTACATTGCATTTTATGGCAGCAAGTGGAAGTTGCAAGGCCCCTTGGAATCTACCCTTGGACGTCCCAGAATATCGCTTCCAGTACATTCTATCTATCAGAAGTCACAAAATCAGCCAGGTTCAGGGAGTGGAGAAATAGGTCGCCCCTCTTGATGAGAAAAGTGGCAGAGTCATGTTGCAAAGGAGCACACATATGAGGGTGAATTATAGAATTATAACGACCATCTCTGCACGCATGAAAATACCTATTCCAAAGGGCACTTGGGAGGATTACATGTGATAGCGTATGTATTTCACAAGCACTTGGTGTATAGGAACGCTCATTGGGTGGTGGCTACAGTGAATATTAATAGGACATTACACCCTAATTTCCCCAATCCCCCGTGCCGAGAACAGATTGCAGACAGCAAAGCTGGAAATGTCTAGACATTGCATAGTGAGTGAACCCCTCCTTCATCATATGTGAAAACTAGGACCAGAGAAGTTACGGACCAGCTCAAAGTCCCTTACTTCCCTTTCTCACAAGGGATTCAGAGGTCTGAGCATGGCATAGGTCTTCTTTCAGCGCACATGACACATGCCCTCTGACACCTAGTCTCATGTTCTTCCTTCCAGACCAGTCTCCTGGCTCAGGCTGTACTGTAATCACAGTGCCAGCTCCCAGCAGGAGGGTCTTCGAGGGAAAAGATGTGCAGAAGGCAAAGTCTTGCCTGGGATGAAGGGACAGGAGTCCCTGGAGTTAGGGATAACTCAGATGTCACAAAATGACAGCCCATGGCTTGTGTTCTGTCACAGATATGTTGTTTGGCTGCGGTTTTACTTTTTTTTTTTTTAAGATTTTATTTTTAAGTAATCTCTGTACTCAACATGGGGTTCGGATCCACAATCCTGAGATCTAGAGTCACATGGTCTAGTGATTGACCCAGCCAGGCGCCCCTGGCCACAGGTTTTTTTTGGAAGTGTGACCAACATTTAAAAATTGAGAGATTTCCCATAAACAATTCAGGCTTATGGCTTTTTTCTGAAAATCAGAAAGATCTGGCAATGTTGAGCTGAATTTCCTCCTGGTAATACTGGCTGCTCTCGGGGAGGCCATGTGGTCTCTAGCTCACTGGAACCCCCATGGGTCGGGTCACTGTCCCCTGGCTGCCTGACATTTGAGTAGACATTTGAGTGTGTGCTCACTCTGTATCCAACCAAAGAGCACTTGCAAGGAGGAGTTGCACTAAATGAACTTTAAGTCCCCTTTTAAACAATCTTGGCTGGACTTTTAGAGGGTTTGTTTTGGGTTTCTTTTGCTTGCTTTTTAGAGGCTTCCAATAGCTTCTTTGGATCACTACTTAACCTCTCTCCCTAGTTCTGGCCTACCTACACCTCTCACTCCCCACCCCTCAAAGCTCTAAAAATTGGTGGGAGGTAGGCAGGAAGAGCAGTTGTGAAGCAGATGGTAGGTTTGTAGTACCACCTACCTTCTACTCCCATTCCCCACCTCCCTCCTTGTGCCCTCTTTCTCCTTAGGGACCTCATGTCCCCATGGTGATATTAGGGGACCAGGGTTCCCAAACACAAGTGATCAGGGCCCCACATTTCCTTCTGTTCCTTCAGGATCTCCTCAACCTTACCCACTCATATCAAATAAGGGATGAGGGGATGCTTGCTATCACAAGCCTTAGTCTCTCAAGGAGAATTCTTCCTGTATTTTAACAAAACAAAATGGAAGCCACCAAGGCCACTTGGGTGTATAGCAGGACTTTGTTCCCAAAGACTGCCAGAGCAATTGAGAACATCTCACTGCTAGGCTAGTGTAATACAGAGGATGGGTCCAGCAGGGGATCTATATGAGTTCTAGTCACTTATCTGAGATCCTCTGTGGTAGACTGCACCCTCATGCTGCACAACTCCAAGAGGCACCATCACGTGGTCTTGTGGGGGCATGGCACCCCCTGGAGTTGGGCAATGCAACAGCCCCCATGATGAGAAGGAGAATTAAATGACAAAGCACATGGGAAAATCCTACAAATATCAGGGATCATTATTTTTAGAACAACTGACCAGACCAGTCTTCTATGATGAGAAGCAGAAGCAATACCAGAAACTAGCCAGCATACACTAACCTAAAAAACCTAAAAACCTAAAAAAACTGCAACAGTTTCCATTTATTGAAAGTTTGGTATGAACAAAGCATCTCTTTGTTTATATAATCTTTACATAGCCCTCTAAAGTAACTTCACTTGTTATCCTCATTTTATGGATAAACAAACTGAGGCCTAGAGAGGCATCCTGGCACACAGAAGGCTTGCAAGAAAAAATAAAGACTAATATTTATTGAACTCTTACTATGAGTAAGGCACTGGGTTAAGTACTTTATATATATTAACTCATTTGACCCTTCTAACACCCCCACTTTACAGATAAGAAAATGGAGGTTAAGCATATTACATGCTCAAAAAGGACTTGTTTGAATCAAAAGGATTGCAAAAAAAAAAAAGATTTGATTATTATAGATATAACTGGGTCTGTGGATCTGGAAATTGTTGAAAGGAAGGACAAGATGGTTATCAGAGAGCTTATGTCATTTGCCCAAGCCACATAAGAACAGATTCAAGGTTAAAACTTAATGCCAAAGCTGATCTCTGTCCATGTGACATATAGAATTTTCCCAAGATGATAAACTGACAGGTTTTGAGCAAGGTGAATGGGGTTTAGCTAATTTCAGGGCATCAAGTGTCACACCCTCCTCCACTCTGTGCTACTACTGGGTCTGTGGGCATGGAGGGGTCTCATCCTATCTGCCCATCCCCACAAGACTCAGGGCTACCCACAGGCTGATGATTCCCATCCCTGGAATGATGACCATGGACCCCCTCCATAAGGCCATGCATACAGCGGGTCCGGCTTCCTCCACTGGTATCTGGAGGCTACACAGCCTACACTGTCTGCAGGCCCCTCCACCTAGTCACTCTATTCACCAGAAACAAAATAATCAATTCCTGGCTCCTCTGAAAAGTATCTAATGTGCTCTGAGACACAAGGCCTTGCCAAACTTCTGTTTCTAATAGTTAGCATTGCACTCTAGAACTTTGCCAAGAGTGCTGGGCCTTTTGGTAAACCACAGGATTCACTCAGAGCCCATGCTTGTCTTCTCCTGAAACTCTAGATTATTTCCACTGTTATTTCCGGCTCCCAGCAGTCCTGCGGTTGCCTGAAGAGGTGCCCCAGACTGTCTGTTTATGTCTTGGAGACTGTGTGAGCTGCTTTCTGTAGAGCAGGTGACAGTTGTGTCTGAACTGTTATTGCCAGGGCACTCATCACCGCAGCTCGAGTTGGGGGGCATCTCCCTTAGCCTTGCAACAGCTCTCAGAAACCCACTTGGCTTTTCAAAAAAAGCTGGCAGCTTAGTCAAGTTTATCCCAGTCACACTCCTTTACCCCATACATCTCTTCTCTATCTTCTCTCACTGTGAAGCAAGAGCACAGTTGTATCTCTCCACAAGACCCAGAAAATCCTCCAGCAAGACAGCTGGAGTGAGAGGAATCTTAACCAAATTCTCTTCGAAATCCCGGCTCCCCTGGCTTTTCCTCTTGCTTTCCCCTCGCCTACCTGTAGTGGGCCCCAAAGAGTCAAGAACACAGAATTTCCAGGCTGGAAGAGCTTCCATGATCATCTTCTGAGTGATGGTACAGCTTCTAACGATGGCAGCTTTGTGCTTTATGAAGGCCGGTCCTCCCCACAGCAGCTCTGCGAAGCGGGTGCTGTTATCACCATCCTGAGGAAACCAGGACACCAAGACGCTTAGCAGCTCCCCAGGGTCATTTGCACAGCTAGGAAGTGGCGATGCCCCAGTATCCATGGCTTGAATCATCAGCTAGACTCCTGGTCCGTGGAGCATGTTCTCCAAGGCCGAAGAAGGGAAGTCAGTAGCCCTGGGATCACCAGCTATTTAGCAGGACAGAAAGCTCTCCTGTCTCCTGACTTTGAGGAATGTGTGAGGAGTGTGGTCCCAAATAGCTAGAGTTTCAATAGGAATCCCTTTTACTGATGGAGCCCCTACTACAGGCCAGGCACTGTGCTAAGCTAAACATTTGTTCCTTACAAAAGCTTGGAAGCGGAGCATTCCCCTGGTGCAGATGTGGAAAAACAAGTCTTCCAAAAGTGGTTCAGGCAGCATGTAACGCTACACTGTAGGGTGGTTGCTTAAAGATTATTATGTTTTACAAAGATAATCATAAATACAGTATACATGCTAATTACATTTTTTCCAAGAGAGCTATAAAAGAGCCACTGTCTATGGAGTGCCTATAATTATTCTTAGATTCTCACAACAGGCCCAAGGGGTAAATATAATCCAGTGTTCAGAGGAGGAAACTAAGGCTTGTAAATATTGAATATATTACCCCAGGGGTTAGGAAGCAGCAGGGTGAAGATTCAAATCTGAATATGAGTCTGAAGCCTAAGCTCTTTAACCACTTTCTTCAAGGAGGCACACATGCATGCACTCACACGCACACCACACACTGGTGCTGTTTCTGGTGCTTGTGATCGGTGGATTGGAGGAGAGAAAAGACCGATCCCTCCAAAACGCATGGCCTGTTTGCCCTCAAGTGATAGACTCAGTCCCTATAAAACTGCAGCCGTGAGAATGCCACATGCAGGCCTCTCTGTCCCCAAGCATCTCTCCTATCAGAGCTGGAAAACAGCCAGCCCCCAAGCCACTGCCTTAGTAATGTTTTCGGTTTGATTTGCACCCACTGAATTCACCGAGGCATGATTTCTTTTCACAGCCACCGGAGGCCCTGGTCCTAGACCGCTGGATTTTCCTCCACTCCCAACCACAAAGGAAATAGAGAGGACACGAAGGAAATTTTGAACCTGTTTGTGAGCAGATCTAGAGCAATTCTGAGTGCAGAGTGGACATTCTTAAAGTCAGTTGGGGTGGAGGAGGGAGGCTTCACGAGGGCATGGGGTGGGGAGAAGAAGGTGACTGCAGGGAGGGGCTGCAGGGGTGAAGTCATTCAGCAGAATCAACAGCACATACCCGGGACTCAATCTCCCAAAAACCTTACAGGAGATGGGGGGGCAATTTGAACTTGTGATGTGAAAACAACCCTGAAAGCAACCTGTAAACATGCACATAAAATTCATTATTTCAAGGGCACCTGAGTGGCTCTGTTGGTTAAGCGTCTGCCTTTGGCTCAGGTCACGGTCCCCGGAGTCAAGGGATAGAGCCCCCACATCTGGCTCCCTGCTTAGTGGTGAACCTCCTTCTCCCTCTGCCCTTTACTCTGCTTGTACTCTCTCTCTCTCACTCACTCTCATCTCTCAAATAAACAATAAATAAAATCTTTTTTAAAAATTCATTATTTTTTTTGTCATAGGGATGCTACTAAGGACACTGTCACCCAGTTGGGGACCTCTTTCCAAAGCTCATAGGAATTTCTCTTAAAAACTAGAGCTAGATGTAAAAGCTTCTGGAGTTCAAATAAAGTCTTTGAGCTAATACTATTTGAACTGCATCAAATTCCTGATTCTGCTCATGGTGGAAGGTTATGTAATCTATCACCACTGGGCAAAGCTGGGTGAAGATAACACAGGAACTCTCTGTACTGTTTTTGCAACTACTTACAATTCTTAAACTATTTCAAAATAAAAATTATAAACTGTAAAAAAAAAAATACTAGAAAGAGAATCACTGGGCGGCCCTGGTGGCTCAGTGGTTTAGCGCCACCTTCAGCCCAGCGTGTGATCCTGGAGACCAGGGATTTAGTCCCACGTTGGGCTCCCTGCATGGAGCCTGCTTCTCCCTCTGCCTATCTCTCTCTCTCTCTCTCTCTCTCTCTCTCTCTCTCTCTTTCTCTTTATCTCTCTGTGTGTCTCCCATGAATAAATAAATAAAATATTTTTTAAAAAAGAAAGAGAATCACTTTCTCTAAAAAAGATCTTATATAGATAATATATAGAAGCATATAGCTTCTCTGATGGTGACAATTCTGCTACAGAATAAACTTCTATTTTCCTTTGGCTACTAGGAAGCTCAAATTTAGAATTCTTTCTGGAAGAAAGTTTCTGGAAACTCCAAGGCCCTTATGGCCTATATATTTATCTTCTTTCTCCAAATGTTGACTTTATATTCTTTTTTTTTTAAAGATTTATTTATGTATTTGAGATAGAGAGAGAGCATTGTGTGGGAAAGGGGCAGAGGGAGAAAGAGAAAATCTCAAGCAGACGCCCCGCTCAGCACAAAGCCTGTTGTAGGACTCATTCCACGACCTGAGATCATGATCTGAGCAGAAATCAAGAGTCAGATCTTTAACTGACTGAAGACATCCAGGTGCCCCTTGACTTTCTATTCTTACTTCTATTTCCCTCCTCTTGACTTTTCATCCTTACTTTATATTATCATTATTTTATTGTACATATTCCTTGTGAGTGACCTCAAATCCTTTAGGGAAAGAAATAATGCATAAATATATAAACTAATAAAATAATTGACAGCTGGTTATGAGATATTCTTACATTTGGGTTATTTTTTTTAATCTAGGATTTCTATTTTGTTATTACCTTAAAGTACTTACCTAATATCAGTTCCCACCAGCCCCCAGCATAGGATTTTTGCCTGGAATTACATGCAGGTGTCCTGCACATTGAGAGTTTCAGCCTTGGTTAGAACTGTAGCAGGCAGAGGGATGCTCAGCTGAGGAACAGCACGGCATTTCCCTCAGGCTGGGCCAGCCTTAATCTTGTTGTCTGTCTGCAAGCAGGTCAACCATCACAAATTGCCTTTAGGTGTTGGAAGTTGGAGGTCCTTGGGACAACCCCTACTCAATGCAAATACTCCTCAGGGAGGGACATTTAAAAGCTACCTAGAAAAAAGCACCTTTTGTGAACAATTGTGAGCTACACACTGCTCCATGCATACTGTTGTTCTAATTTATTCCACTGTGGTCTCACTCAGAACTCTCAGCAGATGAAATGCAAAGCAAATACAGAGCATCTTATTCATCTGCAAAGGAAGGAGGGAACCCAGGCAGGCTTAGGGCAGAGGTGGTACCTCACACTCCCACCTATCCACCCAAAAACCAGCAGAGGGGAAAGGCCAGGGTAGCTTAAAGCTCTGCCACTTACCGATAGTGTGAGCTTTGATAAGTCTTGCCCACTCTCGGAGCCTCAGTTTCCTTATCCACAAAATGAAGTAAGGGCCAAAGACTTATTTTAGTGTAAACAAGCAGTAATATGTGTAAAGGGCCTTAGCCCAGTAGTATGTGGCATATTACTGGCACTCACAAATGTTCAATCCTTGCCTTTCTTCAAGAACAATAATACTTAATGTTTATTATGTGCCAGGTGCTATGCTAGATTATATGGATACAAAAATAAAGAAAATAGTGTTCTTGCCCTTAAATAAATGACAATGTGTGTTCATGGGACACTTACTGTGTACTTTATCCTATTTTAGCCTTAGAATAGCTCCACGAGGTTAATGATGTCATTCATTCCCATTTTACAGGTTAGAATGGTTGTTTGCTGGGAATGGTGGCCACACCTCTCAAATGCTATGAGTGAGGCATGGATAAAACATTGCTCTAGGGATTTGAGTATTGGAAGACAGTGGACAGCACTATTGTGAGGATGTGATGGGTTCTCTTTACATGGAAATTTCAAGCAAACCCAGAGAGCTACTGAACTGGGGGAGAGCCATCGGGCTAAAGGAGCCCCAGCCAGGGCTTACGGAGTGAGTTAGAGGATGTCCAATGCTCCTGTAGTCTTCTCTTCCCATGCCCTGGTTCTCTTCCCTGCAGGTGTCTGCAGCAGCCCCCCTGGGACAGCCTGCCCACAGCCAGCATCATCCTCTGTTTCCACGACGAGGCCTGGTCCACCCTCCTGAGGACGGTGCACAGCATCCTTGACACGGTCCCCAGGGCCTTTCTGAAGGAGATCATCTTGGTGGACGACCTCAGCCAGCAAGGTGGCTATGGGCTCCTCCCGGCTCCTCGGGTGGGCCTAGACCCTGGGTTGGTGGGGGGTGGGGCTCCCATGCAGTGTGGGGTTTGGAGCCTGTATTGTCAAGGTTCCCTCCAGATGAGGATTCAGGTACAGGTAACTCATCAATGAAGAGCCCTGAGACAATGAGTAAGGAAGTGGGGGGAGAAGACATAGAAGGCAAAGCAGCCAGGCAAGGCAAGGTGGTCCTGGCAAGGATCTCAAGGGGGCCAGTCCAGCCTGATCCCAGGGTTATCTCTCCCAGTCTCAACTTCCATGCAGTCCAATATGCTTCTCCTCAAGACACTCATGTATCATGGCAGGGTAGCCATTCCTAAGCGCTCACTGCCTCCTAGACACTGGGTGAAGCACTTGATGTGTGCTAGTCACTAAATAATTCCTGTTTAGCCTGATTTACTCATTTTCCAGACAAGGAAACTGAGGTCTACAGAAGAGAATTGACCATGGCTGAGTCATGCCAAGGGCAGCAGAGTCAGGCCCAGAGTCCAGACTTGCAGAATCTGCTCAGATGTTTTCCACTGACAAGAGATTCACTACTAGGGTCCAGCCCGTTGCATGGCTGAGTTGCTAAAAGAAGGTGGAGACAAAAGAAGGTCTGTGGTTCTCAAACTTGAATGCACATCAGAATCACCTGTCAGGCTTATTAAAACACTGATTGCTAGGCTCTGCCCCAGAGTTTCCTGATCTGGCACTGAGTCCACAAATTTGCACTCTAACAAGATCTCAGCTGATGCGGATACTGCTGATCCATGGATGACACTTTGAGAACCACTGCTCTTCTTTGCCTGGGGCCTCAGGTCTATGTTTTTGGCTCAACAAAATGGCCTGTGGAGGCCCCCTCTGGTCCTGTGGGGAGAACAGACTTCTCCAAGGGCAACTGAACATTTGCTGAGATAAAAAATAAAAACTTTCTAGGGGGAATGACAGAAAACAGGATCAAGTGGCCACATACCTCTGTTGGTTCTTCCAAAGGTCCTCATGTTGAGAATTTGTCCAGCTGGTGCATAGCAGCAGGTCAAACTAGCCAGAGGCTCTGGAAGTGTGTGAGGTCACTGAGGTACATATGGCTGTCTAGGCCATATGGCTGTTGGCCATTAGGCAAAATGGATGAGCAGTTCCTGGGCTGGTCTGGGTTGGCTGATGGAAGTGTCCTAGGGCAGTGGGGATGTCCAATGTTCTCAGGATATTCTTTTTTTTTTTTAATACTCTCACTAAGTTTTTTAATAAGATTTTATGTATTTATTTGGTAGAGAGAGAAAGCAAGAGCAGAGAGGAGGGGGAGAGGGAGAGGGAGAAGCAGACTCAACGCTGAATGGGAAGTTCAACTTGATGCTCAATCCCAGGACCCTGAGATTATGACTTGAGCCAAAGACAGATGCTTAACCAACTGAGCTGCCCAGGTGTCCAGTCCTCAGCATCTTCTGCTTTCACTTAGCCCTACTTGGAGTGTGGTTTTTGGCCTCATAATCCAATGAGGCCACTCTATTTCTGGACATTACATCGCATTCCAAGCAGGAAAGAGTGAAATGCAGATGGGCAGAGGTCAGCCAAGTTTGTCCTTTTAGAAAAAATTAGTAAAACAATAGTTTTTCCAGAACTTTTTTACCTAATATATTTCCACCAGAGTTAGATTAAAAGGCTATTACTAACAGCAATGGGGTCTCAGTAGATTACTGTTTTTAGCTGTCCTGAGCAAAATCAAGTTTCAGTTAGTAAGGTAGAAGGGGAGAATGAATGTTGGATAAAACAACTAGCTGTGCTCAGTACAGTGGAGCCACTGAGGGGCTGGTTCTCACACAATCAAGTTCAGAAATTTTAATAGCTTTGCTAACAGAGGGCCTTCTCTAGGGAATGGACTTGGAACTAACAAGCTTGCCAGAAAAATAATTATAAAGTAATAAATTGGTATAATACTTTATCACCAAGAAATTCAACAGCCAATGACTGGGAATCCTTATGTCCACTGCTCAGGACAGTTTCTTCTGTCTTCAGAATAGTCTTCCTGGGGAGCCATATACTGCTCAGAAGGCAGCTCTCCAGGGAGTCTGGTGCGGTTTTCAGGTGAGGCTGCCTGAGCCTTCCCCCAAGAGCTCCTTGGAGACCCAGCCACCAAAGTAGCAAGGCTACTACACATGTCCCTGTCAAGATTACCTCTGGGCTGGGGAACTAGAGACATTCTTGCTCTTTGGCATAGTTCTCTTCAACACACATGTACTAAGTGCCTACCATGGGCCAGCCCTGCACTAGGGATCAGAGCAGTGGAAATGCATGAGGTATAATCCCTGCCTTTGAGAAGCTCTTAGTTCAGAGGATGGGGACCCCATTTCCAAGACTTCATGAAGGGAGGACACTACTTCTTTGTGAATGCTTTATTCCTTCTGTCTTGACTGACTTGGTCATCTTGGTGTATTCGTGTGTGTGTGTGTTTGTGTGTGTGCATGCACATACAACTTTTCTTACCTTAAACATAAAACCTAATAAAAAAAAGCCTCTCTCTTCCTTTATCTCCTATAGAATCATTGTTCCTAAAAGAATGTCTAGACTCTTGTCTTGGTTTTTCATATCCCACTTTCTTTTTGACCCACTGCATTGCCCATCCATCCCTACCACTGCAATGCGACCACTTTGGCCAGTCCTACCAATGACCTACGAGTGGCCACATTTAATGGATCTCTGGATTTGACCTCCTTGACCGCTGTCTTAAGTCAGATTTCTTAGAAGTGGAGCCTGAGATGGGATTCATGTGCTTGTGATTTTTAGGGAGTGTTCTGTCAGGGGAGCCCTGTAGGAGAGTAGAGGAAGGATAAGAGGCAGAGGAAGGAACTGGGCCAGGTTGAGGTTTCAGATGAAGTCTAGCCATACCCTGATCCCACAGAGAGCTCAGTAGTGCAAACTGCACCTCAGAATCTGTCCTCCCTTGAAGCAAAGGAGTGGGCTTTGGTAACCCTGCACTAGGTTGGTCATTGACCCTGGGCACCTGGGGCCAGAGGTGGCATTCTGCATAACTCTCTGGCATTTACAGAAGAGGCAGTTTTATACCCAAAGGAATGTCTCCAGAGAAGGGTGCAGACTAGTTAGCAGCAAACCGATAGCTGCTGGGTACCTGCAAACCAAATCAAACCAGTAAAAGGAACTATGGGGCATTTGAGTAGGGCACCAACAGTATCTGCATAACCTCACTGCTGCAGTTAGAGAAAGCAGGCCATTTCTCTCCTCTCCTGGTTTGATCACACCATCTCTCCTGGTTTTTACTGGAGGGAATACCAACCACCCCAAATTACTGAAGCAACTGACATCTTAGCAGCAACTACAATGTAATGTATTGGGTCTTAGGACCCTTATGCTCACTACAGCTCCCAAGAGAGAATTGATGACAAGAATCCTAGGGATGGCATCACAGTCTCATTGGCTATGGCATCTGTGTCCCCAGTGACCACAACTCTGTTGATTCTAGGACAACTCAAGTCTTCTCTCAGCGAATACGTGGCCAGGCTGGAGGGGGTGAAGTTGCTCAGGAGCAACAAAAGGCTGGGTGCCATCAGGGCCCGGATGTTGGGGGCCACCAGGGCCACCGGGGATGTGCTGGTCTTCATGGATTCCCACTGTGAGTGCCACCCAGGCTGGCTGGAGCCTCTCCTCAGCAGAATAGCTGGTGACAGGTAACTTTGCCCTTGGGGTCTGGGGAGTAGAGGTGGGACTGGAAGAAATAGTTTACAGCCCCAGCCACTCACAGAACATCTATACACCATTGAAAAAGGCCCCAAGTCTCTACCATTAGAGAGCAACATGTTTCTTTGTTGTTGTTTTTTTTTCAGATGTTTGAAGTTGAGCCTTTTCCAAAGCATAGAGAGGTAATGTTGGAAGGAAGTTAGAGGTCCTCCAGTCCATCTGCCTTGTTCTCTAGATTAAAAAACAAACAAACAAAAAGAAAACAAACAAAACAAAACACTGGGTCTTGGAGGACAGCTTCTATTAAGTTGCAAATACTCCTGGATAGGGTAACATTTTTCTATAGTTATCACTCTCTTTAGTGCCTAAGTCAGCAATTTGTTTTAAAAGATTTTATTTATTTATCCATAAGAGACACAGAGAGAGGCAGAGACATAGGCAGAGGGAGAAGCAGACTCCCTGCAGGAAGCCTGATGCGGGACTCCATCCCAGGACCCCGAGATCATGCCCTGAGCCAAAGGTAGACACTCAACCACTTAGCCACCCAGGTGCCCCTTAAGTCAGCAATTTTAATCAAGATTGTAATATAACCTGAGAAAAAGTCTTTATATTTTGCTCATAGGTACTTACCCTTCAACAGAAGGCACTAGACTCTGTGATTGCTAAACTTCCATCAAAAACCAGCATTGGTTTTCTGGATGAGGGGTCTCTAATGTTATAACCAATGTCTCAGGAATGTGAGATCATAGAGAACTGCATTACACACCCCTTAGTCAAACATTCAAAATTTTTCTTTGACCATTTCTCTGTTCTTCTTCCCCTATCCTGCTGTCATTTGCTCCCCACTTCTTTGTTCTCCTCATACAGTTCCTAAACGTGTCCTGTCGACCATTTTCCTCAATCTGAATATCCCACAAAGGAAAAGCAAAACCTGGTGGCTAGCCCACCTGGGACTCCCTCAGACATACCCTTGGGGTTTGCAGAGGTGTATTACACGGTAGGAACTCAACAAACTATCACTTCTGATGATGCCCTTCCAGATAAGGCTGATGCCAGAACCAAGCCTTATGACCCCTATTCTTATACTCCTCCCCACGGTAAACATTCACTGTCTCCTTTGATGTTGGGGGTGACAACGTATAGGAAAGACATTTCTGGATGAGGAGATAGAAGAATATGCTGGTAGAATTAGCATTATCCACTAGATAGAGGAGGTTGCAAGCAATACAACGTAAATTGTTAACAGTCCAGCAATTCCTTTTTAGTAAAGAACAATCGGAGCTCAAATGAAATCAAGGATTAGTTTTGCCCAGTACTGTGACACAGATTACTGCCCATTCCTGGCTATTATCTCAGAAGATAAGGAGACATGTATAAATCCAGAACCAGGACTGGGACAAGCAAACATGCAAACCCTACAAACTGCCATCTTGGATTCCGTCTTCAAAGTCACAATGACTGTGGCGTGGGAGCTAAAGTTGATCCCGCCTATTCCCCATCTAATTCCCATCCCTGTGTCATAGACAGATGGCTTTCGGAGGGACCTGTAAGATCACCTAGTCCTATCCCATGATTTCACTCCTGAAAAAAAACTGAGTTCAAGAGAGGGCAAGAAGACCCCTCAGGGTCACTCAGCCACTCAATAACTAGGCTATTTTCTGTGTTTCTTTAATGCAGATGTTTAGGAACTCAAGAATTGATATCATTAAGCCTTATGTATGTATGACTGTTGTAGACTGTTTTCATATAATTCTTCAAAGACCCCCGCCTGTGAGATGCCTCAGGCAAGTACTTCTGCTTTGGTTTCGCAGAGTTAGTGGGGGCTCCACGGGGTGAAATGATCTGTGGGGGCACACAGAGACTTTACAGCTGAGTCAGGTGTTCTAATGCTTGGTCTCCTGCTCTTTTTGTTGTCTAAGAATTATTTTAAGAATTGGAGGAGCTGATGAGGGAGTGATATTTACTCATCCCCCTCCACACCCTGATTGTGAGACATGTGTTAAAACATTGATTAGAATGAGGCCTTCATGTCTGCTTCTCACATTGGTGCCATTTTCACAGATCTGGAGATTTCTCACTCTAGGCTGAGAGAGGAAGACTTGGCAATACCTCAGTGTCCTCAGCTATAAATAAAATGGGGCTCCCTGAGAAACCTTCCACAGTTAAGAGGTGGGTCTGTGAAATTTTCATTTCCTGGGCTCTTCCCTTCCTCTCTTTATCAAATGTCTCCCCTCTCCCTCTCCTTCCCTTTCATTCTTCCTCTCTCCCTCCCTCCCCCTCTGTTTCTCTCTCTCTCTCTCTCTCTCTCTCTCTCTCACACACACACACACACACACACACACACACACACACGGCCTCTGGTCTTAGACCCATTCTGGTTTGGCTTCCTCTTCAGGTCCCCTCTCTCCTATGGTTTAACTATCTTTTTGTCATCCCATGCCTCATTCATAGCTTCCTGTGTGCCCTGTTTTCTTTGGGACCTAATGTTCAGCTTACAGGCCTTTGCAGGTGAGGGTCTGAAAGAAAAGTCAGTTCTCTTGGGTCTGAGTTCTCATCCCTTTCCATTACACACAGTGATGCTCTGAAAGCTGTGGCTGGCGGGGGAGTGCCCCCTATTAAGGTTTGCTTAGTCCTACAGCAATTTTGCTCTAGTGTTTCCTCCAGCCTCCCATGGCAGCTCAACTCATGTAAAGCAAAGCTGTAGAAGCCATTAGGCACAGCTTCTAATAGCTGCTACTCTTCAGGAGAGGAAAGGGGTCCCAGCTGCCGCTGATGCTCATGGCAAGAGATTTCGGTCACCAGGTGAGGACCTATTGTGCAGAAGATAGACAAAGGTCTTTAAGAATTTTCATTAAAAATGTGGAATGAGATGATGAGTAACAGGTAATAAGCCACAAATCAATTATGTCAAAGAGTCATAACTTCCTCAACATCCTATTCAGAGGGTTCCAGGCCTAGTTCCTAGCCCTGGTTCCCTGCCCCTACCCACAGAACAGGTCTATAGAGAGCCATATGGCAACTTTGTATGAATTGGTAAAAGGAATCCCTTCTTCATTACCCTTTACTCTCATTTCTCAGAACATGTGTCATAATACATTCATTTTTTTAGAACAAGCTACTTTAATGCTAACTGCCAGAAATTTTAGAATTATGCAAATTTACAATGTCTATGATATTTGAGGCATTCTCTAAGTTTGGGCAGTGCACAACCCACATAACTGTACATAGCAGCCCCAGACAGAGTTGCTCAAAGAGCAGTTTTTAGAGCAGTGTTAGAGGTGCTGATTGGTAGTTGGTTTCCATGTAAAGCAACAAAGATGAAGATCAAGGGTAGCTGTTGTTCCAGGTGCCACCTGTCAACTGCCTTGTGCTATATGTGAACTCTAATACCCACGCCACAGAATGAGAGTCACGGCCCTAGAAAAATGAAAGTTTCCAATGGAGAAGGGGCAGTCCCTTAGTGAAGTGCTGAAAGACAACAACTCCTGAGGGGTGATGCTGGCTCCAGAGGCTGTCCAAGCTGTTTTCCATTTGAATTTGGTCTGGTCCTCTATTTTTGAGACACATAAGCCATCTACTTATAAATATGGATTTGCCGTTACTTTCCTCCTATATAATGGGTTATAGGGCTGAGCCTGCTCAATGGGGAGAAGCAAGGAGGGACAGGGAACAGACCACCTCCCATCGCTCTCTGCCCTACAAAGGGTTAAATGATGGAAAGCAATCTGAGGAATCCTATGTGAAAGTGTGAGTATGTGTGTGTGTGAGAGAGAGTGTGTGTGTTTGTGAGAGTATGAGTGTGTACGTGCAAAAGTATGAAAGAGTATGAGTGTGTATATGTGTGTGAAAGAAAGTATGAGCATGTGAGAGAGTGTGTGTATGTGTGTGTATGTGTGTGTGTAGTGAGGAGCAGCCGGGGGACCAAGATACTTCCAGCCCACAAGGGAAGCAGCTAGCAGCCTTCTTTTGGTCTCATGCCCCAGGGAAACTCTCCAGCCCTCACCCTACCACATAGGCCCCAGCATGATACAGTACTGCAACAGCTGACACGAGTCCTGAGGTCACACTTGAGAAGCAAGAGCTCTGGGATGAGAGAACCCAGAGCCTTTTGCTTCTTGATATAAGATACTTTCCATACCACCAAGAACTTGAGTGAACTCCCAAAATGACTTTAGAGACCACAGGCCCAGAGGAACTTGGAGGTGCAGAAGTAATTAGAAGGGATGAGATAAGCTAGGGCTTGTAAGTAACCTAGGTTTGGTTGGTAAGGTTGAAGCCACAGTTGGCTTTTGAATACTTGGGCAGTAGTTTATTAGTTGACCCCACGTTTTGCAGTCAACCAGTCTTGGTTGACAGCTCAACTTACCTCTGTTTGTTTTTTGAAACCCAAGTGCCTGACCCCTTGAAGCTTAGAAGGGCTTAAGAGAAAATCAACCTTGTACTTGCCTGAGAGTTAAAACTCAATTTGAAAGAGAGAATGATGGTGTAAGCAGACACTTCTAGCTCCTTCCAAGTCAAACAGGGCAGCATTGCCATTTTGCTTTAAGTGTATTCCAAGAACACCAGACACATCTGTAGGTATGAAACTCAAAGCTAAATATAATAGTGTTTGGGTTTTTTAAATCACCATTTTTGAGTCACTAGACTAAAGTTACTCCCTAATTCAGCCGTGGTTAAGCAGCTGCTATCCTCTTCATCTCTATCCAAAAGGCACTCAGAGTGTCTCGTGATTCATCACTTAGGTGTCTGGTTAAAATAGAAGGAAACGGAGATCTCAGACAGGAAAAGATAGCACTAGATATTTGGAGTAATATAGTTTTTAACAGTGAGTTTCGCATAGGACTCTGAGGTTCCGGCGAGACAGAGCAAAAAGAAACATTTGATAAATTCTAGAGTTGCCATTTTTCTGGTCAAAAGTAATGTACACCTTTGTCAGGAAAGACACAGCTCAAAGGTCTAGGACAAGCTAGGTGTGTGGATGCTCAGATGTTATTTCCTTTCTTGTCCTGATTACTAAGATGGCACAAATTTGATGGGATTCTTCAGGATTCTGCTGCACGGCTTCCCTGGCTCTTGATTCTGAAATTCCACAAAATGCTTTGCCAGTAGCCAAATCCATCCCATCTGTTCAGTTCACTCCACAGTAAGTGGGGACTTGGGAGGGGGGCTGGGTGTCCTCCTTTCTTCCTTGATCCTGCTTCTCAGTTTTCTTAGGTCAATTCAGGATGCCAGAAGTAGTGGGGACCCAAAGGGATTAAGTTTCCCTTACATTCTAAAGGGCACAATGTGAAAAGGGCAAGAAAATCATATTGGGATCCTTGTTCTAAGTATAAACCCCATGACTCCTCATGCCAATGTCAGTCACTTAGGGACAGATAATTGAGTCCTAGGACCAGCCTGGCCCTCTTTAGGTAGCCTGGGCCACTCCAGCCTGGCTGTGTCTGAGGTGGAAGGATCAGAGATGGAAATTGATAGAAGTGTAAACACAGTATGGCTGGTATCTCTCTGCCAGGAATCTCTTTTCTCTTAGAGTAGCATCTTCCAGTATCCCCAAAGTTTAAGCCTGATCCATGTAATGGCATAGATTTTAAATTATTTTATTTTATCCAATGCATGGCTTGATCTCATGACCCTGAGATCATGACCTGAGCCGAAATCAAGATTTGGAGGCTTAACCAACTGAGCCACCCAGGGGCCCCATGGGATAGATTTTAGAAATAACAGTCATGGGATCCCTGGGTGGCGCAGCGGTTTGGCGCCTGCCTTTGGCCCAGGGCGCGATCCTGGAGACCCGGGATCGAATCCCACATCGGGCTCCCGGTGCATGGAGCCTGCTTCTCCCTCCGCCTGTGTCTCTGCCTCTCTCTCTCTCTCTGTGACTATCATAAATAAATAAAAAATAAAAAAAAAATTAAAAAAAAAAAAAAGAAATAACAGTCATGACAGGCCAGAAAAAAATGTGAATGAGATATTGGCTAGGTGGAGATTAGCTCCTGTACACCTGAGTGATTACCTGTTTATTTAAAAGTGAAGTTTCTGGCCTGTACCATTTTCCACATCATCCTCTCTGAGGATGTGTGAACAAAACAAAATAAACAACAACAACAACAACAACAAGGGGATAAAATACAACCACCAACAGCATCAGTAAATGAGCAAGCAGATAAGCCTAGACTCAGGACTTTGGTTTGCTTATAGACACTGCATGCTCAACACCAGGGACACTTCTGGAACTTGGCAGTCCTGAGTCTTAAAGCCAATCAACTTGTATGATATAGAGAAGAATAAAAACCAGATCCTAGAGCAGGGGCCCATGAACCCTCTGAAACTGTGCATAGTATTTTGGATATATGCATATGATTATTTTTGTGAAGACAAGCCCATAGTTTCCCCCTGATTCTCAAAGGGATTAAAGGCCCAAAAAGAAGTCAAGAGTCCTAGAATGTTTCAGCTGAGAAAGATGTTTATGGGAAGTGGTTCAATCTCTGCCTCCCTCATTTTACATTTTACAAATGAGGAAACTGAGGCCCAGAGACATACTCCAGAGCTGAGCCTAGAACCCCGCATTCCTGTCTTTGGGTGCTGTCAACAGAAGTTTTTCAAAAGAGAAAGAGGCAGGCATGCTCTTTAATGAAATGGGCCCCTAGCTGCTTAGGGAAAAACATGTTTTCTAGAACAGTGCTGTCTAATAGAAATACAACAAGCCATGTATATAATTTAAACTTTTCTAATAGTCACATTATAAAAGAAAAAGAAACAGATGCAATTAATTTTAATAACATATTTTAGTAAACCCACTAAATCCAAAACGTTATCATTTCAGCATGTAATCAGTGTAAAATTACTGAGATCTCTACTCATTTTTTTGTATTAAGTGTTCTAAATCCAGTGTGTTTTTTATACTTACACCACATTTCAATTCAGACAGACCACATTTTAGGTGCCCTCTAGCCACATGTGGCTACTGGCTGCCGTATTAGGCAACACGGGTGTAGATTATGTTTCTATCCCCAAGCAAGTGAATGGTTTGTATCTCTTATTTGATTCCACAATTCTTTCCAGGAGCCGGGTGGTGTCTCCAGTCATAGATGTGATCGACTGGAAGACTTTCCAATATTACCCCTCCAAGGACCTGCAGCGCGGGGTGTTGGACTGGAAGCTGGATTTCCACTGGGAGCCTTTGCCAGAGCGAGAAAGGAAGGTCCTCCAGTCCCCCATCAGCCCCATCAGGTGAGGCTCTATCACACAGCCTGCTTCTCCTTTGCTTCCTCAGGAGGGACTCGGCAGCCAAACTGCTTAGGATCTAATCCTGGTCTCATCAGTTTCCTAGCAAGTTAATCTGTTCCTCAGTTTCCTCATCAGTGAATTGAGGATAACAGGGCTGTTGTGAAGATTGAAAGAGTCACTACATGAAAAGCATGGAGAGAATGCCAGGCACTCAACCCTTAGTGTTATTATTGTTATATTCTTATTTGAATGGAGTCCAGCTTAAACTCTTTCAGGTAGCTTCAGTGGACGCCCCTTAGTGGGGCAGTGAGAGAGCCTGAGCTGGGATCTTTTTATTATTTTTTTAAGGTTTTATTTATTTATCCATGAGAGACAGAGAGAGAGAGAGAGAGAGAGAGAGAGAGAGGAGGCAGAGACACAGGCAGAGGGAGAAGCAGGCTCCCTGCAGGGAACCCAGTGCGGGACTAGATCCCAGGACCCCAGGACCACACTCTGAGCCAAAGGCAGATGTTCAACCACTGAGCCACCCAGGCATCCCTTGAACTGAGATGTTGACCTAACTCTACCTCCCCCAAGAATTTCCCTGACCTCAGGTATTTTATTGCTAAAAAGGAAGGATTCAGTCAGGTGAATGCTAAGACATCCTAACTCTCAAAATACATCAAATTTTGTGGGTTGCTTGCTTGCTTTAGTGTTGGAGCATGTTTGGGTTTTGAGCAATTATTCTGTTTAAGAAGATGTTCAAGATATCTTCTTTTGTATAACAAACCACCCAAACTTAATGGCGTAGAACAACAACAGTTTTATTAAGCTCACAGATTCTGCTGGCTGGGAATTATGAAAGGAAGCATCAGGGTTGGTTGTCTCTGCTCCATGGTATCTGGGATGGCAGGAAATGGCTCAAGATGGTGGGGCAGGAGGCAGCCCTGAGGCTCCTTGAATATCTGTAGGTTGCGCTAACCATCAGCTGGGACCCCCATGGGAACTTCACCCACTCCCTCCATGAGATCTCTGCACGTGGGGCTTGCTACCCATGGCACTGGGTTCTGAGACTATGTATCCCAAGATGGCCAGCCAGGTGAAACAAGCTGTATCCCCCCCTCCTTTAAAAAAAAATGAGTGAGGGGCATCTGAGTGGCTCAGCAGTTGAGCCTCTGCCTTTGGCTTATGGTGGGATCCCGGATCCAGGGATCAGGTCCTACAGGGAGCTGCTTCTCCCTCTGCCTGTGTCTCTGTGAATCTCTCTGTGTCTCTCATGAATAAATAAATAAAATCTTAAAAAATAAAAATAATTTTAAAAAATGAATGGTGAATTTCACATGTCACAAATAAACCATTTAAAAATGAACAAACAAGTAGCAATGTTGTGCATGTGTTGTGCAACCACCACCTGGATCTAGTGCTAAAATATTTCCATCACAATACAGTAAAATCTCATACCTATTAAGTGGTATTTCCCACCATCTCCTCCCCGCCCCTCCCAGCACCTGGCAGCCACTGTCTGTCTCTATGGATGGATCCATTCTGGATGTTTCATATAAATGGAATCATATGATATGTGACCTTTTGTGTCTGGCTTCTTTCACTTAGTATAGTGTTTCAGAGTACATTATCCTCTTCTCTAACCAAGCCTTAGAAGTCACCCAGGGTCACTTCCAACATAATCACAGGTATTTTCTTCATGGGAAGGAAATATAGACCCCACCTCTCAGGGGAAGCAATGTCAATGTCACATTGTAAGAAGAGCCTCTGGGACAAGGGTAGTGGTGCTCACCTCTGGGCAGTGGATCTCCATTAGCCACAGTCCATCTCCGTCATATACTGCCCAATGCCAACCAATTATTCTGGTGGCCTCTGAGTGTCTAGTACAGGGACACAGAATGAAGACATTAGGCACAACCAGGACTTCCAAGGGTCCATTCAAGGGAGTGTGACTCTAACAGAAGTTTGATAAGCCATAAGCTTAGAAGTGCAAAATAAAAATTGTCTTGATTTTCTAATAATTGGACTTACATAATTTATATATTAACCTGATCGTTCCTGTCTTCTCTCTGCCCAGGAGCCCTGTGGTGCCCATTGGGGTTGTGGCCATGGACAGACATTACTTCCAAAACACTGGAGCCTATGACCCTCTCATGTCACTGCAGGGTGGTGAAAACCTCGAACTATCTCTCAAGGTATGTCCTGGATCAAAGGAGGAGCCGGGTGGGTTCTATGGAGTCCTGTGTAAGGTCCCAGCTTGGCAGCCAGTAAATGCCCCTAGTTGGGTCTGAGGCTGCAGGCAAAGTATAAAGTCATGAAATGTGGTGTGTCAAAACTCCCTTTCCCATCTCTCTCATGCCCTATATTCCCTAGTGAACCCAGCTATCAAACCTGCCCATAGGAAAGGGCATGGTATCAGCCATGTATACCGAAGCACAAAGTTTCCTGTACATTCTCTGGGCATGGCACCCTCAGCATCTCAGCCATTTTTCACAGCACCCATAGGTCAAAACAAATGCCAAGCAGTTCTGCACATTGAATTTGGTGGTTCCCCCCTTATCTGCGGTTTCTGGTGCTCCTGGTCAACCATGGCCCAGAACAGATGAGCCACCTTCTGAGGTATGGTCAGGTTAGTAGTAGCCTAATGATAGATCACAGTGCCTGCATCATTTCTCTCACTCCATCTCATCATGTGGACACTTTATCCTCTCACAGCATCACAAGAAGACTGGGTATGCTCTAAGAAGATATTTTGAGAGAGAAACACCATATTCACATAACTTTTTGTTACAGTTTATCATTATACCATTCTATTTTATTAGTGGTTGTTAATCTCCTAATGTGCCTAGTTTGTAAGTTAAATCATGGGCATATATGGGTGTATGTATAAGAAAAAATATAGTATATATAGATTCTTGAACTATCTGTGATTTCAGGCATCAACTGGGGTTCTTGAACATATCCCCCATGGATAAGAGGGAACTACTAGAGCTCTAAAAAATAAGTAAAATAAGTATTTGTCCTAAAAATTTAGCACCTGTTGAGCCCCACACAACTTCTCAAACCTTGGAATCAGATCAGACACCGCCACCCTCATTTCCCATTCCATGCTGATTTTTAAATATTTTATTTATTTATTCATGAGAGACACACAGAGAGAGGCAGAGACATGGGCAGAGGGAGAAGCAGGCTCCCATGGAGCGGAGCGGGGAGCCTGATCGGGACGTAATCCCAGGACACTGGGATTATGCCCTGAGCGGAAGGCAGATGCCCAACCACTGAGCCACCAGATGTCCCTCCATGTCGATTTTAACACGATACTTGCTTTTTCATCACAGCAACCACTGAAAACCTAACCCAATAAGGATGAATGTTATCAAGTGCAGCCATCTAACGTTGAAACCACGAATTAGCTCAAGCTTGTAGTTTGCAGAACATCCAACAGATGTCACTATGTTTCTCCCAAACATTTAAAAGAGCCTGTCTGCAAGACCTTTGAGATTGCTGGGGCACCCTGGGGGTACCTTGGCACACAGTTTGGGAACTCCATGTGTGGTGTGTTTCAGTTTATATGCTGCCTATGCTAGGAATGTTTTCATCTTTCTTCTTTACCCTCAAGTATGAAATGAAAGGCTTCCTATCAAATGAATTCCAGGTATTTGGGAGGAGGCAGGAGCATTAGTGAACAGGGAGAGCCCTCCTAAAGAAGGAGAGACCGACTATGTTTAAGGAAAACTTGTTTTGATCTTCACATAAATGGCTCTGGTGCCTTTGCAGCAGGAGATTTCATGAGTTTTTAGAAATTCTCTGAGAACTAGGGACCCCTTGCTCCCCGAGAAAGCAGCTTTGAGGAACAGGGGTGCTAATCCACATGGCCACATCTCTAAAAGTGCTGCAGGTGTGCTTCAGGGGCAGGTCACATTGCATGGATGTGGCCCCCTTACTCCACTGGTTCTGTCCTGGAACAAATATACTCATTCTTTCCACCCTGTCACTCCCCTGCCCAGAACTCCCAGATCTGGAAACTATGGCACCCTGAGGATTCTAATTCTCTTTACCATTTTTTGCTCCTGATATCGTGTGCATTTTGCCAGCCCCTGTCAGGGTCCCTCACTTCCCATGTCCTCGGAATGGTGTTTAGATGTTTATTTTCTCCTTTTCTGGCAGGTCTGGCTCTGTGGTGGCTCTGTTGAAATCCTGCCCTGCTCTCGAGTGGGGCACATCTACCGAAATCAGGAAACCCATTCCCCCTTTGATCAGGAGGCTACTGTGCGGAACAAGGTTCGCATCGCTGAGACCTGGCTGGGCTCATTCAAAGAAACCTTCTACAGGCACAGCCCAGAGGCCTTCTCCTTGAGCAAGGTAAGGAGAGATCCTAGTGGGGGCTTCTGGACGTGCCACAAGGGCCACCAGCAGGAGAGTGGGCCAGGGAGTGCCTCCCCCTCTAGCCTGGGGTGGGGGGGAATAAAAGCTTCCACCTTGTGTTTCCCTTAAGTTGTTCCTCTCAAGTGGCTCCTCTACTTGGCAGGGCTGCCTGTCTCTCCCCAGCGTCTCTCCCAAGCATCAGGGCATCCCAGCTGGTCTTGGTCGGCAGCCCCCTGATGTCTGCTGGATGACATCCATGGGGTGTAGGACACACTGGGGCAGAGGACAGATTGGGCAGGGAATATTAGCAGTAACAGGTCTCAGAGGGCCTTTTCAACCTGGGCAAAATGCTCAAGGCTATGAAATTATCCAAGACATGAAACAAATGTAAGTATAAACATAAAGATCTAATACAAGCCATGGAAAAATTAAAATCTTAAACATTTGATTAAACGTCCACAAACAGTGCATTTTCAACTGCCACTCACCTCAATTCTTGTGGCTGACACATACATACTATTCATCTTGAGATGTGGGTTCCCATTAATGTTTGCTATGCAGGGTGTGGGGACGCCTGAGGTAAGATTTCCACCACCCGCAAAGGTCTTGGGACAACTCCCAAAAGCCCCTCACCAGCCTACACTGCAGGGCCGAGCTCTATTCTTTTTTTTTTTTTTTAATAAATTTATTTTTTATTGGTGTTCAATTTACCAACATACAGAATAACACCCAGTGCTCATCCCGTCAAGTGCCCCCCTCAGTGCCCATCACCCATTCACCCCCACCCCCCGCCCTCCTCCCCTTCCACCACCCCTAGTTCGTTTCCCAGAGTTAGGAGTCTATGTTCTGTCTCCCTTTCTGATATTTCCCACACATTTCTTCTCCCTTCCCTTATACTCCCTTTCACTATTATTTATATTCCCCAAATGAATGAGAACATATAATGTTTGTCCTTCTCCGATTGACTTACTTCACTCAGCATAGCTCTATTCTGATTCAGAAATCTCCCCATCTGTTCATCTGACTTTCACAAAGACAATGGCACCTCCTACTGGTAAATAAGAAGACTTTTTTCCACCCCTTTAAACATTCCTATTAATTCATGTTTTGGAACTGTCCTATTGCTTACATCAGTATCAAGATTTTAATAATATTGACAGGATGAGCACTGGGTGTTATTCTATATGTTGGCAAATTGAACACCAATAAAAAATAAATTTATAAAAAAAAGATTTTACTAATATCACTGCCTCATTTTGCTCTACAATTTCTATCCTTCCATCCCCTTTCTTACCCCAACCCCAAAATCCTCGTATGGATTTTGAGATACAGAAATTCTGGGCACTCAAAAGACAAGGCTGGGGTTTCACTGTTGGAAGAGTTGTCATCCTCTTGTTTTTTGTTTTGTTTTGTTTTCCTCTCAGGCAAGGTTGTACAGAAGGGCAAGTTCATTGTCAGCATCCTTCCTCATTTGAGGTCAGACAAGGGCTGGCTAGATGTACCAGTTTGTTTCATTACCAAGAAAGCTGAAGGTGATGGAATATGCATGAAGGAATGTTCCTGCTCTGGGACCAAAGTCCAACTCTACAGAATGGCTGGCAAAGTCTCAAGTGAACACTCTGAATGCCAAGAAACTACAAAAAATTTATACTAATTTCCTTAAAGGAAAGTAGTAGATCTCTTTGGTTTAATGTTAGGTAAATATGCTAAATAAATAAGACATTCCTGACTTAGAGAAGTTGTTCCCAAGGTTCCTGTGGATAATATTCACCAGGAGAGAGGGTTAAAATGCAGATTCCAGGGTGCTGCCCCAGCCTATGGAATCATAGTCTCTAGTGTAGGGCCTAGGAATCTGCATTTTAACAAGTTCCTTGGGCATTTCTGAGCCAGGTGCTTGGGATAGCAGTTTGAGAAGCATGCCGAGAGCATTTCAGTATGGCAAATTAAGACCTTACCCCTCCAACATTGCCATCTGAGGAGTAGAAGAGGGAGAAAGCTGAATCAAACCAAACTCACTTGATACAGCCTGTTATAACACCCAGTGTCTAGTTGCCATCCTAGAGGACATGGACTTCTTATTCTAGCCCTCTCTCTTTTCCTCTCCTTACCCCACTTTCTCTTTTATTAAGTAGGCTCCATACCCAGCATGGAGCCCAACTCAGCTTGAAGTCACAACCTGAGCTGAGATCAAGAGTCGGACGCTTAAACAACGGAGCCATCTAGGCACCCCTCTCTCTTTGTTTTTGTTTCTGATCTTTCCATCTCCTCCTTAGCACCTCTGTCTTCCCTAAAGATATCCAGGATTTAGTAGCAAATGTATATGTAGGTTTCCTTACATCTTATCAATACAGCCAAATACATAAATTTATACTAAAGTGTTAAGGACTTACCTGATATCCATCCCAGGACAACTGTATTATAAAGGAAAATTTCAAAGAAAGGGGATAGCATAGCCCAAAGGAATGATTCATTAATGGAGGAGGTTGGGCACTTAGAGGAGAAGAGGAGTAAACTTGCCTTGTCCCCACCCCACCCACAATTTCCCAGCTTATTTAATCTCAGTGGCCTTTGGGTCAATTCCTGCCTCCATAAGGCTCATTAGAGTGCTGCACCTCACCTGCCTAGATGCAAAGCCCCACTGCTTCACTGGCTTTCACAGGGAAGTCCTTAAAGCACAGATATAATGGTCTCTGTCAACTGAAAAAATGAAGGATTTTGGGGAAGGAGTGACCTCACAACCACATTACTGGTTCCACAGCTCTCTATACGGAGGATCCATCCTATTCTGTCCTCTTCAGACCTCTTCCCCCAACACATGACCTTCCCTCCTGTCTGCAGCCCTGGGGAACTATGGCTTTGGTCCCCTGTCTGAGTCCCATTCCTGCAGCTTCTTCCCAGCCACCTCTGTCCCTCCCCAAATGTGAATGGTGGTGAGCAGCAGCCTTCACCTGTCTCCCTACCTGTGTCTTTCTCCCGCCCCAGGCCGAGAAGCCAGATTGCACAGAACGTCTGCAGCTGCAAAGAAGGCTGGGGTGTCGGATGTTCCACTGGTTTCTGGCCAACATCTACCCTGAGCTGTACCCGTCTGAGTGCAGGCTGAGGTTCTCTGGAAAGGCAAGGCATGACCCAGGGAAGATGAGGAGGAAGGGTGGGGGCAGCTTCCCAAGACAGGAACTGGATGTTCAGATGTTTGACCATGATCCTAGCCACACTGTCCCCAGCTCATTGGGGCCTCAGAGGCTTTCATGCCTACCTGGAGGGAGGTGACTGGATTGCTGCAAAGCCTGTTTCAGGGCCCTTCATCATGACAAGTGTGGCCTGCTTCCTGTCCCTGGGAGTTAGAGCTTTCAGCTTGACCTTGCTTATTTCTGTGGTCTGAACCTGGTACCTTGAGCTATACTGCAGGAATGGCACTGGACAGCAGGTGTCTTTACAGTTGACAGGGGGGGTTCATATCTGCATGGGTGTCCACTTCCAGCTCCACAATACCGGACTTGGCCTCTGTGCAGACTGCCAGGCGGAAGGGGACTTCCCGGGCTGTGCCATGATGCTAGCTCCTTGCAGTGACAGCCGGCAGCAACAGGTAGGTAGTCAGAGTTCTCAGCATTCAACAGCTGGGGAAGACCTGAGGGTGGTCTTTCCTGGGATGCTCCTCGCTTCCCTTTAAGGGCATCTCCTTTCAGTAGTCCTGTGTCCCCTACTCCAGTGACCCGTCCCAGCTCTGCCTACCCCACCCTCAGGCACAAGCACAGACATGGACCATCATCAGAGAATACAATTATCCAAGCCTGGGGGAAATGGAGAGTATCTGGCCATTCATCTAACGGGTGAGGAAACTGAGGCTCAGAGAGTGACTAGCCCAGGGATTGCAAGGTCATATATGCCTAGGGTGAGGCAGGGAAAGAAAGAGAGCATAGTGAGCTGGGTGGAGACTGAGGAGTGTCTGCAGAACATGTGCCCATCTGAAAGGGCAGCAGCACCATCCCCCAGCCTCAGCAATGCTTTCTCTTTTGTATGAAAGTGGGCCCAATATTATGAGATCACCCCCAAGTTTTGAAAGATGTTTGAAATCCAGAGTTTATGGAAAATCTCCCTACTTAAATTAAAAATCTATCATCCAAAATCAGAGAAGACCACCATGTGGGCACTCACATTTCCACCAGGCCACCACTTGAAACATCTGGACCAGCCAGAGATCGTCGGCCAGCTAGAACCAGAGACGGGAAGGAGGGTCACGCAAGTGGGCACCGTAGACACAGAAGCACTGAGGAGGCAAGGCGAGCCCAGAAAGTGTTCCCCACTTGCAGTGGAGTCTCAAACCTACAACTCATGGCTGCAGTCTTGTCTCAGTTCTCTGACTCTGAGGCCTCGCAAGCAAATGTGGTGTGGCTTTCAGGAATTTAATGTGGCTCTAAGGGAGCCAGAGTTCACAAAGGGGAATCAATAGGGCACCACAGGAGCCTGGCGTGTGTGCTTCTGTTTGTCTGTGTGGGTGTCTCTGCACACACACGTTTTTGTGGTCTATGTGAAGCAGAAGAGGAGGGCTGGATTGGGAGCAGACAGGCCTTGTGGCCTCAGACGACCATCTGCTCCGCTTGCCAGAGGAGGGCTCCCACACAGATGGAGTCATTGGCTCCAAGCTGCAGAGCATTGGCCTCATTCAGAACATTTCCCATGCACAGAGCAATTTGGTCTGTGAAATTCCTCCCACAGGGAGGAAGCCTTTCACTCCACGGTCAGAAGCAAAGCAGAGAGAACAAACACCCCTTCAGAGCAGAGGGGAATAGCACATAAGCTCTTCTGGGATGCCAGGGCTGGTGGGGCCACTCCCCAGGTTACAGTGCTCTGATGACTTGCTCAGGGAGGGACCAAGAGGCAGCAATAAAGACAAATCACACAGTTTTCCCTGAGGCCCCACTCTGCAATGCGGCTGGACCTATCTGGACCCAACAAGGATGGGGCTGCCCAAAGGGCAGTTGAAGAGAGATGCTGAATATGCTCGGCAGGCACCCTGACCACAGGGAGAGGCTGCTCCCTGAGCCAGAGTTCCCATTCTCAGATAGCAGTAGCTCACCATGGGACAGACAATCTGAAATCAGCGCTGAGAAATCCAGGTGACACCTGATGAAAATGTAGGCCTAGTAAGGATGGGTCAGTCTAGTGGCTTGTTTGTTCCCTGCCCATGGTTCTTAACCTTTTTTAGGTTATATCTTGTGGTTGCCCTGTGGGACACGTGATCAACCCTTCACCCCAAATTTGGTTCAGATATGGAGACTCATGACTTCACGCATGCAATGAAACAATGGAAAGCATCATTATTCATGCTATGAGACTTTCTGGGGGAGAGCTGGGCAGGCTCCCAGGTAGGCCAGCAACTGGGTTGAGACAGCAAGAGACAACTGGCTTTGGCTCTTATGTGGTCGGGGGGCGGGCCAGGTGAGGGTACCCAAACTCTGGCTGGGCATACCTGGTTTGAACTTTCTGCCAACACCATTGAAGAAAGCACAGGGCTTTCTTATGAGCTTGCCCAGAGGTGGAGCAAAGGGATAAGGTGAAGGGGTGGGGCTTGAAAGCTCAGAGGTCAGACTAGCAGACACCATCACAGGTCACACAGTTCCTTTAAGAAGGTGATGAATTCTAAGGACTCTTCCCCAGAAAGAAGTGCATCTGCACAAAATTTTAACAATTCCCAGGGTTCATAGATCCCTTGAAGCTCTCTCTGGTCCATGGGGCTCTAAAACCCCTGGGTTATAATTTCCAGAAGCTAAAAGAAAGAGTCGAAGGGTAGAACCATGTCTCTTCCTTCAGTACCCCAATGATTGGTAAACTTCATGCCCTCTATTGTCTGAGGAAAGAAGAAGGTTACTGAGTCAGGGGAAGGTGTAGCATCCTGTAGGCCTCTTGGTTATCAGGAAGGTCTCTTTGTATCTTAGGGTATAGCTTCTCTTTAAAATTTCCATCACGAAATAACTCCCAAGATGGTGGAAGCCTCAGTGATGCTGGCTGAGGGTTTTCATGACTTGGATGAACCTAGAAAGACTAGTCTGTCCCCAAATCTCTTTTGGCCTATGACAAGGATCTTTGCATTAAGGCCTCTATTGAAAACAAACAACAAAGTACAAGTTGCTGGAGATATTGCTCCAACAAGTGAGGTGAGGCCCCAAGAGCCTGGGGGCAAATGCCAGAACATGTCTTGGAGGGTCTGGATTCCAGCCCTGCAGGGAGGACCCGTGAGGCCAGGCTCCCCCGGGATCCCTGGGGGAAAGCCTGCATCTGGAGGGCCTGTGGGGAAGCAGGTGCTCAGGATGCACGTGGCCTCTTTTCGCTTGGCCCTTAACCAGTGTTCCAGAACACACCAAAAGGCATTCACACCTGGCACAGGGGAGGGGGACAGAGAGATAAAGTGCTAAGTGAGGAAGCCGTGTAAGGTGGTAGAAACAACTCACCATTTTCTAACTGTATGATATCAGAAGCCTTCTTAACCCCTCCAAGTCTTGGTTTCCTCCTCTGCAGCTGGCAATAATCCCGTCTCCTGCATGCAAACAGAATGTTAGTGTTGGTGGGTTTTCTGAATCTTATTGGGAAGGAGAAGATTAGCAAGGATTTCTAAAATCCTTAGCAAAATCATGAACTAGCTAAGTCGAAAGCCCTTCTCATAAAAGCACCTATATATGCCATATAAAAATTAAGAAGAAACACAAAACTAACTGAATTTGTAACAAAGGGAAATCTCCAGGGCCCAAAAATCAAGAGGCAGCTGAAAATAGAGCCATAGGGCATGGGCCAAACTATCCTGCCTGAGGTGAGGGAGCCAGGGGAATCCAGAGGCATTAGTTACAGGCAGGAGTAGTTAATGAGAGCCTAACTTCAGCCTGTGACAGATGAGAAGCTGGAAATGAGATATCATAGAAAGCCAACTTTGAGTTTCAAAGAGTAACACATCTGTGAAAAGTTTGACTAGAAAAATCCACCCACTCCCACAGGAAGATGAAAAGGAAGCTTGTCTGTCTCCACAGGGTCTTTGTATAGAGAAAGTTACTTTTAAAAAAAAATTTTAACCACCAGCCTGCACCTAATATGGGTTTCGGGTTCAAATATATGTATGGTAGTAGGAATGGCTACCTGATTCGTGAGGCCCAGAACGAAATGAAAATGTGGGGCCCATCATTCAATAATTATTAAAAATTTCAAGGTAGTGACAATAGAGCATTAAACTAAGTATATTAAACCAAAAACACTAAGCCCTTCTAGGCATGAGGCCTCACGTGAATGCACAGGTCGCACACCCATGAACCCAACTCTGTCTCCCAGCCACAAAATTAATATAAAAATTCATTCAAGCTGTACCTGGCAGGAACAGAAAATGGTTTTATCAGAAGGTACTCTCCAGCCAGGCTACACAGGCTTCCTACAGCTAAAGCCCCTCTGCAAAGATATGCACAATCCAACACTACAAAACATGGGAGCTAAAAATGACCATGAGTGAGAGTCGGCAGATGCAACAGACAGCAGGAGAATTAGTTACAGGCCAGGTTAGATCTCTCCAGAAAGAGATAACCTTGGGCCTCAAGAGTGTCCCCCATCTGCTCTTCAGGCAGTGCACTCACACGATACACAGGTATTCCTTATGGCCTCACCTATGATGCAATAAAAAGAATAATGGAGAAACATGCCAAAATGTATAATCATGAATACAACAGCATGTGGCACATGGCGATTTCAGTGGCTGGGTCTGGTCTAGGATTGTATGTGTAGCTTGGACTATGAGAGATTGTATTGCTGACCCTAATAGGATCTAAAGATTGCCCCTAGACCTGAGTTCTCCTTCCTTCATCTCTAGCTTTGGAAAAAATCTCCTTCTCGCTATGCTAACAATCATCCCCTCTGTCACAGCACCTGAAGCACACCAGCAGGAAGCAGATCCTCTATGGCAGCCCACAGCACCTGTGCTTTGATGTCAGGCAAGAGCAGGTGATTCTTCAGAACTGCACCAAGGAAGGCCCTGCTATCCATCAACAGCACTGGGACTTCCAAGAGGTGAGTAATCTACTCAGGAAGTGTTCAGCAATGCTTCTGGCTGGGACTGTGTTCTGGAGTCTTCCAAGAGTCAAGTGTTATCATACAGGCTGGTGCCCCTCTGTTGAACTTAGGGACTTGGTGTTAAAGCCTCAGGAGGAATAAAGCCAACCTTGTAGCAAAGTTGGACCAACAGCCTCTTGAAGACTAATTTGCCATGTCTTTGTAAATCTCTGACTATGATCATGGAAGAGAGAGGAGACAGTCCCTTTTTGAAATTTATTAGCTCAGGTCACCAGCAAGACCATGGAGTATGTTATAGAAGCAGCCAAATACCTCAGTGATGTGGTTTTAGGAGCAATAGAAAGGCCCTTCCTTCTCTACTTGGTGATAAGTGGATCTAAGACTCAGGCCCACACATGCTCAAAGACATCTTGGAAACCAAGTTAAGGTCCATTATGAATGGTCACAAAGGACCATTCAACTCAAGTCCTATGTATAAGAAATGCTTTAAAAAGAGCATTTTAAAATAATAAGTAAAAGATTAGTAAGATACACCCAGTGTATTTCAGGCTTTAAAAACTAAGACTTTGTGCTCGCTTCGGCAGCACATATACTAAAAACTAAGACTTTAAAAAAGTATTATTGTTTAGCCATGAAAAGGAGTGAAGTATTGTTCATAGTAGCACTATTTACAATAGCCAAAAGGTAGAAGCAACCCAAGCATTCAGTGATGGATGAATGGATAAACAAGATGTGGTATAGTATTCCACATAAATAAATAAATGGAATACTATTTATTTATAAATACCTATATATTCATATGTATATAATGTAATACTATTCCCCTAAAAGGAGAGGAAAAATTCTGTCACAAGTTACAACATGGATGAACCTGGAGGACATCACACTAAGTGAAATAAATGTATCAGAAAAGGACAAATACGATATGATTCCACCCGTAGAAGGTATCTAAAGTAGTCAAATTCATAGAAACAGAAAATAGAATAGTGGTTACCAGGGGCCTGGGGGGAGGGGAGAGTTGTTTAATAGGTATAGTTTCAACTTTGAAAGATGAAAAAGTTCTGAATATGTGTTTCACAACAATGTGAACATATTTAATACTACATAACTACCCTTAAAAATGGTTAAGATGGTTACTTTTATGTAATTTGTTTTTACTGCAATGAAAAGAAAAAAGAAATTAGGTACTATTTCACTACGCAAAGAGAAAGAAGTCAATCACAAAAGGTCATATATTATATGACTTCACTTATAGGAAATGTCTGGAATAGACAAATCCATTAATATGGAAACCAAATTAGTGATTTCCAGGAGCTAGAAGGAGGGAGAGACAGGAAATGATTATTAATGGATGGTGGGTTTCTTTTTACAGTGAGGGTTGCATGGAATCTGTGAGTATACTAAAAGCCATCAAGGTGTATTCTATAAAAGAGTGAATATTATGGTGTGTGAATTATAACTCAAAAAAAACCAAATGGACATTATCAGCATTGTTGGTCTAAATGTTTAACTTTTCACAAAGAAATAAATTTTGGGGGGCACCTGGGTGGCTCAGTGGTTGAGCATCTGCCTTTGGCTCAAGGTGTGATCCTGGGGTCTGGGGATCAAGTCCCACGCTGGGGTCCCTGCAGGTAGCCTGCTTCTCCCTCTGTCTATGTCTCTGCCTCTCTCTCTGTGTCTGTCATGAATAAACAGATAAAATCTTTTAAAATAGAAATCAATTTTTGTTGGAAAAAAGGATAGCCAGACTCAATATTAAATCTGGTCGCTTTTGAGTAGGAAGCGGCTATCATCCTTCAAACATGACTGACTTAGGCACTTTATATATCCTTGAGCTTTCACTTTCTACTGCAACCCGGTGGCAGCAGTACTAAATTGCAGGATCCAGAGTGGGCAGAGACCAGATTAAAATATTTTCGAAAGCAAAAATATACAAGACAAGGATAACAGTGAATGTCTCCAATATGGTATAAAGACTGAACATGCTCTGTACACTGGCATGCTACTAACCACAACTCTCTAAGAATTGGCACAATTATACAATCTCAACAAAGACAATTTAATTAATGACCTCAAGCTTCCAAATAATATTTATTTTTAGGGCTACCTAAATTATACTTTATATTTTTAAAGATTTAAATATAAAAATCTTTATATTTTTAAAGATTCTTAAAATCTTCTTATTATTCTTTTTATTTATTCATGAGAGACACAGAAAGAGAGAGGCAGAGACATAGGCAGAGGGAAAATCAGGCTCCATGCAAAGGAGCCAGATGTGAGACTTGATCACAGAACTCCAGGATCATGCCCTGAGCCGAAGGCAGACGCTCAACTGCTGAGCCACCCAAGCATCCCTAAATTATACTTTATATTAGCCAACATACTACAGTTCCTATCAGCCAGTTCAGACCACCTCTATAATTCTTATAATAATGAACACAAAGCTTAGAAATATCCTTCTTTGTTGACTGATTGTAGAGAATTGACTGGTTTTCTTTTCTTTTCCTTTTTTTTTCTTTTCTCTTTTCAGAATGGAATGATTGTCCACATTCTTTCTGGAAAATGCATGGAAGCTGTGGTGCAGGAAAACAGTAAAGATTTGTATTTGCACCAGTGTGATGGAAAAGCCAGCCAGCTGTGGCGATTTGACAATGTCAACACTGTGGATGAACGGTGACTGTCAAAGGGAAAACAGAAGTTTAGTCATCACAGTTCAGCCCCCAGAGAACTGAAAGAGCATGTTTATTTCATGAAGCAGACCCTTTTGTGTTTGTGCTTCTGGTGACAGTAGAAAAGAAAGCTCCATGAATGAATATAGAAAGTCTTTGCTTCTTACACCTTATTGCATTGACTGCTGGCTGTTTTAGAAAAAGGAAAAAAAATTCATTGCTCATTGTCTTCATCACTGGTAGATGGTCATTACATAGTATGGAAGATTAGGGTTTTTTTTTCCCATTGAGCACTTGATAATTGCTTTTTATCTCTGACAAAAGAAAGAGGCATGGGCAGTCTCTGGCAACAACTCCAATGATACATAAATCTAATAGATAAATCTTTTGCAAATGGCCTTACCTTGGATCCTCTGTGTAGCCAACCATGAAAATTCAAGTGTGAAGAGGATATAATGGCCTGACATCCCAAAAACTTTGGATTAAGCTCATTAGGACAAATTCCATGTTCACTGGCTGAGCCATAGCTCAGAAGAAGAAAGGGAGGCCACTGAGGAAGAGTAGAGTTGAAAAGAAGATGGAAGAGCTTTGACCCAATTCTCCAGCTCAGCTTAGCTGGAAAGTCAGCAGACCTGGAATAGGATGTTTTCATGTAAATGAGAATTTCCTCCATACTTTCTACCTCCATTCTCCCTGCCCTAGCCCTTCTCTAGCTTGGTTAACCCCAACCAGAATCTCATGCAATGTATTTCTCTTTAATCATTGGTATTGGAAGGGTCAGCTTGGACTGAGCACTCCCAGTAACAAAGTATATACAATTGAGAAATTCTCCTGATGCCCTGTCATAGGGTTTGCATTGACTGAATCAGAAATAGCAACCTCCATAAAGAAACAAGCCTCCTCAGAAGGGACATGCCTGCACTTGAGCCAAAACTCATATGAAAGGAACCAGAGTTGGGTATCAATACCCATTAGGGCTGATGTGGCCATTTCTGAGCCTGGGATCCCCAAATGTGCCTGCAGGTTGAATGTTCATAACTGGGGGAGGAACATGCCTCAGCTAGAGCAGAGCCAGTGCTAGCAAGAGCTGAAGGGCTCTCCTTGCTGTGACCTGGCCTACCTAGTTTGGCCATAGGGAGCTGTTGAGTGAAGTTGATTATACTGTTAAGAAGACACCATTTATCCCCCTATTTCTCCTCTAAGTGGAGTTTGATCTCTACACGGTCAGCTTAGAAACCTCCTTTCAAAGATATTATCTCCTCTGGGCTGTCTCGTAATTTAGAGTGTTTCAAATAAGAAAAACTAGGTAGGAAGTGAGGGTTTCTAAGCAATGCTTATCATAATTATGTATTCTTTTTCCATCAGCTTAAGTCAATAGCCCACTGCATTTTTCCTTCCTCAGAATACACTCCAGACCTGTGCTGTCTACAGTAGCTATTAGCCACATGTGGCTATTTAAATGTTAAATTAAATGTTAATTTTTAATAAAAATTAAAACTCAGTTTCTCAGTTGTACTGGTCACATTTCTAGTGCTTAATAGCTGCTTGTGCCTAGTGGCTACTGTATTGGAGAGCACAGATATAGAACATTCTATCACTGCAAATAGTTCTATTGGATAGTGCTGATCTCGATAGATTCATCAGCCCATTGAGAGAAGAGATTTTAGCCACTGTCTGCTTCCTTCAGACATTCTATATTTAAAACAAATTCTCCTAACATCCTGAGGCTGAGATGGAGCTAAAAATTCTCAGATGACAACCCTGTAAATGGTATTAATAGTTGCAAACTAAAAATTAAACAAGACCTCTATTTTTTTAAGTAAACTTAATTATTGGCATTGTGAGTGTTTGAAGTTGCTGGAATAAATTAATATAATTAAATAAAAGGCTGAATTCAATTGTGTAAGTTGTGTTTGACAGTAATTAACAAAAGGACCCAGATGGCTTATTGCTTAATTGGTTTAACAAAGCAAGAATGTGGGGTTCCTTGCTTCCTTAACCATCCCCATGATTTATTACTTTATTGTAGAAATGGCTGTCAACTCTGTCCCTAGCTGGTACTTACAGATCCTTAATTTAAACAAAACAGATGTCTCCATTTAGTTCTAAAAGAAATTCAACCTTCTCCTCATAGTGTAATCAAGTGTTCAAATTTCTGTTCTCTATGGACTCTGCTTTAATTTTGCCCATAATGATCATTTTAAAAGTAGAGAAACCTGGCAATTGAAAGATTTTATTTCCAAGAGTGTGATCTCCACTTTTGTGATTGAACCTTGTTGTTTTCAGGAGTACAAGCTCCTGACTGGACTTTATTGTTCAGGAGTAGATAGATGGGATACCTTGTTAGTATTCAGGTTGCTGGTTCTAGTTTGTTCTTGAGGTCTTGCTAGACCCCTGTCCTCAGAGCCTGTGAGACATCCCATAATACTATCGTTTAATCCAATGCTCCTCAAATTTCACTGTGATCACAAATCATATGGGGATTGTGTTAAGATACAGACTCTGATTTGGTAGGTCTGGGGTGGGGCCCGAGATTCCGCATTCCTAATGAGCTCCCAGGGGATGCTGATGCTGGTCTGTGGACCACTCTCTGAATAGCTAAGGTTTATTTTTTTTCAAGTTTTTTTTCACATTTTATTTTTTTAAATTTTTTGTATATTTTTTATTGGAGTTCAATTTGCCATCATATAGCATAACACCCAGTGCTCATCCCATCAAGTGCCCCAATCAGTGTCTGTCACCCAGTCACCCCAACCCCCTGCCCACCTCCCTTTCCACCACCCCTTATTCGTTTCCCAGAGTTAGGTGTCTCTCATGTTGAATAGCTAAGGTTTAAACTATTCCAGCAGTCTTCTGTTGCTACATGGAACTAGGAGAACGCCCACCAGACCAGTTCTTGGACTACTCTTTGCTTCTCACAGATCTCTTTTTTGAATCCACATAGCAAGATGGTTTGATCCTGTAGGATGTTGGACAACACACCTTGTTCAATGTAATACCTTTTCCTCTCTTCCCTCCACACTTTTCCTTTTTCTCTTTCTGTTGACTAGTTCTATTCTTTTGACCAGGAGAGTTAGTTTTGTTGTTTTGCTGCTTGGCCTGTGTTGTGATCTCCTTTTTTTGCTTATCTTGTCCTCAGCTTCCCTCATTTTCTCATCTCTGATCAACGCTGCTTTTTCCAGCATCCATGGTCCTGTGACAGCTTTTCTCTTACTCTCCCATTCCTTCTTCTGACCCTCTATTCCTTTCCATCACCAAGTCCAACTGACCGATCTTGATGAAGTGAACACCACTGGTTTCTCCAAAGGATTTTTGGAGCACTGAGCAGCACATCAATCAATTGCTGGATTTTTTAGTTTTTTCTCAGCCCTAGCTTCTGTCTTGGAGGAATCCAGAGTATGGAGGAGTAGAAATATCATTTCACATGGATGTGAGATGGTTGAGCTACTAGAGATGCTGCTACTAATCATGGGAATACAGCCCTTGTCTTGAGGAAGCTGCCGGCGTCTGCCAGGCAGGTAGCCCTATCTAGAGGATCTACAGAGAGGAAGCTATAGGAGACTATTGGGAGATGGGCCAAGACCCATAACCTCTGAAAATAGTCACATATAATAGCCAGACATAAGAATAGATGATCAGAAAACAAATCCTGTCAAAGCCCAAAATTTGACTCCTTCAATCCTTAAGTCACACAATAAAGGTAAAGCACAACTAACTAAGAAGGAGATGCCAAGGGAATCCCTGGGTGGTTCAGTGGTTTAGCGCCTGCCTTCGGCCCAGGGCATGATCCTGGAGTCTCGGGATCGAGTCCCACATTGGGCTCCTTGCATAGAGCCTGCTTCTCCCTCTGCCTGTGTCTCTGCTCCCCACCCCTCTCTGTGTCTTTCATGAATAAATAAATAAAATCTTTAAAAAAAAAAAAAGAAGGAGACGCCAAATTCACCCTTTGACATCGGAGTCTCTGGTAGTGACACAGTATTCTGGCCCCACTCACTTCCCTCTGGTGTTATAGCTTCAGGGAGCTCCTAAAGAACTTCCAACTGTTATTATCTGCATTTCTTTGCTTGAGGGTTTTTCCTAAAGCTGAAGAAGGCTGCTTTATGATGTGGGGCAGGCCAGAATGTCACCCATAAAGAGCAGTCCTCAATCAATGACTGCTAAGAGTATAGATACCTCAGTTCCCTTACCTCTCCAGTAGGATAATGCTGACATGCAAATCCCACACCATTTCCCAGGGCCCGCTGTGGGATTATACTCTAATCACCCACAGTGGTAGCTGGCTTGATAATACATCTTTAATTGGCTATATTCCCTTCTCACCCCCCTCACTGGTGCTTCCCAAACTCACTTTCCAGGTAAACCACTTATACTCAAATCCTTATTTCAGTGTCTCCTAAGGGAAACTCACCTTAACATACATGGCCTGGGCCTCCAGAAGCTTCTACCTATGGGAGTTATTCTGCTCGTCAAATTCCACTGTTTATCAGTAGTTGCCCGCCATGTACCAGATGCCCCACTCCCCTGAGCTGAACTTATTGCACTGAACTGCAAGACCAGAGTATGGGCCTCTAGGCAGCTGTGTCTCAGGAAGGGAGAGGCTGAGGAAGGAGCAAACTGCTCAGTATCTCAAACATGTCATTAATATTAGACATCCTTCCTTCTTGGGGAAGAATAAATGAGGGTTAGTGAGAGGCCACAAGTATTCCAAGAACTGATATCCCTCCTTGTAGAAACCTGAAGCGTAGGAAAGCCTAGGTTCCTCCTGAGTCACACACACACACACACACACACACACACACACACACACACACAATGTTCCCTTTCATATTTTAGTTATTGTGCAATAACTGGTACATACCAGTGTTGGAGGGTGTGCAGATACATTATGTAAGCTAAGAGCAGAAAGCATGGTTGTTCTCCATGATTAGGTGAGGGGCACTTAGATATAAGGTAGGTATTGAGGAGGAGATCGGCCAAACAATATGGAAAGTCCTGAAGAGCAAGATGATCCAGGGAGTATTTCCACTGGGGGCAGAGAGGTTGCCAGAGGGATTTTCAGGGTTAGGTGACTAATAAAGTGTGTCACCTTATTTTAGTCCTCACTATAAAGGTGTCACCTTATTTTCACCTGAAACTGTTTTTTTAAAGATTTTATTTATTCATGAGAAACAGAGAGAGAGGCAGAGACATGGGCAGAGGAAGAAGCAGGCTCCCTGCAGGAAGCCTGATGCAGGACTTGATTCCAGGACGGCAGGATAATGCCTGAGCCAAAGGCAGACACTCAACCACTGAGCCACCCCGGCATCCCTCACCTTAAACTTTTGGCCAAGACTTATATACTGACTTATGTGCTGTGTTGGAGGATGGAAATCAAGGAACAGGACTGAACTCCTGTCCAGAATAGAGAGAAAAGAGAGAAGTCTCTGCAGGTTGGATAGATACCAGTGAGACTGGGCATTTAGTGGAAGCAGGCTAACATTGGCGTAGAGAACTAACACAAGTTCTTGCCACCACATCATGTCAGTAAGGATAAATTCACTGAGGCAAGATATGTTAAAATTACTTTAGACTATGGACTAGAGCAAGGTCAGTGAACTTTTCCTACACAGGGTGAGACGGTACATATCTTCGCTTTATGGGCCCCATGATCTCTGTCACAACTACTCACAACTGTACTGTAGCACAAAAGCAGCCATGGACAATAATAAACAAACGAGTGTGGCTGTGTCTCAATCAAACTTTATTTTCAAAAACTGAGTTGACCCACAACTGTAGTTTGCCACCCCCTGGAGTAGAGATTTTGACCCAGCTGTAGAAGGAGGTAAATTATAGATTTTTAAAAAACAGAGAAATACTACCAAAGAAATTGGTACAAAAGCAAATACAAAAAGCAAAGAAAAAGGGGGAAAATATATATCATATTCTCACTGTAAGCAGACTTCAATCTTTTTTAGAAAGAAATAGGAATAAACAAATATTTATTTCTTTTTTAAAAAATATTTTATTTATTTATTCATGAGAGAGAGAGAGAGAGAGGCAGAGACACAGGCACAGGGAGAAGCAGGCTCCATGCAGGGAGCCTGACATGGGATTCAATCCCGGGTCTCCAGGATCACACCCTGGGCTGAAGGCGATGCTAAACCACTGAGCCACCCGGGCTGCCCCGAAATCTTTATTTCTTAATCAAAATATAAAACATTGACATTCAGCCCACAGCCTTCTTTCCTTTGGAAACACACAGATTCCAGAGGCCTTCGTTGTCACCAGGGCTTGGGCAGAACAAGCCTTTTTAGTGAGACCACAGGCTGCAGTTAGAACAGCAACGTGGGAGGGAGGGCTGCTAAGAAGCATTTTCGCTAAGCTGGTGGGATTAAATTGTGCTAACAGATAAAATTGCCACTGTAGTTTTTCGTGATTGTGGTTAAGACACAAAGGGCAATGCACACACTCCCTCCCTTTCCTGCCACAGTTCTCTCGCAATCAGGATTTGAAGACAATCAGATACAAGCTCTTGTGTGGGCAAGAACAATAACCCCTGTGTTATTTACATAGACTCTCATCCCTGACATCCAGGTTCATCAGGATTCAAAGCACAAACAGCAAAAATAAAGTGGCCCAGAGGGATTTCCAGTAGTTTGGCTTGAGACCAAGGGTGTACCAGACCAACAAACCTCACTCCCTGTGCTCCTAAGCCACCATAGGCCCATAACACATGCTTAAATGCCAGATCCTGGGGTGCCTTCTGCCTGTTATAATCTATATTTGGGGCTTCTAGCCCACCGCGCCCCTTCAAGTGTCAATGTTGGCACGTCCAAGGCTGGCTCCAGATAAAACAAAAAACTTGGAGTGCCTCCTTCTCCCCATTGTCATGGACAGAACCAGAGCTGTCCAACCCCATCTCTACCTTGCAATATACGGGTCTACTCTGCACCCTGCTTATCCCCACCTGTCATTGTCTGTGAGCCTTCACCATGCACAGATAGATCCATAGCTCAGGTTACCCAGATGGGAGATACAGTTGAGGCCTATTGACTTCTATTTTGGAGAGATCCTGTTTTGCTTCCCATGTTGGTCAGATGCTTAAAGTAATGGAAGGATGAGAAGCCCCTGTTCTTACTATTCATTGGGAAAATAATTTTCTTCTTCAGTCAACCCTTCGAGAATATCCTTGACTACTCTCCATGGGGGGCCCTCACACATAACTCTAGGTGGTAGGTTGGTTTGTATGGTGATAGAGCCACCACTGTCTACCTCAGTTTCCAGCTCTGTGCGCAGTAATGACATCCCTTCATATATTTGAGTAATGGCCCTCCCAGCTGGTCAGGTAGGTCTCCAGCACCTTTCTCCAAGCCATCTGCCACTTCCTTGCATAGCCTCCCTACCCAGCTGGCCCCCACCTTGTAGGTGGAATCCAGATGGAAACATAATATAGGTTGCCTTAAGATGATTCCTGTCCTGTGTTGCTATTCAATATGGCTTATGGTAGATTTCTATTCCAGACTAAGCAATAGGCATTTTGTTTTAGCAAGGAGCCATGATCCATACTTCCCTGTTTTCACCCTTACCATTACCACAGGGCTGGATTCCTGACTCTGTGGATTATATTATGGAGAAGAAAAATCCAGGAGTTGTGATATAGAAGAGTGAAATTTCAAGAGTTGGGAGAAAAATCAGATATAAAAGACTCGATACCATATGGGCAAGAGACAGTAAGGTATCTGTGAACAAATATATGTACTATCATCAGAAACAATAGTAATAACCACAAGTGTGAAGCCTGTGCTAAGCTCTTTATTATTTCTTCTTATATTCAAAATAGGCCAGCGAAGTAGGTCCCATTCTTATTCTATTTTACATTATCATGTACCATTCAACAGTTGAGAAGAGTGAGACTTACATAGATAATTTTCCTGAAGCCAGACAGCTAGAGAGCAATGCAGCTAGACCACAGGCTCATCTAGTTTCAAGTCCTTCACTTTTGACCTACACATTTTATTGCCTCTCAGTATTTGTGAGCAAAGAAAACGAAGTTAAGTGGTGACCTTCCAAATGGAGCTAGGTGAAAATAAGGGCCAAGGTGCTTTGGGACCTGCCAAGATTAGCTTTATCAGTCTGGATGAGTGCAGGTGCAAGTAACTGAAGAACCAATTCCTGGAGGCTAAAGAAATCAAGATCTTCGGTTATCTCACATGCCCAACCCAAATGTAGCTAGTTTCATATTTGGTGCAGTGACTCACAGACATCATCTAGGACCCAGACTCTTCCTAACCTTCCATTTAGCATCCCCCATGGCTTTTGATTCTGCTATCTAGCTCTTTGTTATTATGGAAGGCCACCACAACACCAAACACTGCATCCGTGCCCCAGAATCCCAAATAGGGAGGAAGAGAGGCAGCAGAAGGAAGCTCCTCTCTAACATCTTTTTTTTTTTAAGATTTTATTTATTCATGAGACACACAGAGAGAGGCAGAGACATAGGCAGAGGGAGAAGCAGGCTCCCTGTGGGGATCCCTCTGCGGGACTCAATGCCAGGATCCCAGGATCATGACCTGAGCAGAAGGCAGACGCTCAACCACTGAGCCATCCCAAGGCGTCCCTAACATCTTTACTTCTAGTCTTCCGCAGAGGTCCTCCCCACCTCCTTGCCGCCTGCCCTCTTCCCAGTGGACTTCTTCTGTCTCACTGGTCAGAACTGTGACACATGGTCACCTTTGCCACTTGAGAGGCTCGGAAAGTGACCAGGAAGGTATCTCAGTAAAGAGGGAATAGGCTGGGCACATTGCCTCCCAGAACCTAACTGGGGTCTGCGATCAGAGAAGATGGGAAGCTGCTTGATGGATAGCCAGTGACAGTGCCTGTACTGGGGGGATGATTCCTCTCTCAAGCAGGAACGGGCTGTTTCTCCCCCTCCCCTCTTTTTAAAATCACGATGATATGAGAATGGCAGGACACTGAGCTAAAGACCTATAAAGTTCTGCGTACCTAACCCCAAGGTATTACCCAATCAACTCCTGCCCTGTGACCAAAGTAGGAATCCTCAATTGCCCCAGACCCAGCTCAGTTGACTCATGCTGGGGTATGAGGAAGGCATAAAGGTGCCGGTCATCTGGATATTACCCTCTACCACCACCACTGGTCAGATCTCCCACAAAGCAAAAGTGTTTTGATCTCTTTTATTATACACCTTTTGGGAAAAAAACTGTGGCCCCAAAGTACCATCCCAAAAAACTCTTTTCTTTTATTCCTGTCTCTGAGGGGCAGGTTTCTATTTGCTTTATAAAGAAACATAAAGGGGTACCTGGGTGACTCAGTGGTTGAGTGTCTGCCTTTGGCTCAGGTCGTGATTCCAGGGTCCTGGGATGGAGTCCCACATCAGGCTCCCGGCAGAAGCCTGCTTCTCCGCCTATGTCTCTGCCTCTCTCTGTGTGTCTCTCATGAATGAATAAATAAAATTTAAAAAAAAACATAAAAGGTAAGCATGGCTTATAAAAAATGAGAGGGTATAGCTTCCCATGGGATTTATTGTGGTTTTTCTTTATTGTATATCATATGGGAGTATATGATACAGGAAGATGCTTGGGAATTTTGCTTAAAACAAGTCACAGCCTGTTAACCCATCTGTTTCCCATGAGTAGGAAAGCTATTATGTGATCATGTCAAGGGGCCTCTGGATTTTCTCAAGGCTTTCCCATAAGGCAGGGGCTTAAGACAAAATCCCCTAACCCTTTGGTTCTAATCTTTTCCCTCTTAGTCCAGTAAGTAACCACAGAAGGGAAGAGAACCTGGCTGATACCCATTGAGTGCGAGTTGGAAAAGTTAAAATCTTTCTGTTTTCTGAAAGCAATGCCATGCAGTGAAAAGCCAAGAAAGTTCAATGGCTTGGCTTTAGGTTTACAAAGCACAAAGTTAAATGTCTGAGGGATATGTTTACTACCATAAACCCAGATTATAATGCTCTTTCCAGAGTGAATTCTAAACTCTTAGGGTTACTTTCCAAACTAAAAAACTATAAATTTTCCTTGAATATCTACTATGTACCAAGAACATTTCCAGGTCCTTATCCCATGTGTTTTCTGAACTGTTAGCTCTGATGATCTTGATGAATCACCCATGAATCAGAAATATTGCAAAATATCATCTTCACTGAATACTATGTCAGCACAGACTCAGACAGAGTTGGATATGTACTCTTCAGTTTCTGGGAAGGCAGAGATAGTTCAAAACAATTCCAGGAAAGGAAACAAATGTGCCTTTTGATGTACTTGCCAAGTGGGACACAAAATAGAACTAAATTTGTAAATAACAATTATTTTTCCAAAATTGCTGTGAGGACATGCCCAGCATTCAGTGATCCTCAAAATATAATTCACCTATGTTCAGATAATTTCCAAGTATTTCTCCAGCCTTGACTCCTCTGCAACCTCAGACTCACTCATCCAAGCATTTTCAACTGGCACTAGAGCCCAAGTGATGTCGCTTAAGTATTCCCCTGCCAGAAATCCTTCCATGGCTCCCCATTCCCTTCAAAACAATGCCCTGCTTTCCCAAAACAACCTTCCTACAAGGTCCTTCCTAGTCTGGCCCTGACCCTCTGGATTCACAACACCAGTCCCCAGGGGCATCTGGTAGCTCAGTGGATGAGCATCTGCCTTTGGCTCAGGTCATGATGCTGGGGTCCTGGGATTGAGTCCCGCATTAGGTTTGCTATGGGGACCCTGCTTATCCCTCTGCCTATGTCTTTGCCTCCTTCTGTGTGTCTCTCATGAATAAATCAATAAAATCTTAAAACAAAACAAAACAAAAAACACATAGTCCCCAATACAACACTTTCTTGTCTCTACTTTTGCCACACTGTTCCCTCAGCCCAGAGCACTCTTCTCTCCTCTCACCAACTTGTTCTTGTCCATCGTGCAAGATTTGTTCATGCATCATCTCTCCAAACTCCTAAGCTCGGCTAAATGCCCCTCTTCTGGGCTGCTGGATATGTGGCTCTATCAAAATACAACCACTCTGTATTACAAGGACCGCACACGTTCCCTCTACTAGACTAATCCAATTTTGTCAATCTCTATGCCCAGAGTTCTTTGCACACTTTCTGACTTTTGTTAGATACATAATGCATGTTTACAGAACTTGAACTAATGTGGTAATGACATCTTCTGTGTGTGTGTGTATGTGTGTGTGTGTGTCCCCAGAGTCAGGTGAAGTAAAAGCAAGAGAGGAAAAATTATAGAACTTAAATTCAGTCACCCAAGAGCTCTTATATGAGGTCAAACTTCAGAGGATTTTGTCATCACTTTTCAGTCTTTCAGAGTCTGTGGCCTAGGAGACAAAGATTCTCAGGAAGTGGAGAAAGGATTTGTGTGTGTGTGTGTGTGTGTGTGTGTGTGTGTGTGTGTGAAGGCTGCACAAGTCTAGTTCATTGAGATCAAAAGGAATTTTTGTGCAAAGTAGAATCATCTTTTTTTTTTTTCAAACGGTGCGCACAGGGACACAAATCAGGAAAGCCAAGAGTGCGCTGACCAGAAATGAACTGAACACAACTCATTGTTCTAATCAAAGAGACTCAGGAGAAAAGCTTCAAAGGGCCTGGAAGTGGTAACAGGAATGATAGCGGTGCTGAGGGCAGGAAGTAAGCACACACTTCCCCCACGGAAGGCTCGGCATTTTATCTGGAGTCTGTGGGTTTCAGAGCAGACCAGGGAGGTAGAGTCCTCTTGCAGAGGCACAGATGCAGCCGGCACTTGATAGCCCCCTGATGGCACATACCAGCATCTGCCCCCTCTACTCTTTTCCCAAGTTGGCCAGGCTCCATCTGGGCATATCTGATCTCTCAGACTATGAGGTGGGGGCTTGTATGGAAGCTTCACTTTGGCTCCTCGGGTGAGCTCTGAGATATGTGGATATACCCTCACCTCCCCTCAGAACCTAGGGTTTCATACTCTCAAACCTTTTCTTTGAGTTTTCATTTTTCCCATGAAGCAGTAAATGGTACAGACAAGGTGAGGCCAAGGTGTCCATATTTTTAAAAGATCACTAGATGATTCTTTTTTTTAAGATTTTATTTATTTATTCATTAGAGACAGAGAGAGAGAGAGAGAGAGAGGCAGAGACACAGGCAGAGGGAGAAGCAGGCTCCATGCAGGGAGCCCAATGTGGGACTCGATCCCAGGTCTCCAGGATCAGGCCCTGGGCTGAAGGCAGTGCTAAACCACTGAGCCACCCAGGCTGCCCCACTAGATGATTCTGACAGGTAGCCAGGTTCGGGGTTTCTGATGTCTTTGAAATGTACCCTTATCAGGCAACTGCCCTTCAACAATTGCAGACACTGAGACAAAATTAAATTTTATTATCTTCACAACATAAAGGAAAACTGGGGGGCTAGATCATTCAGAATATTTTGGTTTACAAGCAAAAGACAACCTGACCCAAACTGGTTTAAGCAAAAGAGGTAAATAATAAACACATGTAATTAGCAAATCTGGAATGGTTTACCTTCAGGTCTGGTTTGATCCAGAACTCAAAAGGGATCACAAGGATCCATCACTTGCCCTGGTTTTCCCTGATTTAATTCTACTACCTGGTCTTCCAAGATGGCCACTTGATGGCTTTAGACTCCTCTTCTGGCTACAATAATCCCAGACCTCCCTTGCTCCCCCCCTCCCCACTACACTGCTCTAGTGCTCTATTGTTCTGTAACAAATTATTACTAAATTTAATGGCTTAAAACAACTATTTTATAATAGCTCAGAATTTTGTGGGTTAGGTGTTTGGGAATAGCTCAACTAGGCAGTTCCTTTGTTCATGTGGTGTCACTTGGTGGTATTCAACTGTAGCTGGTCTACCCTAGAGGGTCCAAAAGAATTTTACTCACATGCTGGGCTATTCAGCAGGGGTGTCTGGCAGGCTGGGCTCAGCTGCCCTCCCCTCTCCACGTAGTCCCAGGGCCTTTTGCGTGGTTTCTGCCGCAGTACTGTCAGGAGTCTTATACCGTGGCTCAGCACACCCAGAAACCAATACAGAAGCTGCTAGTCCCCTTAAAGGCCAGACCTGGAACAGATATAGCACCCCTTCCATTGTTCTCCATTGCTCAAAGCAATCACACATTATTACTTCAGATTTGAGAAGAAGGGAAACAAATCTCACCTGTCAAAGGGATGAATAACAAAAAAAAATGTATGGACATCTTTAAGCCACCACCCCTATATGCCCAGTGACAAAGACTGAGTCTATGTCCTAGAACCCCCAGCAAAAGCTCTGAGGTTTACTGACTGATTAAACTGACTTGAGGAATGCATCTGCCCCTGAGCCAATCTCTGTGAAATGTTGTTTGGGAGCTTGGGAAATTCTGATTGGAGCTGAAAGCAAAAAATAATATTATGGCTAAGAAATCCTACAGGGAGGAAATGGTGGTGGGTGGATTCTGGACAGGGATGTTAGTTTGGGGTAACCTAAGGAGCAGACCTGAACAAGGTTTTGGATGCAGGTGCATTATTTGGGAGGTAAGCCCAGAGAGCAAGAGTGAATGAATAGTGGGAACGGGACCAGGACAGAGGAAGAGCCAATGTTTGCATTGTGAGCAATGTAATTTGATTCTTCTTACTCTGGGACATTTTTCTACCAGGTCCCTTCCCTTAAGTTGGAGGCTGCCCTGGGGACTTCTCCAGTGCACCCTTCAGGTAGCACTTACAGGAGCAGAGCAGGTTCCCAAGGCCTCAGAGAAGATCCCAAGGCATAAAAGTATGAAGACGTGGACTTGACCTTCACATGGTGCAAGATGAGTCTAACCTATATGGAAACCTGTTCCCAGAGCTGATGCTGAAATCCAAAGAGGGCCAGGGATGTGACTCTAGGTACCAAAAACATCTGCCACATGAGCCAACCAACCAATGTCCCCTGCAGTATCAGAGCCCAAATCATCTTGCCAAATGGTTAGAGGAGCACTTCTGCAGCTGATGTGATGAGCACCCCAGGGGCCCCTCCTGTGCAGCAGATCAGTGCAGGCCACCTTCCCTTTGGGCCTGTCAGTGCACCAGCCAACACCACCAGAATACACCTCTGGCCCATCAAAGTTGGGTTATTTGGCACTTGTTGCAACAAGGGACACCACAAACATGAGGAACCATGTAGGAGGCTGTTGAGGCTTATGAGATAAGAGCTTGGGTTAGGTGATTTGGGGGAAGAGTTCCAGGAAATATGGTCTTGCTCTAGACTGGAAGCTATCAGAAAAGGGGGCAGTTTTTATGATTGGGCATCTTGGTAATTTTATATAGAAGGTGATAGGAGGGCCAGAGCAGGGTTAAAGCTATAGTTGATCAACAACCACTCATGTTTTCCAGAGAGAGAAAGGCTATTTGGCCATTTTTGTAGTTTGTCCCAGTGCTCTTGCTTTTGTCTTTCCTCACACGTGATGACAACATGGCTTTGTTCTACTTCACTCCATCGTGGTCACAAAGCAAACTTGTCCATTGCTGGTGTTCCGTGAAATTGTGGGTTAAGCAGGGGAGGGAACTCTGCAGTGCAGGTATGGGTGCCAGGCCTCGTGGCTGGTGCCTTTTTCTTTCTCGGGTTTCATATGATACAGGCTGCATGCTCTCATGAGAGTGACAGGTGCTCCCTTAGCCTAGCTGCATGGCTCTAAGCAAAGTCAGTTCATGAAGTGCAGGGCTCAGAACAGGCACAGGTCAGGAGGCCTCTTCTGTCTCTTGAAAAGCTCTAAGTGTGGCTGGAGACTTATGAGTCGATTCTCTCCATCTCCTCAGTGACTCACAACCATGATATTCATGGTCTGACCTTGGAAACTGGCAGGGTTCACTGATTCATTTCCTGCCGTTTGTGCACAGGTGACAAAGCATGATGGTGACAGCTCAGATAATCCCCTCAGCCACAAAGTATTTAACGGAGTCAGGCTCTCATGGAGGAAAGTGATAGGCAATGTTGCAGATTCTGCTGCTGGCTGTAACCATCACAGAAGAACTTTAAATAGGACTTGGAGCCTATAGAACAGTTTCTAAAGCAAGGTTTGTGCATGGCCACCATGGTGACCAATGCTGGTGGTGGCCCAGGCTGGAGGACAGCCAGGCATTTTAATGCCATTGGGCCAATCAAAGGTTTAAGGAAGTCAGTGCAGCTGGGGTACATGATAGAGAAAAATTATATGTTCCAAAGGAGGTTCAGACTTATTGGTCCCCAAGTCAGCCTCACCATTACCACTTAAATTGTGCAAAGTCAAAGAAGGATCGCATCAGAATTTCTGGAAGCTCAATGATTTCTCGCCATGTTTAATTATGCACAGAGGCTAGTATTCTGGATATAAGCCAGAGATGAGCTCATCTGGCCAGCAGCACCTCACCTAACCTGAGGTTATACAATTTAAAATACAAAATTCAGGGGATCCCTGGGTGGCGCAGCGGTTTAGCGCCTGCCTTTGGCCCAGGGCGCGATCCTGAAGACCCGGGATCGAATCCCACGTCGGGCTCCCCGTGCATGGAGCCTGCTTCTCCCTCTGCCTATGTCTCTGCCTCTCTCTCTCTCTGTGTGTGTGACTATCATAAATAAAGAAAAAAATTAAAAAAAATAAAATACAAAATTCAGGAAGGCACTGCTGGAGACACCTCTGGGTCTGCATCACCTGCGGTCAGACCTCTCCTGCTTCCAGCCACTGCTCTTGGACAGCTCTGTGCAGCTCTGATTCCCTAAGCCCCACGCTAAGGGTCTTCTCCCAAAATAGAGTTGTTCACAGAGCCGGGGAGCAAGCATCTTGGCTTCCTGAAAAAATTAACACTCCCAAACAACTCTTAGTCACTGCAAGGATAGGAACCAGTGCATGGAAGCTCCTGTCTCCATTTTTTAGCTGGATCATTCCAGGAGGCATTCGGTATACTTTTTGGAAGGGTCAGCAGAATCAAGCTGCAACTTTGAGGATGTGTCTTTACATTGGCTTTCCCTTCCTCCCCGTCTCACTTCCTCACTTCTACAGTCCTACTTCCCAGGCTCATTTCCCACATCAACCACTTGCATCCAATTCTTGTCTCAGGCTTGCTTTCAAAAGAATCCAAATGAAACCACACGTGAACAGTCTTCCTTTATTACATCAGCTTTCCAGGCTAACACAATGGATGCCAAGTATATTCCTTCTCCAACTTAGGGCTGCAGAAATAGAACAGGACCCAGATATCCAGATGCCTCTGAGAATCCTGCCATGGGACCCTAGGCCTCTCTAGGGCTGGTCCTGCATCCTAACATAATCAAGAAGTTATTTTCAGTTTTCTTTGAGGGGTCAGCCTTTTTAACAGGCATCTTTTGGTGGCATGTGACAGACATGCTACAGAGGCAGGGAGATTAGTGGGAGTACATCGAAGTTTCTCGAATAATTGAAGGAAAGGCTGGACAACCCAGAGGAGCATGACACTGGCTTCTTTACATGGAGAGGAAGGTGGCCCTAAACAGCTCAGGAGGCCCATTTTAAAGAAGACAAATTCATATACACATACAGTAATATGAATGGATTTCTGTAAGCTTCAGGAAGAAGCTTTGTCACTGTTGTTCACTGATTAATTCAAGTACCTAAAACATAGCTTCAATATGGTCTATGATTAATATATATTTGTTGAATGGACAAAGGAATGAATGAAGAGGGTGAAGGTGAGAAAGGGAAGAGGTAAGTGAAGGGAGGAGGTTTGGGGAGGAAATGAAGATGAAATGATCTAGTCCCCAGCTTTGGACAGTCTCTGCTCTTCCCAGGGGTCATGACTGGGGATACTGTCCCATAGTTCCCCTGCGCAGAAGGCTGCTGTAGCTCCCCATTGCCTAGGGCAAAAACCCCACTGGCTTAGTTAGTGTCCCATGCAACTCGCCCACAGCCCAGCCCTAACCACCTGTCTCGCACACCCCTCCATCCAGGGCACGTTGGCCCACGAACGCCGTCCTGAAGGAGCCGTCCTGAGCAGCATCACTGGTGGTGATTTTCATCATCCCACGTTTACAGAGGGAGCAGCTGGCTTGCCCGAGGTCGCAAACCTGACAAAGGATCGCAATCCAGAAGCACCGGATCCCAGGGCGCTGGCGTTCCTTCTGCAGGGCGGCTCTGCGGCAGCCCTGACAGGTGAACTAGCGCCACCTCGTGGCAGAATCAGAATAGGCACCAGGTCAGGGCGCATCAAACTGTTAGAGGCGCGATCTACGGGCCCCTAAAAGGCTTGTAAAGCCTGGGGCAACAAGGGGCTCATCTGTGGCCCACCCTCACCCCTGCACCATGACCAAAAAAAGTCTACAGAAGTTAATGCCGCCGTAATACAAAAGAAGAACAAACAGTTCCCGGAGATTTCAGGAAAGTTCAAAACCCATGGACTGCTGGGCATGCCCTGATGCGGTGAAGCCACTCCGGGACAGGAAACTCCTATTTCCTTTTAAGCATCATCATACTTTTGAGTAGCTCAAATCAGTTCAGCCAGTGAAGATTCCATTTACCATTTTGATTATTCATTTTTCTCTTTCTTTTCTTCTTCTCCTTCTCCTCCTCCTCCTCCTCCTCCTCCTCCTTCCTCTTCTTCCTCTTCTTCTTCTTCTCTTAATCCCTGTCACCTGTTTCACCCATCCTCCCGTTCCTCCTTCCCATCTGGTAACCATTAAGGTTTCTTCTCTATAGTTTAAAAGTCTGTTTGGGGGTTTCTCTCTTTTTTCTTTGTTTGTTTCTTAAATTTCACATATGAGTGAAATCATATGATATTTGTCTTTCTCTGACTTATTTCACTTAGCATTATACTCTAGCTCCATCCATGTCGTTGCACATGGCAACCTTTCGTTCTTTTTTATGTCCAGCTACCATCTTAAATATCCATTTAAATGCCAATTACATGAAGGACGACATAAATACAGGCATCAGTTGGGGGTTGTTGTGTCTAATCTTTAACTCACATTTCATTATAATTGTCGATTTAAGAGACAAAAAACTTTCCTCTGGATACAAGTGTGAGTTCTTTGAGATCAGTGTCTGCTTCTTCCCCACCCCACCCCCTCAACCTCAGCATGGTGCCAGGCACAAGGTAGGCACTGGGTGAATAATGAGAGTGCAGATTACAATGCCCTGGGAGCGGGGGGAGACCTCAGGGCAATATCATGCAGACTCTATCACAAGCTGGCAACCACACTGTCGATATGGTGAATTGTAATAGATTTTTTTTAAATAACCCTCTTTCAAATTACAGTAAGCATGTGCCAAAGTTTTACTTAACTCATTAATGAGGGAATCAGTAGAGTGTTAAAGTTCGTTCAAAGAAGAATAGGAGAGATTGGCATAATCACTTAGAGGAAGAAAGAATGTTTAAATAGATGGGAAATTAGTGTCTTACAAGACAGTAAAACCTTTGGGAGTTATATTTGCTGGTGAATAGAAATTATTTGCTTCTGTACCAGGATCAAATCACTTAGAACTGACCACTCTTCCTCAATTAGCATCTAATTTCATGGAGTTGAGCCCTAATCAATAATAAATTGTAAGCCAGAGGCATGTTTCTATAGAGATTTGGATCATCCTTAGGTCGGTCTTGTTGAATAATACCCATATGGTATTGGAAGGACATACAGTCATCCTTTCTATTTCTATTGAAATACAAATTTGAAAAAAAAATGAAATACAAACTTGTGTTCTCTACCCTAGAACTATAGACACCCCTTACCATCCTTTGGGCCCCTCCAAATTTCCCAGGCTTCCCTTGACCCTGATCTACTGTCCTCCAGCCTGTTTTAATACTGAAGATCTACCTTGTGTCCACAAGGCCCAGCTTATTGGCAACACCTCCCACAGCACATGATGCTCTTGGGAACCACAGGGCATTTGCATGTAGTACTGAGGACTCTAGCTTCTCTGTGGGCAGCTGGGGTTATTTGAGATGTAGTGAGGGGGAAATTCCCCAAAAGCGTATATATGGGCGGGATGCCTGGGTGGCTCACTGGTTGACTGTCTGCCTTCTGCTCAGGTCATGATCCCGGGTTCCTGGGATCCAGCCCTGCATCAGTGTTCCCACAGGGAGCCCCGCAGGGAGCCTGCTTCTCCTTCTGCCTGTATCTCTGCCTCTCTGTGTCTCTCATAAATAAATAAAATCTTTTTTTTAAAAAAGTGCATACATTTAAAAAAAACAAAAACAAAAACAAACAAAAAAGTGCATACATGTGCACAGCAGTTGTCCAATATCCCAGATGTAACGAAATCAGGAATATTTGAAATAATACTGACTGCAATATATGTCTATATTGGTTTTGGCCAGATTCTTCTTAGAAGTTGCCCGCTGACTTGCTTTTTGGACTGAATGTGAGCCCCAGGTTTGGTGGGAGGAGATGGCTTCCCCCCTTCTTTGTCCCTCAGCCATTTTAGATCTTAAAGTCATTGGGTGCCCCTCACCCTGCATCCACACCCCACACACTGCCCCTGTGTATTGCTGCACTTAAATGTGTGTGTGATCACCCACCACCCTTTCACAAAGGGCACACAGGCTCTCCAAATCTGCCACCTGCTTCCACCACTAATTCATAATATGACCTGAGGCTCCTTCCAGCTTCCAGGAAGTGGTGAGGACTTTTGTTGTTGAAAGCTTAGAGATTTGAAATCTCATGTAAGGGAAAGCCCCGTAGCACTTAAAACGGATTTCAGGGGTCCCTGGGTGGCTCAGTCAGCTATGCATCTGACTCTTGATTTTGGCTCAGGTCATGATCTCAAGGTCATGAGATTGAGCCCCTCATGGGGTTCCATGCTCAGCACAGCATCTGCTTGAGATTGTCCTTCTCTCTCTCCCTCTGCCCCTCCCCCAGCTTGTGCACGTGCATGTACACGCTTTCTCTCAATAAATAAATAAGTAAATAAGTGAACAAATAAAAATATTTTTTGAAAAGAGAGAAATTTCACTTCAAGGACTTTTATGAGGTAATATTTTCAGAGTCATCAGTGAGTCGCTATGCTAAAGACATAGAGCCACTCTACTACCAGGCAGTCTCAGTATTGGCATGTAGTCCCTCTCCCTTCTTGGGCTCTGTCACTGCTGGGCCTCGGCATAGCAGAGCTGCTGCTCTCCTCTGGCCTGGGTCTCAAATGTGGCATCCCGGGTGTGCAAATCAGATAGAAACCCAGCCCTTCCCTCCTCCGAACCCATCTCCTCCAGAAGGGTGCTTTCCATTTGGCAGCTCCATTCCACATCAGAAATGCAAGTATTGTCTGGTCCTTTGGGGAAATAAAACAATCTTGCCAGCAAAAAGACCCCTTCATACCCACACAGAAGAGAGCAAGCGCAATTTATCGTTAGGAAAGAACCAGTAGATGCAGATGTGAGGTGACTTGAAAGTAACGAGTCTGGATACGATTTCACATGACTTTATGCAGTAAGGTGGAAGAAGGAAGAAAGAGAACATCTCTCATCTTTCATCTCCTTGAGAGACAAATGGTGGGCCCTGTGATTATCTCCTGAATACTTCCAGAGACTCCTGAGGTCATTTTCATGGTGTATGTTTACAGTTCCAGGGGGCAGAAGGCTCTTGACCTTGGATTATAAAATCAAAAGGTCATGCCACTGGGTGTTATACTATATGTTGACAAATTGAACTTAAATAAAATATTATAAATAATCAATGTGGAAAAAAAAAAAAGGTCGTGCTTCTTCTCAGGCCTATTGTGTTTGCAAGAAGACTCCCTAGGGAGTGGGGAGTGGGAAGTGCTTTTGCCTTCATAGAAAGTGTACTTATTTTACCTTACCTGAAAAGCCACCAATATTATTCCAAAACCCACCCTTTTTTGACAGAACTCTATTGACAATCTCTCCTCCTTCTGCTTTTTTTTTTTTAAGATTTTATTTATTTATTCATGAGAGATACAGAGAAAGAGAGAGAGGCAGAGACATAGGCAGAGAAGCAGGCTCCATGCAGGGACCCCGATGTGGGACTTGATCCTGGGACTGCAGGATCATGCCCTGGGCGGAAGGCAGGTGCTCAAACACTGAGCCACCCAGGTGTCCCCTCCTTCTGCTTTTTGTGCGTCACTCGGTGAGAATTTGTAGTGCGAGGGCTTATCAATAACTTCATGTTGATTATTCCATCTGATCTTCACAATCTGGGGAGGTGGTTTATTATCCTCATTTTATGGACAGAGAAACAGATGAAGTGACTCTTGTAAACTTGGGAGAGCTGAAATGTGAACCCGGGTTTTTAATATCAAATATCTCATCTTTTTCAGCTTCTAAATATATGGTAGCCCATTCTAATGCAAGCAAAGAAGGAAAGGTAATATAAGAAGGGAAAATCAGGAGAGGCCTTTTATATTTCCTCAGCATTTGAGCACTATGCCACATTCCAGAACAGAGCCATTCAATGGAACTTCATGTGGTGATGGAAATGTCCTTTACTTGAATCATCCAGTATGGTAGCCACAAGCCGCAGCAACATGTGTATACATGGGTACTCGAAATTAAGAATTGACTTCTTAATTTTATTTCATCTTAGTTGAAATGTAAATTTAAAAAGCCACGTGTAGCCTGTGGCTACCATGTTGGATAGGGTAGCTCCAGAATGCAAAAGCCCTGCTAGGTGGGTCTCTACATGTCACCTAGGCCAGTAACCAGTGGGCTGTGTTTGCCTCAGACCTTGGAGTGAAGCTTCCACAGATGTCATTCTCATTAAGTAGGCTGCCCCTTGGGAAGGAGAACCTGTGGGCTCAGAGACATTTTGGCTATTGGCATGGGTTTGGGCTGCCAACACTCCTATCCAATGGGGCTCTGACTCTCCCCACAGGCCCTGGCCCCTGTCAGCACTCTAATCCTTCTCTTTCTCCACCCCTTCCTCAGCCCAGAGCACAGTACTCATCCCTAGGTTGCTCCTTCAGGTAAATCAAGACAACTTCATCAGTAAACAGAAATAATCATTCACTTGCTCAAAAGTCACATCAGAACAGAGCTGAGAGAGACCTTCAGAATTATTTTTTCATGCCCTCCTCCCAGTTTTATAGCCAAGAGACCAAGGCCTGGAGAGGTGACCAGTTGTGTCCTTGGCCTCTTTGCCCAGGGCCCTGACCCACTGAGCCCACAGATGGGGCAGGAACACCTGTGTAAGCAAGAAAACAGGAGCCATCTGGCCACATTCAGGCATTCCTTCTGCCTATTTACATGCATACAGTGATTCCCTTACAAGTGATGACGGGGAGCGCCTGGGGTTTAGTCAGTTAAGTGTCTGCCTTCAGCTCAGATCTTGATCCCTGGGTCTTGGGATAGAGCCCAGTGTCAGAGAGCCTGCCTCTCCCTCTCCCTTAGCCCCTCCCTCACCCCCTCATTATCTCTCACACACAAATAAACAAAATCTTTTTTAAAAAAGTGACGATGAATAAAGAGAACCAAGTTTCCAATCCTTTAACTACCCATGCATTTGGGTCACTTATGGGTGAAAAACATTTCCATGCTGTTCTTAAAAGAGTCTCCATAATATAATTCTATCTTTTAAATCTCCCCCTTGCAGAGATTAGACTCAACTCTCATAAACAAAAAAATGCTTGGGGCATCTTTACTGACTGAATGACACTACTTATCCATTTTGGGGGTAACTACTAACAATCTTAATAATTTTATAAGCAGAAAATCCTGCTTCATGTCTAACTTGACTGATTTTTTTTTTTCGCAACTCAGCATAGTATGATGAGTGCTTAGCCATGCCAGATGGACAGATCATGAGTAGGCCACACTGGGCTAGAAACATAGAAGCCATATCTGGCAGACTTTGTCCAAAGTTCAAGATTTCAGACATGGCAACGTAAGTCACCTGGGACTTGAAGGGAGTGCTGCTCACCTGATCTGAAACAGTCTGGATAGCCAACTGTTGGGTACCGTTAATATGCACCAGGGAATTAGTTGCCATAGAAACATTCAAAATGATCATCCCCAAATCCCAGCAACCAGGAAACAGACACGTCAGGAAGGTGGATAGTGTAGGTTCCCATGGGTATTACATCTCACTTTTAATGACATCATATGAGCCTAAGTCCCGTTTCCTTCTATAATTAGAGCTAATAAATATCTTCAAGTGGATATTTATGGCAGACTTTGGAAATATTAATCTGTTATTACTAGTGTTATATTGCTCTGAATTTGAATATGGAAAACATAGCCAAAGCCTTGCTTATCTCAAAACGCCTATGTAGCAAAAAATGAGTCCCTTGGGCTTGCTGATGATGTCTGGCTGGTGTCTGGCTAGCAACATGAGACTGCTGACATGTTTTAATGTTTCAAACCGCTTCCATTTTATCACTTGGAAAGTTTTTCAATTATTCCAACCCTGCCACAGAGGAAAGAACATGCAATTTGGAGTCAAAAGTATCAGATCAAAATGCGAGTCTGACACTACATGACTGTGGCCGATTAGATTACTTTCCAAAAATAGTCGCTCCCTCCCTTCCCACTGCCTCTCTCAGAGAATTGGATTTCCCTGCCACCTTGACTTTGAGCTCGGCCACGTGACTTGTTTTGGCCAGTGGGAAGTTGGCAGACGTGGCTCTTGCACCTCTGTCCTGGCTAGTCCCCTGGTCTGAGGAAGAAGGGCTGTGCGAGACCAGAGCCAGAACCAGCCTGCTGTTTACAGCTATCCAGCCAAACCCAGCCAGGATCGGCCAAGCTGACCCCTCGACACAAGAGAGAATATCCGACTACTGTTTTAAGTTTTGGGTGGTTTGTAATACAACCATGCCTGACTGACGCATTGACAAAGACCTGGTTTCAGTCAACATGGGGATAATGATATCAGCATCACAATGTAATCAAAATGACATCATGCTATTATCATTTTACCTGCTTAAAAACAAAGTTGCCCCCACTCTTGCCTTGGCTTCCCCAACATTGTATGTGGTGCCAATTTAGCTAAACTGGGACTATAGGACTATCTTCCCAGAGTTCCCTTCCCTGTATGGTTCTAAGCTATCACTGACCACCAGAGAAAGACTTGTGAAGCAGCACACATATTTTTATGCTCTGAAGGTTGGAACAGGGAACCAGGAAGAGTGGGTGCTCACACACATTATTGCTGACCTACTAGCTTGCCTTGTTCTAGGCCGACTGGTTGTGCAACTCCACAGGGAAGGGCACCAGCTTCCCCTGGAAGTCACCCACAGCATCGGGGTTGGAGGTGGTGAAAGGCAGATGTGGGTTCCAGGTTGTACTATTCTCTTGTTCATATCAAGCCTTCTTTTCCAACTACCAAATTAGCTACCAAATTAGGCTCAGCATCAGGTAGAGGTAATGGCCTTGCCTATGCCTCCACCAGCTTTCACGACTAGGTGGAAGTCCAATCCTTTAACAAATCCCTCATTCTCTATCACTCATGGTTCTTCTGTTTCTTTGGATTGAACCCTGACACATCATGGCTGAGTCCATTGTTGTCTTAACATGTAAATTCAGGCAAGTTCCCCAGACCACAATCTTGAGTCGCTTCCAACTGAGCAAGCAAGAAATATGTAAGATTAAACTATTGAAACTTACTATGTGCAAACACTCTGCTAACTACCTTAAAGTACCGTTTCATTTAATCTCATTAAGTGATTCACATCCCTGATCCAGGCTGGTTCACTCTTGCTATTACCACCACTTGGTAGTTCAGAGATACCTACTAGCTACAATAATATCTCCAGTTCTGCCATTTGGAATTGCAGACTGGGACCCAGGGCCCTCTGGGGTAAACCTGGATGGAACCTGGATGGCATGTGAGGCCCTCACAGAAAGAGTCAGGACCACAGTTAGTGCCATTGAGGGTTTCTTTCCCCCTCTTCTCCCTCGATCTTGGCATTAATCTTTATCCAAGGGTTCAACACTCAACCCTATCCAAGAACTCAGGTCCCTTCTAAGAATGAAGTCTACCCCCAAAATCTTTGCTTAGTGACTGGACCCTGCTTCTGTGATTTAGTCTCAGATGGGAACTACTTGCCTTGTCCCAAGTGTTGACCCACTGAAGTAGCACCTGTAGGTCTTACCAGGATGTCTCACTGCTTAGTAGACATTTATCTCTATTTGGGAACCACTCTGTATTGAACACCTACCCCTATCAAACGTCCCTTGTTAGACTTCCTTAGATGCATTTTCCCACATTTTGTGAGCTAGGGAATAGTATCTTTAACTGTGATGTCTTATTCACGTGTCCTTTGTTTTAGATCCTTAAGAAGGAATAATTTGTAAAATGGCTTCCCAGTCAAATATGTAATCATGAGCAATTTGCTTTGTAGGAAGGAGGAAATGGCAGGCATCCTCAAATGGAGTTCGAGTAATCCTAATTATGTACGTCAGCAGAAGCTGTCATTTTTGTAAGATCTGTAATTAGCAGCTAGCGTGTGCTGGGAAAAATGTGATTGTCTGTTTAAACAGGGTGCAGTGCAGAGACTGCCCAGAGTGGGGCTCTCCTGCTGTGTTCATTAGCCCAGCTGGTCACCTGCTAATGCTGACTGCATGCCTGAATATAAGGTGTGGAGTCAACCAAGCCCGCAGGCCTTTTCCACAGGCAAAGCAGGTGTGACCACTGAAAAAAGTTGGATCCTCTGTTCTTTGTGATCATGAATTTTCTGTTTTTCTAGACCAGTGGTTCTCAGCTTTGGCTGCACCCTAGAATTACCACAGAGACTCTAAAAATCCTGGCACCGGAGCTGCATCCAGACCAATTAAGTCAGTTTCTCTAAGGCATCAGTTTTAAAGTTCCTCAGATGATTCCAATGTGCTGCCAAGTTTGAACACCTGTTCTAGACCAGTGGTTCTCAAATGTTAGCTGCATCAGAATCACTTGCAGTGCTTGTGAAAGCCCGCCCCCAGATTCATTAAGTACAGGGGGAGGGTGCCTATAATTTGCACTCCTCATATTTATTCTAAGAATGCCGCTGATACTCAAAACATTGAATTCCTTTTGGGATTTAAAGTTAACTTTTTTTTAAAAAAATATTTTATTTATTCATGAGAGACACACACGCAGAGGTAGAAGTGGGCTCCACGCAGGCAGCCCCACGTGGGACTCAATCCCAGGTCTCCAGGATCACGCCCTGAGCTGAAGGTGGCGCTAAACCGCTGAGCCACCGGGCTGCCCTTGAAGTTAACTTTTATTATTATTATTGATTTATTAAAGATTATTTACTTATTTATTCATGAGAGACACACAAACACATAGAGGCAGAGAGACACAGGCAGAGGGAGAAGCAGGCTCCACGCAGGGAGCCTGACCTGGGACTTGATCCCAGGTCTCCAGGATCAGGCCCTGGGCTGAAGGCGGGCGGCGCCAAACCACTGAGCCACCAGGGCTGCCAGAAGTTGACTTTTATTTTGCACACGTGACAGCCATTGTGCTAAATGTTTTACTCACTGGCTCACTTAATCATTTTCACAAGGCTGCTTCATTCCTACCCTCAGAAAAAACACCCAACCTGAGATGCCTTTTGCCTGCCCTTTATCAGGCACCTGCAGCAGTTACTGTCCCATCACTTAGTGTGTTTCCTTCTGGGCCCTAACCACAGCCTATAATCTAATCTCCTTTCTTCCACTTACATGTGGACACCTTGCCCCGCGTCTAACGTTGACAGGTACTCTACACACTTCCTGAATGAATGAATCCACAAAGTAACCACAGGAGAGGTACTATTATGGTCTGTATTTCACAGACTAGGACGTAGATACAAAAAAGATTCAGTAATTTGCCCAAGATCATTAGTGGAGGAAGGCAGGCTCAGACTGTATCCTGGCCATAGCTGGGCTTTCAAACCACTGCAAGAATTGTCAGCCTTAAAATAGCAATCTTCTTTCTCAGCAAAAACTTACTCATCTAAGAATGTGAACTATTTTTGCCTTAGTGCCACTTGACTCAAAGCTTTCTTCCCAGAAAAAATAAAAATCCAGAACCAAAGCCCATGTGGTCAAACTGTAGAAACACTGGCAATTTCTTTTGCATTTCAAAACTCCACTGTTCATATCAGAAACCTACTTGCAATTTCCCAAAGCAGGTTAAGGTTCTACCTCATATAAAATCACATCAAAACCTTTTTATACAAAATGTTGGTATTTAGGGGAAGAAAACTACATGAAAACAAATGGATTTGAATTATGACTTTATTTAACATATCAATAATTTATTCTGGTAATAAATTAGTATGTACAGCAATCAAAAGTGTTGGGTGCTTTCCAAGAAAACAGTTTCTGAACGTGTACACTAAAATATATGTAGAATCATTTAAATAGGCAATTTTATTTTCAAACTCAGAAGTGTGGAAACATCAAGATACTGAAGAAGTATGGAGTCTCTTTCTCTAATAGTTCATGATTTAGTTTTGAGTCTATGTAAAGGTTTTAATCACCATTTCAGCTCCTGCAAGCTACAAAGCCTGAAATTATAATATTGACAGTTTATACAAAGTTAGTAAGAGACAGAGAGCCTGGATTACAGATCAGTTCTCAGAGGTCTGAAATGTCTGGTAAGGTACACAAGGCACATAATACACACAGAACTCTACTCATATCTGAAAGATCCTGGTTTTACTTTCTGCTTAACATAGGATTAAACCCTGTTCTTTTGTGGTTAACAAATTTAGTAACTAAGTTGCTTTAAAAACATCGCTCCCATCACTGCAGATTATCCCTGATTGCCAGTGCACTTTGATTTCATTTCTCCTGGTATGTTTAGACTTGGGTAACTTTTATTCCTTCTATGTTCACAGTACATCTACCTCAAAGGTGCCTTGTTCCTGTTTTAAATTCACCATCAGCTGAAGGAGCTAATGTCTGTATCTACAAAACCATCAAAATAAGCGTGGAACAGTTCATTTCTCTTTTCAGTTCATTCCCATTAGTTGGCACATACCATGCTCTCTTCATCTGAGCTGCCACTGGCTCCAATCTACCAGTGGATTCTTGTGGGGGATCAGCGTCCTCAAATAGAAATTAGACTGCTCATTCCACGAAGAATATGCCATATGCCATATAACATCACATAATCTACCCCGCACTTTGGCATACAATTTTTGGTCACTTATCAATCAGGTCGCAGGCTAATGGCTGCCCATAGCCATGCTGCTGGCAGGTTTAAGGAAAAAAAAAAAAAAAAAAGACCAGTTGTTTTAACTTAAACCCCCAGTATGTGCACAACACATTTATCAACCCAGTAATACAATAGTCACATTCTGGCAAGCTATTTTTTCTAACTGCAGGAACCATTCCAAAAGCCTACCAGACATCAGTGAGTTTTTAAAAATTTTATAAACACGTAACAAAATTGTGATATGAAAGAAATTTCTGAATTTTTATGTGATTCTAATTTCTTGCTACTGTACTGCAGCAAAGGAAGATTGATAACCCTATCTTTATAAATTTCTTTTCTCCAGGGCAACATTTCTCTGAGTGCATGTCTCGCTCAGTTACAGCTTCTATCTTTTATCTTACACTTGTTAGATGTGTCCCCAGGGACATTCTTATTTAGACTTAGGCAGCTCTTCTTCAAGTTCATCCTCAGGAGGTGCAAGAGTTGTTGTAGCTTTACCTTTTACAGGCAGTGACTTGATTTTGAGATAAGGCTGAAAGCACTGCTGCCAGCCATGAAGCCTTGACACAGACCCCTCTCTCGAATGCAATTTCATCAGCCTTATCTAAAGACAAATGGACAGACAAGATCCAGATACACAAACATTATCTGCTTTGACCTGGCAAAACCATCCAAGCATTCCATTTACTAAGTTGGCAAGTTTTTCTCCTCTGGTTCTGCTTCCAATTTCACTTCCTTTGGCTGCTTTTCATCTTGTCCCAATTTTCAAGGAATATGCAGAATACTGATAGGGAAACTCCTGATTCTTTGACCATTTCACTTTTTGACTTTTCTTTCTTACTAACTTTTAGCTCTGGAAAAATTGTGAGCTCAGTAGATTTTCTCTGTAATACCATAACCAGAACTCAATGTAGGAAGTATAGTGGAAATGACATGCCAAGCAGCGTTCTAATGAATCGAAGGCTAGGCAGACTGGCTTGGTATGGGACCTGAAAAGTACAGTGTGGATAAAGCAACTCATTTGCTTAAGGTTAGAACAGCAAAGCTGAAAGGGCTTTTAATAATCTTAATAACTAAGCCAAAAATATAATCCTTTTTGAAAATTAAGGAATCCTAATGACTTTGAGGTAGATGATGCTGTTACAAGAAAGAGATCAGGTGTAGGACATAAAAATAATGATACGGAGAGAAAACATGCACTGATCTGAAATGATCTTCCTTTAAATTCACATGGAAAATTAAGAAAACTTCCAATTCAAAGTTCTAAGCACAAAATCCAGGCATGTCATGTCATGGACTTGCTTCTTTAATTGGAGATGAACTCAGCAGTCAATGGTAAGGATCCACACTCTAATGGAAGAGCCAACTACGGAACGGTTGTTTCCTGAAGAAGCCAGTAACTTCGTATTTGATTTTTCCAGCTTGGTTCATTCCCAAATGTTCGGGATTTGGATTCCTAAAGTCTTCTTCAGCATTTAACTAATTCTTTGTGGGTCGAAGGGGCAGGGACTGTTTCTCCACACATAAACTGATCCTAAGACAGAACAAGAAATTATATTAATCACTGAGTGTGTCATAAATGCATCAATATTACTTTAGTTTTGTTGCAAAATCAATCTGGCTGTTAGAGTTTTAAACAATTTTTCTGTTTCAAAGTTTATTTAGTAATGTCTACACCTAACATAGGGCTCAAACTCACAATCCTGAGATCAAGAATCACATGCTCTTCCAACTGAGCCAGTCAGGCGCCCTGCAGTTGTTTGTTTTTCATTGCCATCACTTCACTCTTGTTCAAGGAGTCAACGGCAACACCAGAAATATAATCCTAAAAGTGCTTCAGTTTTTAGTTCTGAATTCACAATTTAAAGCATCTTATATTACAAAGCATGCCCACCTTCATTACAGAGCATCCACTTGTCAGAAATCACATTTACAATCATATATCACGTCTTTTAAGTTTCTATATTAATTACTACACTAAAACTTCCCCACTTTAATATTTGGTCATTCAAATACGTGTCCTCTTCAAGGTAAATACTTCTTCCAACTAAAAGGAATAGTTCTTTGTTTCCCAACACAGATAATCTGGTGTCAGCTACATTGTAATTGAAGTTCAATCTCTGATTATTTATCCTGGCTTCTGTCGGCTACCACAAGAAATCTCTGCCTTCCAGGTTACTGCTCATCTCCTGCAGTCTGATCCCCGGCAGGGTCAGGCCATATTGTGTCATCACTCTCTCACTCCTGCCCAGCACCTGGGAACTCCTCGCCTCTCCCCACCCCCAAGCCACCAAACTTGCTCTTTGGAATTTATGGTCTGTCATCAGCACACTGCTTCATATTCTCAACCTCTTTGCTGAGTTTGAGAATAGGTTATCCCCTAGGACATCGTTTCCCTTATAACCTCCAAAATGGTGGTCCTGCGTTCTCAGAGTGTTGGTACCACAGTCACTGGAGGAGGAACTGGTTCTCCCTTCTGCCACTGTTCTTCTCTCTCTAAAACCCACCAAACTTTGACTTTTATATCATGAGATGCATCATCACTGCACCCCTCTGTGTTTTCTGGACCTCGTTTAAAGTCCATGGTCAATGATCACAATCTCTTCTCTCCCTCCTAGTTAACAAAACTATAACCTTGGTTAAATCTAACTTCCTGTGTCTACATTCACTCATGTAGCTGAATGTCTACCACCTTAAACTTTTTTTTTTTTTTTTTAAGATTTTATTTTTTTAATCATGAGAGACACAGGGAAAGAGAGGCAGAGACACAGGCAGAGGGAGAAGCAGGCTCCATGCAGAGCCCAATGTAGGACTTGATCCTGGAACTCCAGGATCACACCCTGAGCCAAAGGCAGACACTCAACTACTGAGCCACCCAGGCGTCCCTTAAACCCTCTCCTGATCCTCTATCACCACCGGTTACTGCACCATGTCTCTGCTCCTCTTTGCAGCAAATTCCTTGAAAGAGTCTATGCTTGCTGCTTCCTATTTTTCTCTTTTTCTCTCCAATAAGTTTTCCACCAATCAGGCTCTGTATTACTTCATCAAAACTGCTCTTACCACCATACAAATGGCCTCCCTGTTAAAGCCAATGGTTAACTTTCAATTATTCATCAGTGGCATCTGACAAGGTTGTTCACTTCCCCCACCTCTTCTCATCTGGCTTCCAGGATATGGCACTGGTGGTTTCCTCCTCCTTCCTTTTTGGCCAGCTTTGCTGATTCCTCGTTTCTTTCCCTGACCTCTTAATATTGGGAGTGGCCTGAGCTCAGCCCTTTCTTTTGTCCATCTCCATCTATATTCACAGCTCTGGTGATCTCATCCGATCTCATGGCTCTAAAGCTATCCAAATGCTGATAACTCCCAAATTCATAGCACCAGCTGATCTCTCTTCAAACTCTAGACTTGCATATCCAATTGCTTTCTCACTTGCTCTCCACTTGTATCAAAAACAGACCTCCTAAACTGAGTATGTCCAACTCCTGCCCTCTATACCTGCAGACACATACCTGTCGATTGATGCATCCCTCCAGTTATGAAGGCCACAAATATTGAAATCATTTTTGATTCCTCTCATATCCTATATTCAATCAGTAAAAATAAGCCTTATCCTTTAAAGTGCATTCAGATCCAAAGACTTCTCACCATCTCCAGCACCGCAGCCTGGTGCGAGTCATCCATCTCTTCCTGTGGTTCCTCTAACAGCCTCCTAATCATTACCCTTGCTATATCCTAACTCCTATCCTTGCTTCCTCTTAGTCTACTCTGTGCACAGCACCCAGAATCACTCTATTACAACTTAAGTTGGACTACAGCACTCTTTTGCTGGAGAATCCAGCAATGATTCCCTAAGTCATTCACAGCAAAAGCCAAAGTGGCCCACAAACACCTTTAGGACCTACCTCACTCCACTACTTTCATCCTGGGCTACTCTCTCACTCTTGTCCACTCTGCTTTGGCCACACTTGCTGTTCCTTGATAAAAACAGGCATGTTCCTGCCTTAGGGCCTATCCACTGAAAGTTCCCTTTGCTGGATTACTTTTTATCCCCCAGGGGGAATCCCTCACCTCTTTCAATCTTTGCTCGATAGGCCTGCCCTGATTACCCTATTTAAAAATTGCAACCTCTTCTCATACCAGCACTCCTAATCTCCCTTAACTCTGTTCTCTTTTTGTTCCAGAACACACTGTGACACAGGAATAAATCTGTAAACTTCTAAATTAGAGCACACTTCTCCCATGAGACCAAATGCCTGGTGCTCATCTCCCTATACTCATTTTAGAGTTCGTTCTTAAGAATGTTAAGCTCTGTTATATGTCAACTATATCTCAAAGAGAGAGAGAGAGAGCGCGAAAATGAAAAAAAAAAAATTAAGCTTCTTGCTTAAGACTCCATTCAAAGTACTGACTAAAAGTTGGGTTCAAGGTGGGCAGTAAGAACATTGGTTTTCTATTGTCAATATCCTTCAGTGAAAATAAGAAAATGAAAGACCACAATGAAATTGTAAAATTGTAGCTATGACATACTTCAAATAAGACAATGCGGAGTTCTATATGTAGATGTCAGGTAAAAAAATACTATACAATTGTTCCCTCCAAAATTAGTCTAGGAGCTCTGAACAATTTTAATTACTTATTAAATAAAGGAGAAATACAGACTGTCAATTAGATAACCTTCATAATTATTTTTCTATTTAATAAGTAATCAATAATTTTCATTAGCTACAGAGCAGTTTTCTTTTTTGCCTTTTCCAAAGCTAAAATGAGTTAGAGTTTTTAGAGTTGTAATTTATGATATGGCTGTTCATTAGTAGTTTTAAAATTTTGTTTTATGGGACAGCCTGGGTGGCTCAGTGGTTTAGTGCTGCCTTCAGCCCAGGGCTTGATCCTGGAGTCCTGGGATGGAGTCCTGCGTCGGGCTCCCTGCATAGAGCCTGCTTCTCCGTCTGCCTGTGTCTCTGCCTCTCTCTCTCTCTCTCTCTCTCAACTCTCTGTGTCTCTCATGAATAAATAAATAAAATCTTTAAAAAATAAATAAATAAAATTTTGTTTTAGGAGTGGGGGGGGGATAAAATGTTTAAAGAAAAACAGCAGTTACCTAACACACTTTTAAACGTCCTTGCCTCGCCATCCTCCCCCATACCTTTTACAATTCAACTACTTACCTTGTCATAAATCACTTTTATGATGAGAGAGCAGCTAGGACACGTTGCCACGTCTTCCCCATTCTCCAAATCTTCCTACAACAAAATAAGAAACGTTATAGTATTGTCTTCCCTTTGCGATCTCCTCCTCCCAAACTCTTTCCACCCCTTGGGTCAAGCTCCGTTGTGGCTCACCTCCCTACAAGGTATGTGAGGGCCAAAAAGGGCTACCTAGTGAAATACCAACTCCAGTTTCCCTGCCAAGTGATACTTTAAAAATACCCAGGCAGGGCAGCCCGAGTGGCCCAGCGGTTTAGCAGCTGCCTTCAGCCCAGGGCGTGATCCTGGAGACCTGGGATCGAGTCCCACGTCAGGCTCCCTGCATGGAGCCTGCTTCTCCCTCTGCCTGTGCCTCTGCCTGTCTCTCATGAATAAATAAATAAAAATTTAAAAAAATACACAGGAAGAGGGGTGCCTCAGAGGCTCAAGCACTCAGTTCCGGTCATGATCTCCGAGTCCTGAAATCAGCCCCACCCTGGGGCTCAGCACCCGGCCTACAGCCTACTTAAGGTTCTCTCTCCTTCTCCCTCTGCGCCTCTGCCAGATCACCCACACCCCCATCCCCACCACTTGCGTACCTTCCCTCTTTCTCAAAAAACACAAGACCAGACCAGACCAGACCCGGGAAAGGTCAGCCAAACTTCATCAACTCAAAACCCCTGAGAAGACAAACACGTGACCCTTCCTCCAAAAGTCTCTCAGGACGTGGGACCCGAAGTGACGGAGGATGGCAAGCCCGACGCTCCCCGCCATCCAACCCTTCCCACCACCCACCCTCCACCCCTCAGCCCGACTGAAGGCCAAGACGATGTGCCCACGGACATATCAAAGCATCAACTTTACGGGGACTTGGAGGCTGGACGAGCAGTGCGTGGACAGCTGTGAGCCTCAAGGCGACGGAGCGGCGGAGGGAACCGGGCGGAGCAAACACGCGCCTGCTCCCGCCAATCGCCGGGCGGGGCCTCCACGTTACCTTGGTAATGCAGAAGTTATCCCCACACGGGCAGGGGTAGAAATAGGTCTCCGAGTCTTCGTCATATTGGAAGTCCTCGATCTCCACCTCGTCATGAAATACGGCCATTGTCCCTGGGGCCAGCAGAGGTCGGTCGCCCCCGGGGACGGGCTCACTCCGCGGGCGCCGGTGCCAGCCCGGTGTGGTCAGCACGCACCGACTCAGGAACGATCGCTTCCGGCGCAGAGACAATGACGCAACTCCGGCGTCGGAGGCCAACTAGGTGACCGGGTAGCGGTCACCATGGAGATGGCGGAGCTAGGGGGCGGAGACACTGAGCGCCGCAGCTCCCGGCTTGGTGGCGAGTTCGCCCTTCCGGTCGTCGGAGGGACTGGCCAATAAGGTGTGAGGACTAGCTCGCGCTGCTGTGACGTCACGGCGCCGGAAGCTCTCCAGCGAGGGTGGCGGAGTTCGGCCGGGTGGGCTAGCGGAGTCCCGGCGGCGGCGGCGCTGGCGTTCTCCGTCCAGTCCCCAGAGTTCAGAGAGGCCTTGAGCGGAGTCCGCGGAATCGGTGGCATCGACCCGGCCCTCGACGTCCTTGGGGAGAAAGGGGCGCTCCTCTGGTTGGTCTGAGGAGGCGGCCGGAGCAGCCCTGCTTCTCGAACCTCCCCCTTCCTGCCTCCTCCGTGACGGACGCAAAGTTCGCTTGGACTTTTGATTCGCCCAGTGACCTTGCGCTCCGGGCGACGCCTTGCTGGTGGCTTCTGGCTGCACTCGGCTCTTCAGGTAGATCCGCGGCTCTTGCTCACCCTGGGTTCCCTTCGGATGCCCTAAATTGTGTTGTCGAGAGGACCCAGACCGTGAAGGCATCCTGAGCTCTGCTCCCACGTTTGCCAAGCATGTGCCATCATTAATGACCGTGATTCGCACAGCAGTAATAACATCGCCTTTTATTATTGGGAGTTTGCTGTAAATACTTGGTATTGCGCCAAGTATAATTCTTCCATCACCCCTGGGAAGTTAGATGTTATTCCGTATTATTCATCTTCACACTGAGATACGGAGAATTGGTTATCTTGACTAAAATCCCCCATCTAGGAAACGAAGAGCCTCTCTGTCCCCAAAGCCTCGAAACAGATCGCTTAGTTTATTTGAACTACGGTTTCTCCTTTTTAAAAGGAATGGCATCAGCGGACAGAGTTATTGCCTTGAGTCCTCTATACATTGGAATGAAGGGCAAATAAAAAGGTAGTTTGTCTTGAAAGCAATGCTAATGCCTGTTTCAGTGCAACCAGATTCCACGGAAGTATTGCTCCATCGCTACACGTGTATTCAAGTTTAGGTAGAGAAGAAATGCAGTGCAGTGAAAGAAGCACTTTTGAGAAATAGGTCTAGGGTCAGAATCTGCTGGGAACTAGTTCTGGGAGCTGGATACATTCTTTGGGCCTTATTTTCTCTTCCGACTAAAAAAAGGGTTGGATTAGAGATGGTATACAAGATCATGTACAGATCTAACATTCTACTTTTGCGTGGAAGTTAGGAGACTTACCTGGTTAGCAATTCTATATACCGTATTTCCTTTATATCTACATGGTATGTTTCCCATATTACCATGTATACACACTCCTATGCTTATTTATGTACACATACTCAAAGGTTTGCATGAAGTGACTGATTTTATGCATACTGAGGTGGAGCTCCACCTGATTTAGCTCTTCTAAGGCTTGAAAACCTAAAGGCAGAGGAGTCTTGGGAGAAAAATCAAGAAGTTGCATTAGAAAAGTTTGTGGAAGGTTATCCCAAAAGCCTCACATTTTGCATAATTGAGCCCTACCTACCCAGCAGTTAGGCAACACTTATTAAACTTGTTGAGGCTTAACTGGGATGGTTTTGGTGTGACTGGGCAGAGTCAAAAATGCCAGCAAAGCCCACCCAGCTCTGTGGCTGCTCCCTCTATCTGTAGGCACAGATACTTCCCAGGTAGTCTCTTGGAGATGGGAGAACAAGGGAGAGCCTTCCAGGATCTATTCTGTAGTCCCAGTGAGCATTTTGAGACTGGGAACCATCTTTAGTTCTTAACAGTGCTTCTCAGCATAAGTACCTACAAATGAAAGATGAGCCATTTTTGAATGTATGGAAGTGAGTGTGTTCATATTTGGTTCTTGGAAGTATAAATTAGTAGACCTTTTAGAAAGCAGCGTGGACCTAGCAAAAACAATTTGCTAGGGAATTTTAAAATTTGAGGTTAATAACCTGGACAGTTTACAGGAGTTGTCGGATTTTTTTTTTAATAATTTCTTTGTAATTTTCAACTTTTTTTGAGTATGCATTTACCTGAAATGAAAAAAGAAAAACTAGTGAACCACTTATGAATAATAATGCACACTATGTGTCAGGCACTATATCAAATGTTTTATATGCATGATGTCATTAAAGTAGCCCAGTGAGATCACTAATTCCATTGTCAACATTGGAAAATCAGAGGCTAAAGAACCTGCAAAAGGAGACAAAGCTGGTAAGTGATAGTAAATTGTGGTGAGAGCTCAAATCTGTCAGATGCCAGGACTTAGGCTCTTAATTAACTTTGATGTCATCTGTGATATAATGGTATTGAAGAAGAGCTGGATTAAACATACAGCCCTGAAGCTCTGCAGACTGCTGAGATTTTCTGTTAGAGCAGTGCTGGTTCCCTTGAAACCTAGATTTGGGAGTCTCCTTGGCTTTCCATACGGCTTTCATCCTGCCGTCCGTTGGCCATACATATTGTCTTATCAGCCAGAGATGATTCCCTGTATGGTTCTGCTCAGTTTGAGTTTCTGCTGTGCTGAAACCATAACCAAACACTGTCATGCAGTTTTTTGTTTTTTTTTTTTACTCCACCCAACATTTTTAGCTAAAACATTACGTTGACTACTGAACTTTTCTATTTTTCATTAAACAGGATGGAAATATTTTGTAATGAGACATTATTGGACCTTGAGAGTATGACCTAAGCAGATTCACTGGTTGCTATAGGATCATTTGCAATCATAAACTTGTAATTGAAAGAAGTAAAGTCTATTGAAAGCACCATGAGGCTTTGAGCGAGGCTCTTCCTTGGCACAATGTGGGCTTCTGTGTCAAGAACATACCTGTCAGGGGATCCTGGGTGGCCCAGCGGTTTAGCGCCTGCCCAGGGCGTGATCCTGGAGTCCCGGGATCGAGTCCTGCATCCAGCTTGGAGCCTGCTTCCCTCTGCCTGTGTCTCTGCCTCTCTCTCTCTGTGTCTCTCATGAATAAATAAATAAAATCTTAAAAAACAAACAAAAAAGAACATACCTGTCAGATATGTTCAGCATGGCAGTGTTTCTGGTGATAGCAAAAATGACCCACTGGTGGAAGCAGCTGGTTTCACAGCTCAGGTGATTATCCTGAACCATCCAGGCCAAGTCAGTGCTGGATATGCACTTGGGCTGGATTGTCAAACAGCTCACATTGCTTTCAAGTTTGCTGAGCTGAAGGAGAAGCTAGTTCTGGAAAAAAGCTGGAAGGTGGTCCCAAGTTCTTGAAGTCTGGTGATGCTATCATTGTTGATATGGTTCCTGGCCAGCCTGTATGTGTTGAGAGATTGTCTGATGACTCCTCTGAGCCATTTTGCTATTCATGCCATGAGACAGATAGTTCCTGTGGGTGTCATTCAAAGCAGTGGACGAGAAGGCAGCTGGAGCTGGCAAGGTCACCACGTCTGCCCAGAAAGCTCAGAAGGCTAAATTAATATTATTCCCAATATCTGCCACCCCAGTCTTACTTAGTGGTGGAAGAGTGGCCTCAGAACTGTTTGTGTCAATTGGCCCTTTAAGTTTAATAGTAAGAAGACTGATTAATGATAATGCATCATAAAACCCCCAGAAGGAAAGGAGAATGTTTTGTGGACCATTTGTGTGTGTGTGTGTGTGTGTGTGTGTATGTGTGGCAGTTTTAAGTTATTTTTAAAATTAATACTTTTTAATGGAAACGACTTGATCAAAAATCTGTCACAAAATTTTGAGACCCATTAAAACAAAAGTTTAATGAGAAAAAAATTTAATAAAATGTTAAAACTGCTGATCTGGAAAATAATAGTGGCCAAAATTCTCAGCATGTGATCGAATTTAGAACTTATAATTCTGAATAGAAACTGTTTTGTGAATGCTGTTGTGTATCAGGCTGATGAGAGTTTTTGACAGTATCAAACCACTGCCCCTCTACCTGGCAGGGAGTAGAGGGCAGGGGTTAATGGGATTGCCTTGATTTTTAGTAACACTCTTGCTTGCCAGGCACTTGCACAGACATTTATTTGTTCCTCTCAGTGCTCGCTTCGGCAGCACATATACTAAATATTTGTTCCTCTCAGCAATCCAGTGAAGTGGTATTGGCATTCGAACTTTAAAATTTTAACAGATGACTGGCCCAAGATAAAACAGCAGGAAGGAATCAGACCTGAGCCCAGTTCATCTGATTTCACGTCAAGCACAATTTCAGGTCAAGCACTCCATAACTTGTGTACCACTAGGGTTCCCTTACTAAATGCCAAATGCTGGGACTTCTTCAGTGACACTTAGGTTCTGAATTAACAGGTGCCATGATAGTTCTGCAAATTTACCCTCTTTCAGTGTTTGAATGCTCTTGGAGGCATTCTTGGTTCTCTCTCTTTTTTTTTAACTACTCTCACATCTCTTCCAATCTGTTCATCTACTTTTGCCATCTCATAGCTTTATCCTGCTTTCATGTTAGATTGGAGCCTTCTAAATAGGAACTCTTGCCCTTCTGTGATCCATTCTTAACGTAGTAGCTTGAGTGGTCCTTTGATGTAAATGTAAATTAGGTCATTCGGTCCAGTGTAAATTAGATCATTTAATGTAAACCTTTCCTGGCTTATTGACACCCTTCAGTTGCTTCCTGTTGCCCTTAGAGTAAAGGCCATACTCTTTCAGAGGTCTGATGTGATCTGCACTGCTGGGCTAATCTCTTGTCACTGTCTCCTAGCTCCTACTCTCTAGTCCTACTGGCTGTGGCTCTTGTAACGCAGTAGGTTTGCTTCTGTGATTGGGCCTCTGCCTGATGGCTCTGCGCTTACTGTTCGCTTGGCCACCTCTTCCTTATCCTTCAGGTCTTAGCTCAGATGTCTATTGAGAGAGACCTTTCCCGATATTCCCCCACTCATTTATTTTATCATACTCCCTGTAATCTATATTTGCCTCACTAATTATCTGCTTACTGTCGTTGACTGGACACACTGTAGTAAAAGTTTCATGATGACAAGGGCTTTGTGTTTGGTTCTTTATTGTGTCTCCACCGCCTAAAATAGTGCCTGGCATCCCAGCAATTCTTAAATTGAATGTACCTATTGAATAGAAATCAGTATTTTAAATACTAAACCATTTTAAATCTTAAATTTTTCTGTCACCTGAAGTAATCTTTTTTTTACTGCTTAAGTGGATACGATTTTTTATTTATCACAGAAATAGAGTTAATTTTTTTGAAGTGAGGCCTGTGAGGATAGACACACTGATGGAATATTCTTTCTTGTATCATTTTAGAAAATTCTTAGCATATGTTTATTATCTATAGCTAATTAAATATTTACATTGAATATATGAAACCATTGGATGTATTTCAAAAAAATGGGTAGTTTTTTTGTTTTTATTTTTAATACCTTATTGCTTTGGAAGGCCCTTTGAACACGATTTGATAAAAATACCCTTTATTTACCAGTAGATGGCACTCTTGGTTACAGTTACTGGCATTCAAAAACCAGATTTTAGAATTTTAAAGAGAACAGTTTTTAAAAAGTAACATTTCTTTCTTTTTAAAGAGCTTTTATTCATTTATTTGAGAGAGACAGTGCAGTGAGAGGGGCAGAGGGAGAAGCAGAGTCCCTGCTGAGCAGGAAGCCCAACACCGGGCTGGATCCCAGGACCCCAGGATCATGACCTGAGCCAAAGACAGATGCTTAACCAACTGAGCCACCCAACACTTCTTTATTTTCAGATTTTGTTGAGCAGTAGACCCTTTAAACAGCATAATCACCAAGAGGTGTATTTTATTTGAGGACAATTTTTTTTAGCAATGGTTGTCTAAAACATTGAGCAGAGAACAGTGTTACCACGTTAGTTATATATCAGTTCCATTTTATCAGGGAAGTGACATGTGACTATCATTCTAGCCATTAGTCTGGTCTTTCATGAGGTGGATATCCTAACGAGCAAGAGTTAAAGATAGGCCGAGGCAGCTTTAAAAAAGGGAAGCAGGAAGAGAAACAGAAGAGCTAAGTGGAAACACGAGGAGGAAGAATTGATGGGAAGGAGGGAGTGGAGAGTAGACTTGCTGTGAGGTGATGCTTCCTGATTATAATGAGCCTTTCCTTTTGCAGCTGAGAATGCCTTTCCACAGTTTCCCAGAACATGATTCTTACATGTCATCTCTGCCATTGCAGGAACTTTGTGAGAATTTCAGTATATGGAAGCACTGCCCTTGTTCCAACTGGTGTTACTCTTATTCCAGGACCAAAGTATTACATGTCAATCAGTCAGCCAGCCACATACTTAATGACTCCTAAAAATTTCATGGACTTCTAAAGTAAGTTTCACCTTCCTTCTTTCAACAGTGAACGCACCATTTTTGGTATAGCACGTTCAAAGGAGAGAAATTACATTTAGTAGTCTTGATTATCACTTGATTATTTACTTTTGTTTTTTGTATGTCTTCTAAAATGTAAGCTCCCCAAGAAGATCTTTGTTTTATGTCTGTGTCCCCAGTGTCTACCACATAATAATAGACTCTTAATAAATATGTCAGATAAAGGACTAAATTAACAAAGATGAAGTAGGAATGGAAGCACACACAGCTTGAATTTTTCTAACACTAAATTTATTGCAATTAGTTTGTATAGTACCTTCCAGAGAGCTCAGAAAAAAGGGTGTGTATGTACATTTTCATTTATTCTCTAAGATAAGATAGGACAGCTATATATGGCAATATAGTCTGTTAAACATAACCATCTGAGACAAAGAAACATTCAAAAATTGGCAGAGGATAACAGAATGGTAGGAACCAAAAAAATATGTCATTTGACTCACAATCAGTGCTTTTTTTGATAAGCCTATAGGTTTTAGAATTTAAATATTGGGTAATCTTTCTGGTTTTATTTTTAACATTTTATTGAACTATAACATAAACAAGTACATAAATCCTTGGAGGGTAGCTTAATTAATACTTTTAAGACTTAATTTTTAGAGCATTTCTAAGTTTATATCAAAATTGAGGGGTAAGTAGAGATTTTCCATGTATTCCCTGCCTGCACACTTGTATAGCTTTCCCTGTTGTCAGTATCCCCCAGCAGAGTGGTACATTCGTTACACTTGATGAACCTGCACTGACATCATAATCACCCAGAATCTGTACTTTAGGCTCACTCTTGGTATTGCATGTTCTGTGGATTAAGACAAATGCATAATTACATGTATCTATCACTATCACATCACCATGGTATCAGGGTATCTTTAGTATCCTAAAAATCTTCTGTGGTTTGATGAATTTTTACAAAGTGAAAATAACCACACAATCAGTATTCGGATTAAGAAACAGCATTGTCACTATTACCTCCCTAAGGTTAACTGTTAACTTGATTTCTAACTTGATGGTTAATTTAGTCTGTTTTTGTACTTTCTATGACTGGACTCATAAGATATATGCTTTTTTGAGTCTGGCTTTCACTCTATTCATGCAGTGTGCTATTCATGATACCTGTGTTACCACATGCGGTCTGTTTATTCTCATTGCCATGACCCTTAGAAAATTTGCTGTTTGCACTTTATCTAGCAAGAAAAGTATTTCTTTTCTCAAAGACATGTGGTGCTTTTTTGGCTGGAATGCTATTATTAGGCAGTTTTAAAATCCTCTCTCCTTTTCTATAATAGTGTAAGATTAGTCCCGTGAGCTTGGTTAGTGATTTTGGAAACTAAGAGAAAGCATGAATGTTTGATGGCACCACTAATTACATAAGTATGTACTGTGGAGATCAGTTGAATCAGCTCCAAGTAGTGGCAGAAATTTCATTAGGGTGGAGCTAGGCTTTAACATTGCTTTGCTGTTTTGTTAGGTCAACTCATAACAGTACCAGCAAAATTCCAGAGTCTTCATTGGCCCCTAAAATAGCCTACTATTTCCCTACTTTTTCTTAAAATATTTTAACTTCCAAGTTTTCTGTTTGCCCAGGAGGCACCATGGCCTGTGCTGCTGTCATGATTCCTGGGTTGTTACGAAGCTCTGTTGGAACCATCTATACTCCAGCTACTTCCCTGAGACTGACGTCCAGTACTTTGCGTCACCTTACTCTTACAAGGTGAGTTTCTGGCTCTTGGTGTCTTTTGAGGTGATTCAAAGACATGATCTGCTGATGGTCAAGGGAGGTGTATCAGAGCGTCTTGCTTAAACATTCATGCCATCCATAGACGGTTAAACTTTACTTGGAAATGCCAGTTTTCATGACAGCTTTCTAGGGTCCGTAATGTTCTAGTGTGTTTTGTATACTCATGATATTACAGGGGAAATGAATTATATTTGTGGGGATAATACTTAATAATCTAATTTTACTTTCTATTAAAGCGTAATGAAATCCAAAAGGAAAACTGATCACTTGGAGAGAACTGCAAGTGTCGTTCGTCGGGAGGTTTGTATCTTTGGGCCGTGGCAAGTTTTTCTAGGCTGAACAGTGCACACAGTTATGACTGGTTCACGGAGAAGACTTTAGATGAGACCAATCCCTTTGAAGGACAGTCGAGAAAGTTTGTCATTTTTTTGCTCACAACTTTTCTGATAGGCATATGACAACTGATTTGAAAAGATGACAGTGAAATAATCAAAATTCTGCTTTAAAACTTAGAATAAGTGGATTAATTTTTGATGAAGGGAGTATAGCAGCAATTGAAGGACCTATCTTCACACGTGTAATGTTTAGGGTTATATTTTAGGGATAGAACTTTTATAGCCTATGTTTTATGAGTAGTTTACCTTTTTCTTTCTATTTTTTGTTTGCTTGTTTCTTTTGGCATCATGTCTCAAAGTCCTAGTTCTTATCCCTACTTTAGAACAACTTCTTATTTCATCAAAGGAGAAAGCACTAACATCTGAGAGAGGAAGGTGGATGAGCTCTTGTTACCTTTCCTATGTGCAGATTTTTTCCCTACTGTATTCAGATCTAGAAAGCTAATCTACCACCTGAAGGGGTGTCAAGGGCTGGGAAATAAAGGATTCTCACCCTTTACCTCACTGAGTAATCCCATTTTTTTAAAAAAACATAAAATGGATATTGGATTTTACTTTTTGTGCTTTCTTCCCATTTTTAGATATATTTAGCTTAGTGTTGTGCATTCAAACTAACAGTAAGAAAACTATTATATACTTCTATAACCATGGTCAGAAAGTGCATCATTGCAGGAATTTAATTTTTAATATTAATAGTAAGGTAGACTTTAATGTAAAAGACTATTGCTTAGGCCCCACTTTCCAAACTTTTTTTTTTTTCTAAGATTTTTCTTTCTTTATTTGAAAGAGAGAGTGTGTGCACAAGCAGTGGGGAGGGGCAGAGGGAGAGGGAGAAGCAGACTGAACCGCTGAACAGGGAGCCTGATGCGGGGCTTAATCCCAGCACCCTAAGCTGGAAGCAGACACTTAACCAACTGAGCCACCCAGGATCATAGCCCCTCAAGCTAATTCTAAAGAAAATTGCTTTGAGACCACGGGTAGTGTGTTTGTGTATTCAGTCGTAGGCCAATATTTTTTTGAGATGTCTGTGTAAAATTAGCATAGCAGATTTATGGATATTTGGGAAAATACACTTTTCCTACTGATAAATCTGAAACCCCCTTTTTTTTTCTTCTTTTTGATTTGCTCAGCATACAAAAATAAAAGTGTTCATTCTATAAATGTGTGATTTGTTAGGATTTCTTTTTAAAAAGTGAAATCTTGCCAGTTTTGAAGCAAAAGCAGTTTATTTAACAAGCTTGGACTATACTCTTTCTGTTGTATTTTGAGGTAGGTAGAATTAGAACAGGGTTTGGTATACTTTCTGTAAAGGGCAGGATAGTAAGTATTTTAGGCTTCATGTTATGGTCCGTGTTGTCATGGTTAACAGCTACAAAATTCTGCCTTTGTAGTGTGAAATAGTCATACTCAACCCATAAACAAATCTGAGCCGCTATGTTCCAATAAAAAACATTATTTACCAAAATACCCACATTTGGCCTGTGGAACATAGGTTGCCATCCCTGAATTAGGGTAGCATTTCAGAATTTTACAGGACAAAATTATTGAGATTGTTGGGGGTTATTTTGAGTGAAGTTTTGTTTTTTGTTTTTTTGTTTAAGATTTTATTTGAGAAGGAGAGAGTACACATGGGGGAAGGGTCAGAGAGAGAAGTGGACTCCTTCCTGAGCAGGTAGCTAGATGCCAGGACCCTGGGATCATGACCTGAACTGAAGGCAGACGCTTAATCAGCTGAGCCACTCAGGCGCCCCTGAGTGAAGTTTTAAGAAAACCGCACAGGAAGTTAATGTAAGCTCTAATAGTGTGATTGCAAAGTTAAGAATTTTAATGCCCAGGCAGCCCGGGTGGCTCAGTGGTTTAGTGCCGCCTTCAGCCCAGGGCATGATCCTGGAGACCCGGATGGAATCCCTTGTTGGGCTCCCTGATGGAACCTGCTTCTCCCTCTGCCTGTGTCTCTGCCTCTCTCTCTCTGTGTGTGTCTCTTGTGAATAAATAAAATCTTAAAAAAAAAAAAAAAAAAGAATTTTAATGACCAGAAGTCAGAAAATGCAACCATGGTATGACTTTGGTAGAAGAATTTTCCAATTGCAATTCCTTTTTTCTTTGCTTCTGATTTCCTCTCCTCTCCCTGACAGAATGGGAGCTAGAAGCTGGGAGGAATTGGATAAAGCTAGATGGTATCTGGGCTACAGCTTCAGTGGGTATAAGGTCAGCAGGGGCTCACCTCAATTCCTCCAGAGGATGGCTCCTAGCCATAGAGCAGGAGTCAGGCCTTGGACTTGCCAAAATGAATATCAGCTCAGCTTGGGCTGTAGTAGAACTGTATCACCGTCTCATGCCACTCTTGCCTTTTATTTGTTTTGCAAGTATACTTTACAGAAAGGACTCCTAGCATGTCACTTGCTCTTTAGTTCAAGTCTATAAGGTAGCTTCGGAACAGGATGGTATTTGCATTTTATGAAAGAGGAAGCAGAACCTAGGAGATAAGCTACTGGCTCTCCCTGGACCAGAGGGAAGCTCCAGCCTAGTCTCTGACTCCTAGGCCAAAGGACCCCGCTGCCCCTCCTGGAGTGGGTAAAGAATAGAGCACTCACCCACTCAGAAATGTTTTTTCCTTGTTAGGTCTTCAGTTCCCTCTGAAGAATTTATTGAATAACCACATTTTGATGTTAATGCTCTTTCTTATCTAGAGCTGTAAATGTAACCAGCCTGAGGTCATGCTGATGATGCAGGAAGCTGAGGTCTGAATTGGATGACATTTGACTTCTTTGTTCAAATTAATTCACATTTTTTTTCTTAAGGATCAAAGAATAAGCAGTTCCGGTAACCTTAGAAATGTCAAGGAGATAAGTCAGATTATGTAATGCTGTAAGGATTGTTGAAGCAAGACTGAGATTTCACTGGGGGAAGTCACTCCATGCTTGGCCTCTAGAAGGCTGACCCATTGAGCAAAATGGACTCCCTCCTTCAATTTGATGGGAGAGTTTGGTAAGGAAAGAATTTTTAAAATAATTAATTCTTATGCATTTATTTGGAAATATGCCAGACACTAGGCTAGGTTTTAGGGTTGTAGCATTGAGCATGATACATGAAGTACTTGACCTCAGATTCTGATCAGAAGAGACCGATTTGATACACCTAATTCATTGTGGAAAAAAAAAATCACTAATCATTTTTCAGTTGTACTAGTTTGCTTCTTTTAGAAGCCTAAGCCTTACCCAAAAATGCCTTATGTGTATCATTGCCTTTTTGTTGACAACGCACTCGATTATATCAAGTTGCTACTTGATTCTCACAACCACCCCCAGAGTAAGATAAAGGGATCCTCACCCCGTTTCACGGATGAGGAAATTGAGACTTCAGAAATTTAGATGTGGTGACCCTGCTTCCTGATTTTCCCAGGCTAGCATCCTGTTTCACTTTCACCGGTACCCTGTTTTGGATGAAAATTACACTGTGGGCCTACATTTAAAAGACTTGGTTAGTAAGTGGGGGGGGCCTTAGCCCTTGAACTCAGATCTTTGATATCAAATTGGTTTTTCTTTCTATGCAAGTTTAATTGAGCAACACAATAGGAGATAAATTTCACAGATCTTCATCTCTGTTATAAATCAAAACTTAAGTGTTACTGAATATAAGGAAGGAGATAGTTGTGGGTGGCACAGTAGTTAGTTAATAAAGTCAAATGGCGGGCAGCCCCGGTGGCTCAGCGATTTAGCGCCGCCTTCAGCCCAGGGCGTGATCCTGGAGACCCAGAATCGAGTCCCACGTCAGGCTCCTTGCATGGAGCCTGCTTCCCTCTCTGCCTGTGTCTGCCTCTCTCTCTCTCTCTCTCTGTCTGTCATGAATAAATAAATAAAATCTTTTTTTTAAAAAGTCATTTAAAAAAATAATAAAGTCAAATGGCTGGGCTGCTCCTGGGATAGAGACATCTGGAGAGCCTATGTTTTCTGTGCTGACTATCGAATACTGATAGTGTGCTTGATTTGTGGTTTTGTGGAGGCTTGGGTTTGAGTGGGATGGGCTGCTTAGCTGGAGATCTGGACCATATCCTGGGTTTAACTCTTAAAGTTCTCTGCTAGTCATCACCTACACATTCTTGGAAGATTGTATGCTGCAGTGGGCTTCTTCATCTCTGAGGGAATAGGGACAGGCATCTCTTTGATATGGATTGTTTCTAACAATTGGACGCCTAATTTGCTGTGCTTATCAGAATCTGATAGCCTTTTAGAGATTATGTAGCCTTGGATGTGCAGTAGTTGGCATTTCAGTCTCCGCACTGTCAGCTCTGACAGCAGAACATAGTGGGGAAGATGTCAGGCATCCACCACTGGGAGCTGTGTGGCTTGTAGAGGGCCTGGGCCCAGTCTTCTGGTGAGACTCCCAGGGAGGTGTAGTCTGATGGCCCCAGCAACCAGCCCGTGGCTCCTCAGGATGCACAACTCACACTGCTATGGATGGAAGCCTGCAAAGAATGAAGCTCCTTGGTGGAAGGCTTGGCTTGGTAGTGTTGTAGCCACAATATCCAGCAGTGCCGATGTCATGTGGGCAGTCAATACATGTTTACTGAGTAGAATAAGCAAGTATTAATCCCACCTCTGTGGCTGATTGAGTGTACTGCCTTAATCCCACTTGTACTGCCTTGAATGAGTGACTTTAAAGTAGGAATGGTGATGACATCCATCTCAAGAGATGAGGTGACAATGTGAGTGTACTAGATGGTTCTGTACAGGTAGGGGGTTGAAAAATGAGCACTTGCTTATATTACCTTCTAGCTATGCCCAGAACTTGTTAATGTCTAAAATGTATAGTGTCTGTGCTTTTCACTGACACATTTTTGTTCAATAAATTAAGTCATCTTAAAGACAAGGAAGGCTCCTCTCTGTTTTTCCCCCAGGGGATCCAATCAGGTGAAATAGATTTTATTTTCGATCCAGCAGACCTGTTTTCGGAACCTACTGTGTATGCAGCCGTGTTCTAAGTGCAAGAAGGAGAACAGTGCATGAGGCAGGTAAGGCTCCCACTTATGTGGAGCTTCATTCTGGTGCAGATAAACCAGAGAGTGTCAGACATGATATGTCCTTGAAGACAGGGTAATGGTGTCTTTAGAGGCATGAATGGCTGGGAGTGGGGTGCTGTTTTAAATTGGTGTGTAAAGATTGGAGCCAAGATGAGGAAAAGAGTCAGCCATGTGCACAGCCTTTCTGGCAGAGGAACAGACAGGAACCAAGACTTTGAGGCAGGAATGAGCTTGGTGTGTTCAGAGGAAGGTGGTAGGATGAGAGGTAGGCAGGGCCCAGGTTGTATAAGCTATTATGGGCTGTATAAGGATTTGTGATTTTATTCTAAGGGGGATGAAAGGTTTTAAGCAGGAAAATAACATATGATTTATGTTTTTGTTTTTGTTTTTCTGATTTTTTTTTCTTTTTTTTTTTTTTTATGTTTTAAATGGGTCATCTATCTGCTTGGTAGGACACCAGACTTTTGTTGTGCTTTGACACCAGCTAGAGGCTATGGACACAGTCCCAGGAGATGTGATGGTGGCTTAGAATAGGATGGTAGTGGTGGGGATGGGGGACAGTGGGTGGAACTAAGACACAGAAAGGGCTGATAGGATTCACGGATTGTGGTGGAAGGGCTGTAGTGTATACAGTAAAGAGGAGAAGACACCAAGAGATTTGGGATTTGAATAATCTGAGCAGATAATAACAGTGGCATATATTTGCTAAAATGGAGATGAATAAGATGGAGGAGAAGAAATAAAGTGCTTGATTTTGTAATCTAGGGTGGGAGGGCAGAATGTGGGGAGAGTGATAGATGAAACAAGATTAGCTTTGAGTTTCATCAGCTCATATCAGCCTTTGAATCTGGGTTATGGATACAGTGGAGATTCATTATACTATTTCTCTTACTTTTGTATATGTTTAAATTTCCCGTAATAATAAAAAGAAAGAAACTTGGAGAGATAAAAGAGTTTTGGGTTGGATGTTTAGTTTGAAATGGAAATTCAGATCAGCGGTAGGATAGTTTGGAATTCACTGCTGGAAATAAAAGGTTTTAGCCATGTAGAGAGTAGGGGAAGAGGGCCCATGAATCAGCCTTGGGGTGTGTCAACATTTAGAGGTGAAGCAGAAGAGGAGGAACTAGCAAGGCCAGAGGGAAATCAGCAGGGTGTTGGTGAAGCCAAGAGAAAGTGTTTCAAGGGAGGAGTGGCCAACTGTGTTGACCTCTATGCGGAGAGACATCACCGGATGGAGCAAAATGGGTGGTGGGTGGCCCAATTGCTGAGAGTCAAAGCCTGACTAGACTGTGTTGGAGAGAAAATGGGAGATAAAGTGGAGCCAGAGCCATATAGAACTTTCGAGAATGTTTTATGTGAATGGGAGCAGAGAAATGGCCAGATTAAGGGAGAGGCTTGTTTTGTTTGTCTTTTGAGAAGCAGCAAAGCACGGTGGCCAGGTGCCTGGATTCGAATCTCTGCTTTCCACTTACTAGCCTCGGGACCTCAGTTTTTTAATATATAAAATGGGAATGAGGGGCACCTGGGTGAAGCAGTTGTTAAGCATCTAACTCTTGGTTTTGCCTTGGATCATGATCTTGGGGTCCTGAGATCAAGCCCTGCGTTGGGCTTCAATCTGGGCGAGGAGTCTGCTCGAGATTTCTCCCTGTCCCTCTGCCCCTCCCGCTTGTGTTCACTTTCTCTTGGAAATAAGTTTTCCAGAAAAGGCGGGGGGGGGGGGGGGGGGGGGCGGTGATAATGCCTGCTTTCCGGGGTTACTGCAAAGAATGAATGAATTAGTGTATGTGAAGTGCCTGGCACATGGGGAGTTATACATAGGTGTTTGCAGCTGGCATAATGTGGAGTTGGAAGATCCAAGTGTAGGTGTCTCATGGAGAAGGGATTAAAGGGGCAGTGTGTGAGAGAGGGTCCTGCTGGAGAAAGCAGAGAGGAAACAGCCCAAGTGGACAGGTTAGCCCTCAGTAGGAGCAAGGAGAGTCCATTGGTCATGCCAGGACTTGGTGTTGACAGGCAGAAGCTACTTACATAGTTTGTCCAGTTGACAAAATTTTGCGGTCTTGTCGGTAAATCAATTCAGTAAAACCAGTTTCTTGTAGTCAGATTCCTACTCAGCAGATTGGTTTTCTGCCACAATTTAAATTATGTCTCTGGGCTTTGATCTCCTTATGTGTAAAATGATGTACTATTTTGGATAATGACTGAATTTTCCTTTGACTCTGAAATTCTCTGTACCCTAAAGGTATTTTTGTTTAAGGTTATCTCTAATCCTGGCTTTGTTTAAATTTTTAAACAGCAAATGAATGAATGGGAGTGAACAGAGGAAGCCAACCAGGTTTCCCAAAGAAAGACCTATTTCCTGCACAGAGACTTTTGAGCAACAGTAACAACAAAATATCCTACACAAAACCAGTTTTTAAAATCAGTATGATGGAATTTCCTTTTAGATGCTGACTCCGTCAAACCATTAAAAATGTGTGCTAGTAAAAGTTGGCAAATGTATTGTTATTTTATTGAACAGTAGAAGAGTCTAAATGTTATTTTATGGAAAACTTCATTTCCTGCCATGTGTTTTAACTTAGGACGTGGCTAGTTGAGGTTTCAGTTGTGAAATCTTTTGATCCATTAAACATGAGAACAAGTACAAATGTTAAAACATATAGTTTGTCCATCATGTTTTGCTTACTCATAAAAGATAGAATGGCATATAACAAGGGCCATGATTAAAGATCTTAATTATATGAAACTAGCTCCAGAACAAAATAAAGATATGGCCTTCAAAAAGATTTTGCTAATGTCTTTAATCCACATGACTAGAAATCTTTAATGTATTGTGTGGTTTGGCATTAATTGAATAAAATAAAGTGTTAATAGGAGGCATGTCTTTAAAAATCATGAGTCATGCAACATACTTTGTGTGACCAGTCATAGCGGTTTTGCCCAGATTATTAGGACTAATAGCAACAGGTATATTACTATTTGTATTAATAGCAATATGTGTAAAACATCTGGGAACATTTTTGTTCATAGAGACTATCTAAATGAAATGACTTTTTAATAGAAAGTTTAACTTTATTGAATTTTATATTTGAACATTAGCAAATGATTGCTGATTTCATTTTATATAGTGTAGCATTTGATTGTGAAGCATGCTCACCTTCCAGCTGAAATTCTGTGCCCGTCTCCCCAGGCTACCCCTCAGTGATTATGAATGTTGGCTTCCCTGCCACCAGGTGACTCTTGAGGATGTTTTTAAAGCTTATACATATCTAGTTTTATCAATGAATATGACAAACGCCAGTTAAACCATTATAAATAAAATAGTCTAGCTTTTGGCTATGTTTTTACAGATTATTATGTTGACAGAAAATAATGAGTGTTTATAAAATAAACTTTTCTTGGTAAATCTAAAATGAGAGTAATAATGTAACAGAGAGTCGTCTGATGAATCTTACTGTTTTTGTAATAAGATATTTAAAATAGTGTTCTACTGAAGAAATCCCTGCCTTCCCTTACCTCTCCCATGGTTTTAAACATGAATCTAGATTTTCTGTAGTGCTTCCTCCTACCCCTCCTTTTCTTTTTATTTTTTTTTTAATTTTTTAAAATTTTTTATTTTTTTTTTTTTCCTTTTCTTTTTAAACAACAAAAGTCTCCTGAACTTCTACTAATTTTTGTTCAGGAAACTAATTGTAAGTGACTTGAAGTTAGCGTTTTCATTCATTCTGCAGATATTTACTGAATCTTAAACTATGTGTTGAGCTCTGTACTTGATCTAGAGAGATGTAGATTCTATCTTTGACCTTAGGAGGTTTGTGATCTTGTGTGGTGGAAGGGAGACGTTCATGAATATTTATAGTTACATTCACATGCACTAAGTATGCTCAGAAGATGGGAACATTTTATTGGTAGAGTTGAGAGGATGGGGAGAAGCAGGAAAACCTCTGGCAGGATTTAGTCTTTGAGCAGGGCCTGGAAAGGTGGGCAGGAGGTCCACTGACAGGGCTGAGAGCACAGTGGAAGCTGAATGATCTAGGCAGTTTTGGGAGGCAGGTCAATGTCAGGTGCCTTTGAGAACCAGCAGATTGTCCAGTTTGGTTGGTAAACCACTAGTGATACAAGAGAGGTCAAGCTACAAAGGCCTTTTAGCTTTTTTTTTTTTTTTTGAGTTGAGTTGAGTTGAGTGTTAGCCCCTGGAGGTTTTTGAGCTGGAAAGTAAATCAGTGAGGTCAGAATACTAGCAGTATTTACCTGTTGGCTGCTTTGAGAGAGACAAGGAGGCTAAGGCAGTGTTCAAGTGAGAAGAAATTCTTGGCTCACGATGTTAATGGATGAGCACAAGGAGGAAGAAACATAAGCTGAATTTGTGGAACTTGTTCGTATTAGGGACAGGATAGGATGCCTGGAAAAGAGGCAAAGTGTGTGTGTGTGTGTGTGTGTGTGTGTGTGTGTGCGCGCGCGCGCACACACGTGTACCAGTTGAAAGTGGATTTGACTCTTCAGTCCAAGATGAGTTCTGAATTGAACTCCTGGTGATGGAAAGCTGCTGGTTCTGTGGGGCCCCCTGTGGGCAGGAGCAGCCCTCTCCATTTCTGTGTCTCCAGTGCCAGGCAGCCCATGCTCAAGGAATGTTTTTGGAGGGGCTGAATATGGTAGATTCGGTTGGACACGTAAATGAGCTTACCATTGGAATGGGGCTATCCAGTGATTAAGAGCCAAGCACACTTAGATTTGAATCCTAACTCAGCCATTCCTGAGTGATCTTGAGTTACTAAACCTTTCAGTTTCCTCATGTGCAGAGTAGAGGATAATGCCACCATCTGTTGGGCTATAATGTGATTATTCATATTAACTGCATGAATTGGTGTACGCGAGACACTTAAGCCTTCACCTGGAATATATCTGTGATAAATGTTCCTCAGACATTGGCTGTTGTTACTCACAGGGGAGTGCAGATGTGAGCCTGATTGCCAAGAAAAGTAAGGAGGGCTTGGGCTGGGGCTTAGTCGCTTTGGGAACTGCCTTTGGGAATGCTGGGGAGCCTTGACCTCTGGGGAGCCTTGGCCTAGAGGCAGAAGAGGGAGTGGGAGGGAGGCAGTTTACAGAAAGTGCCCACTGAGGAAGTATGAGGAGAAAGGGTAAAGATGTGGGAACCAGGTTGGAGAGGCAGGAGGGGGACCCCAAGAGTTCCACAACATCAGTTATCTCAAGCAAGGAGAATGTTTCAAGATGGAAGGGAAGTAAAAAGTATCAAACTCAGAGAGCTCCGGGAGGGGAAGAACTGAGCCTGGACATTGGAGTTCAGTTGTTGCCTCCTCCCAAGTTGTTGACAGAGAGCAGAAGCCAAGTCACCTGTGTTTACCTAGAGTGTCAAGGACAAAGGAGGTTCTGTCAGATAAGGAAGTTATCAGTGGAGGTGGAGATTATAGGTAAGATTTCTGAAATAGCTTCAAGACAGTATGGCTTTTAAGTTCTAGCAAATAGGGTGTGGTGCGAAGACCACTGTACTTTATAGGTCCTTGTTGTCGTCTGTGAGAATCGGCCCCCTGAGGGTGTGCAGTGCTCAGTCTGTGAGGGCCTTCATGGCAGCACTGTTGTGGTTCTGCATATGTAATGATATATGAATAAAGTATAATGTGTAATGTAATAAATATTAATAAGCTGCAATTAGAATGAATGCAGTTAAGATACATTATAACTGACACTTAATGAGTACTTACTGTGAGCCAACAGCATTCTAAGTGCTTTGCACGTATATGTCCCCAGCAGCTCTGGGGTACAGGTGTTGTTGATCTTATTTTATAGCGGAGGGGGGACTAAGTAATGTGCCCAGAGGCCCACAGCTGCTAAGTCAGTGCTGGGGCCAGAATTACATGCCAGGCATTGTGGTTACAGAGCCTGTGCTGTTGGCAGCCACACTGTGCTGCTGCTTTCTATTTTGTTGCTGAATTGTTTAGGACTGGCACATGGCATTAGGTACCATGTCTGATAAGCAGGAGAACCCTGAAGGAGGAGTCCACTGGAGCTGGTGAAGCACTGGTTTGGAGAGGGAGGGCAAGACTAGAATTAGAGGGGCAGGAAGAGGGTCAGTGCAGACCAGCCCACTGGCTCTTAGGGAGAGGAAAAAGAGGCCTGGTAAAAATCCAGAGGAAGAGAGGTAAGGGATTTTATGGGAGCAACAGAAAGGTAAGGCATTTTCAGAGATGTTTTGAAGTTGGTGAGGGAGACCACCATCCATCTGGAGAATTGTGCAGTGGGTTTTTAAGAATTGTCTCCCACTGATAGTTCGATTAGACCTAGTCCTGTTGGAGAAAGGGGCTGAAGGAGCCAGCTTTAGGGTGTGAGGTGCATTGATCTTGACAGCTTTCCAACACACCCTTCAGTGGAGCCGTGAACCTAACTAACACCATCCATGAAGAATGATTGTATTTTGGTCACCTGCTATTGCTTTGATTTGCTTCCAGAAGTGGAATTGAATGGCAATAGGAGGTTGAGGAAAGAGTCATACTGTCTTTTTTCCCCTGTTGTGAAAATATCCCAGATTTCAGGAGGAAGAAAAGCCCAAAAGTAGAAGAAACAAAAAATGAAGGAAGTAGAGGCATTTTGAATTTGAGGGATGCTGAGCGGTGAATGACACTGAGGAGTGCCTAGCTCACACCTTAGGATTTTCTAGAAACCAGATATGTTGTTTAGAATAGTGCTTCTCAAGCTATCTGTAACGAAGAGCTGTTTTTGATGCTGTTCAAAGGTTGTGGACTGTTTGTATTTTGTCAAATATAATCAGTGAATTAGAAATAATAAATTAAAAAAAAAACAAAAACAGGGAATACAAACCCAGTTATTGTCTATAATTAGATTCAACAGACTCTGAAATTGCTAAAAAAAAAAAAAAAAAAAAAAAAAAGTTTGTAAATGCTTACTTGTAATATCTGAAATTAGCTAGTCTTGGACTTGTTGCCAGGCTCAGAACAAACAGAGGCTTGTACCTAACAGCGAGCTTTACTTTAAGTATGTCATACTGACCGAGAATTTAGATGGCAGGCAGGTGGTTCACAGGGCTCCCGTTTCCCCCAGGCTCTTTCCAGATTACCCAGCCTGGTGCATGGAGCATACCACGTGCTCACCAAATGAACACTTATTAAACAGCCTCTTTAAGAGATGATTTTTGTGTGCAGAATAAAATTCAATTAGTATGATAGCCAGTCTCTCAAAAGTAAGAGAATTAAATTTGTTCACTTGGTGGTAGGCAGCATTTTAAAGCAGAGTGTACCTTGTTTTGCAGTTTTCAAAAAATCACATCTTTGTAGATAAAAAAAAAAAAAAAAGCCTTAGTTACCAGGAATCCAGTTTGTTTCTGATGTGTATGCACACTAACCTCAGTCACAGTTCATCTTTTGCTCTAGGTCGTGTCGGCTGCTAAGGTGTGTGGGGCTGCTGATGAGTCACCATCAGTGAAGAGGCTGCACCTGCTTGTTGCTGATAAAGACTTTTCTTTTAAAGCTGGCCAGTGGTAAGTGGCTTCTCTGTTTCCTTAGTGTTGTGTTCATGAAGGTGCCATCAAATAGAAGGGCTTATCATTGTTATTCTTTTTTTTTTTTTTAAGATTTTATTTATTTATTCATGAGAGACACAGAGAAAGAGAGAGACAGAGACACAGGCAGAAGGAGAAGCAGGCTCCAAGCAGAGAGCCTGATGTGGGACTCGATCCCAGGTCTCCAGGATCACGTCCTGGCTGAAGGCAGCACTAAACCTTAGCTTAGCCACCTGGGCTGCCCTATCATTGTTATTATTATTTTAAATTTTAAGAGAACTTCAAGGAGACTGCGCAGAGCATGGAGCCCAATACAGGGCTCCATCCCATGACCCCAAGATCACGACCTGGGCCAAAACCAGGAGTTGGATGCCCAACCAACTGAACCACCCAGGTGCCTGTAGAAGGGCTTATTTTTTCTTCTGGAAGGGATTACGTGTCTAGTGTTTCTCCTGAGGAATAGGAATTCTAGCCCATCCCCATTCGGGGGAGCCTTCCTTTTTTTTTTTTTTTTTTTTTTTTTAATTTTTATTTATTTATGATAGTCACACAGAGAGAGAGAGAGAGAGGCAGAGACACAGGCAGAGGGAGAAGCAGGCTCCATGCACCGGGAGCCCGACGTGGGATTCGATCCCGGGTCTCCAGGATCGCGCCCTGGGCCAAAGGCAGGCGCCAAACCTCTGCGCCACCCAGGGATCCCCGGGGGAGCCTTCCTTAGGCATGGAGAATCTGATTCCTTTCCTCGCCTCAGAGCTCACCTTGGTTTTGAGCCCTTGACCTTCTCAGTCATATATGAAAATTGCTGCCTTGAGTTTTGTAGATTGAAACAAAGCTTAGTTCTGAGCCACGGACCTGATAACTGATAATTATGCTCTTCAGAAATGGTTGCTATAATAGAATGCACTGGAATAATCTAATCGGCTTGATTATTTGTGCTGGGGATTGATACATTGTAAAAAATTAGTCTTTATGTCAAATACAGAGTAAACAGCAGTCTGGAAAGAAGAATACCCAGTTATGTCACAGAACTGACCACCCTCTTAACTGAATTCCTGCATCACTTGTCTGAGTTGAGTTTAAATATTTTCCTGAATTTATTATCAGGACCCCCTGATCAGGCCCAGCTTGCACCACACTGATTGTGCCTATTTGACACCGAAGACTAGTCAGCATACGGACAGGCTAACAGCCCAGCTGTCCCACTATTCCTGCGAGTGGCTTCACTGAGTTGCAATTCAAGTTGCATTGTAAATAAAACAGCTTGTATTTCCTTAGGAAAGGTGTGTTTGGGTGTATGTTTCCTTTATTTAAATAAAGCATTCATTTCTAAGTGAATTTCTGGCATGTCAATCTTGGTAGTATTTCTTAGGAGTCACTTGACTAATTTTGGCAGTCCATCTGGAAATGTGGTTTTGTTAGAAGGAGGATGTGTGATAATAGCAAGAGTTAGCAGTCTTGTGTTAATAGTTTGCCTTTGAATTTAGAACTAGAAAACAAGATGCTGATTGCAATAATTTGCGTTTGTGAAGCAATTTACTGCAATCTTTGCACATGTTCAGTGATACATATTAAATGCATTTGGGCTGTTTTAGGGGGGCGGGCAACATTTTTACCCTTCAAAAATAGTTTAGCAGTTATTACATTGAAAAGTGGAAACTTTAATTGTAATGATCTGTCTTTCCGTATTTCCCTTCTGTGGAAGTGTTTGGGTCCTGTGCACAGCATTGTCCCTGTGTCTTCAGCTCTGAATTGCGCCAAGACTCCTGATTAGAGAAAGACCGTGCACTGGTTTATAATGCTGCTTGCTACCTTGGTGTGCCTGCAAGTGTATTAGCACTTGCAAACTGTAGTTACCAGATAAAAATACCATCATTCCCTAGTGATATATATAGAAATAGGGTTCCCCTGTGATCCTCAAGATTAGATTTTCAGGGTTGGTATTATATATCCCATTTCGATGAATGGATTTGGTAATCTCACTGATGTCAGGACTGGTTTTAGAATGCACCTGACAGACTCCTGCTGCAGAGGGCAGACATCAGGGTGGTCATCTCTGGCTATTTAGTATTCACCTTTCCCTGCCAGGTGTCCATCAGCACTCATTCCTTGCATTTGAACCTCCCCTTTTAAAAGATTGCTCCCTTGCCACTGACTTATTGTGTGGCTATAAGTTCTTTTGGAAATTTGACTTCTTGCTTACAGAATAGCTATTTGTTTAGGTTAGTGATGTCTGCATCTTCGGTTCCATTGCTAGGATGGCTTTTGCTCTGCATTCTGTTAGGTTATCAGCTTGATAGTAAGCTCCATTAGTAGCATTTTGGGGAAGAGGGCAAAGATCAGGGAGAGAGAGAGTATGGATGCAGCTGCCATGCAATTTGTATAGTTAGGATTATTAAAGTGGAGTGCTGCTAGAGGTAAAGGAGAAGATCGCTCTTGGGCTTATCTCTAGGGTCAGAGATTGGGCCATGATCCCACATCTCTGAATTCCTGACCACTGCCCTCATCTGACACCTGCCAAACTAAGAGGGAGGCTCTAGACCTGCCTCTGAATAAATAAATGAATATTCTGGAGCTTTGGGCACAGAGCTCCAGGTAGACACCTTCAGGATAGACCAGAGATCAACTTCTGGGGCTCTTCCTATGATACTCTGGGTGTGTGTGTGTGTGTGTGTGTGTGTGTGTGTGTGTGTTTAAGATTTTATTTATTTATTCAGAGGCAGAGACACAGGCAGAGGGAGAATCAGGCTCCATGCAGGGAGCCTGATGTGGGACTCCATCCCGGGTCTCCAGGATCACACCCTGGGCTGAAGGTGATGCTAAACTGCTGGGCCACCAGGGCTGCCCAAATCTGTGTTCTTAATCGACCCTCCAGAGGGGATTAGTTCCTTTACTGGGAAACCAGTTCCAAGAACTCAAGGAATCCAATCTAAAGAGAAAGGCCAAAAAAATTAAAAATAAAAAAAAAATAAATAAAATAAAGAGAAAGGCCAAAAGAGGGTATTCCCTCAAAACCATTACTCACAGGAGCAGGACTAAAGCTTTTAGGCTTTTATCACTAGTAGATCCACTGCCTAGCACCTAGCACCTAGCTCCTTGGTGAGTCCCACTCCTCCTCAGAAGTTCTTCGTCTTGATAATAGAAAGATTGAGATTCTCTCTTGAGGTTAGAGTGTGCCTCATGTACTGTATGAGTGCCTGAAATTGGCAGATTGATGTTCCTTGTGGGACTCATTGCTGTGGGCTGGGTCCATCCCCTGAGGGAGGCTATGCCACAGTGTCACATGCCTAGTGCTCTGGAGACTGCATGACTCACATGTTGGCTTTTCTGTGGGTAGTTTCCTTTGTTCAGTTTCCATGTCTTGAAAGAGGGCATAGTAATACTCCTGTGTCTTGGAATATGTCAGGTGTTTAACACAATGCTTAATGTTTAACTTTATTAGTTTGTTTTGCTTTTTGTTATAGCCAGCATTTCAGTCAGTTAAATCATCTGTATTGGTAAGGCCCAAGGGACAGATTCTTAGTTCTGTGGCCAGTTTCCCTTCTGTTCTTTGGAAGAGCAGCAGGCCAAGTAGGAGTGGATGACTGGCATCTCCTCTGTGATGGCGCCTCTCCTGCCAGTCAGTACTCATTCCACACTTGGGCTTACATGCTTGCACAGGACCAAGGGGAAGCAAGGCCAAAGCATTTTTGTAGAGAGCAAGGTGTGTCTCTGACTTCATGTAAGATGACATAAGTTTTCATGTTTGAAAGTGACTGGGCTCTATTAAGAGAAGGGCTCCAAGAAGAAACAGATGAGAGGAGTAAGATCAGTGAAATAAGATTCTACTCCTACCCTCTAGCAGGGCCGCTGCTTGTGGGCAGTATATACCCTCTATGGCTGTGTTCGGCAGCCTTGACTCTTACATGACCACACATAAAAAGCGCCACATTCCTTGGTGTCATTGTTCAGACTGTGTCCTCCTCCATGCTTGTTTGGTGACTGCTGTGTGTTTTTAAGACTCCGCTGTGAAGTCTTCGTTAATTCCTCCACACCTGGTATAATTGCTGCATCCTCTGCTTTCTCCCCCCTCCCCCCCAGGAAGATTTTTTTAAAAAATAGTGGTTTTATTAGTATTTTCCCGATGGAATCACATATGTTGGACGTAAGAAGAAATCTACACTAAGTTCCAGTTCTTCCAGACAGGTCTCAAATGATGAACATTTTCTCTCCTCCAAGCAGATTTTGTCATAGCCCCTGTAATTATATTTATTTGTTCATTTTCTTCCCGTTTGAGTGAGTTTATTGAGGGCAGGAATCACAACATTCTTTTTTTTTTTTTAAAGATATTTATTTATTCATGAGAGACACAGAGAGAGAGAGAGGCAGAGACATAGGTAGAGGGAGAAGCAGGCTCCCCAAGGGGAGCCTGATGTGGGACTCAATCCCCAGACCTGGGATCATGCCCTAAGCTGAAGGCAGATACTCAACCCCTGAGCCACCCAGGCGTCCCAGGAATCACGACATTCTTGATCTTTTTTTTTTTTTTAAATATATATATTTTTAATTTTTCCTTATTTATGATAGTCACACAGAGAGAGAGGGAGAGAGGCAGAGACACAGGCAGAGGGAGAAGCAGGCTCCATGCACTGGGAACCCGACGTGGGATTCGATCCCGGGTCTCCAGGATCGCGCCCTGGACCAAAGGCAGGCGCCAAACCGCTGCGCCACCCAGGGATCCCGACATTCTTGATCTTTAGCTCCAGCACTAACCATGGTGCCTGTACTAGGTAAGCAGGTGCTATCTGTAGTATTTGCACAGGGGATAAAGTAGGGGCTCCACATGCTCAAGCTGAAGACTAAAGGGTTTTAGGATCTCATGGTGAAGCATCAACTTTCGGCCACAGTTTGTGTACCTGGTCTCTGCTGGGCCCTGGGTCTGGACGGGGCTGCCTACTGTGTCACAATTAGATAAGGATATGTGGCTTCACTACACAGTTAGGCTCTTTCTCCCAGTTTTTCCTATATTCACTTTTATGAGAGTGCAGTTAGTACCTCAGCTCTTGGCTTCAAGAATGCTAATCTTGGAAAGGGCATTTTTTAAGTGTGTTTGTGTGTGTGTGTGTGTATGTGTTTTAAATTTTTTTTCTTGGGATCCCTGAGTGTCTCAGCGGTTTAGCACCTGCCTTCAGCCTAGGGCATGATCCTGGAGTCCCAGGATCGAGTCCCATCGGGCTCCCTACCATGGAGCCTGCTTCTCCCTCTGCTTGTGCCTTTGCCTCTCTCTCTCTGTCTCTCATGAATAAATAAATAAAATCTTTTTTTAAATAAAATCTTTTTTAAAAAAATAAAATAAAATAAAAAATAAAAACTTTTTCTTGGACAGATGTTTTATTAAATATGTATTGTGCATATTTTATTAAATCCATTCAGATGAAATTTTTTTTTAATTTTTTTATTTATTTATGATAGTCACAGAGAGAGAGAGAGAGAGGGAGAGAGGCAGAGACATAGGCGGAGGGAGAAGCAGGCTCCATGCACCGGGAGCCCGACGTGGGATTCGATCCCGGGTCTCCAGGATCGCGCCCTGGGCCAAAGGCAGGCGCCAAACCACTGCGCCAGCCAGGGATCCCCATTCAGATGAAATTTTGATGTCATTTGAATTCTGTAGCATTTAATGAAGGAGTCTTTTTTTTTTTAAGGTTGCTTTCCAAAGTTACTGGAGAAGGAAAGATCCCTTCATTTACTACCTGAGAGAATGGCCTTTATCAACATCAAGCAGCAGAGGGCGCTATGGTTTAGGATATGAAGTTGCAAAAAGTAGCTCATTGATTAACTTATTTTTTAAAACATAGCTATAGAGATACTCTTGTAGTTCTTCTCTGATAGCATACAGAAACTGTATTAATAAATATTAGCTATAGGCACAACAAGAGAGGCAGAGACACAGGCAGAGAGAGAAGCAGGCTCCCTACAGAGAGCCTGATGTAGGACTCAATCCCAGGACCCTGGGATCACACCCTGAGCCAAAGGCAGATGCTCAACTGCTGAGCCACTCAGGTGTCCCTATTTTAGCTCTTTTATGGATCATTTGTAGCATAAAGTAATTTTTTTAGGCTAGTTTGTCCATTTTTTTTTTTGACCTTGGTGTTTAGTGTCATATCTAAGTAACTGTTGCCATGAAGTTACTCCTCTGTAAGTCTTCCAAGAGTTTATAATTTTTCTTACCTTTAAGTCTGTGACCCATTTTGAGTTAATTTATGTATATGGTGTGAGGTAGGGGTCCGACTTCATTCTTTTTATGTGTGGATATCCAGTTGTTCGTTGAAAAGACTGTTTGTTGAAAAGACTGTTCTTTTGTCATTGAATTATGTTGATACCCTTGTCAAAAATCAATTGACCACATGTTTAAGAGTTTACTTCTGGACTTGCAATTCTTCTTCTTCTTCTTTTTTTTTTTTTTTTTTTAAACAATGATTACCTACTATTCAGCTGAACAATCTATTTTTTTTTATTTTTATTTATTTATGATAGTCACAGAGAGAGAGAGAGAGAGAGAGAGACAGAGACACAGGCGGAGGGAGAAGCAGGCTCCATGCACCAGGAGCCTGATGTGGGATTCGATCCCGGGTCTCCAGGATTGCGCCCTGGGCCAAAGGCAGGCGCCAAACCGCTGCGCCACCCAGGGATCCCCCCCCCTTTTTTTTTTTTTAAGATTTTATTTATTTATTTATGTGAGACAGAGAGAGACAGAGACATAGGCACAGGGAGCCTGATGCAGGGCTTGATCCCAGGCCCTAGAACCATAACCTGAGCCAAACAAAGGCAGATGCTCAATCACTGAGCCTCTCAGGTGCCCCTGGACTTGTAATTGTTTATCATTGGTCTATGTGCCTGTCCTTATGCTAGTACTACAGTGTCTTCATTAACTGTAGCTTTATAGTAAGCTTTGAAATCAAAAGGTGTGAGTCCTCCAAATTTGTTCTTTTTCCAGATTGTTTTGATGATTCTAGGTTCCTTTTATTTCCATATTAATTTTATGATCATTTTGCCAGTTTCTGCAAAGAAACCATCTGGAAGTTTAGATAGGTATTGCATTGAATCTGTAGATCTATGTGGAGAGTATTGCCATTTTTTTTTTTTTAAGATTTTATTTATTCATAGAGACACACAGAGAGAGAGGGGCAGAGACACAAGCAAAGGGAGAAGCAGGCTCCATGCGGGGAGCCTGACGTGGGACTCGATCCCGGGACTCCAGGATCACGCCCTGGGCTGAAGGCAGCGCTAAACCGCTGAGCCACCCTGGGCTGCCGAGTATTGTTATCTTAACACTATTAAGTCTTTCCGTCTATGAACATAAGATGTCTTTTTATTTATTTAGATCTTCTTTAATGTTTCTCCATAATGTTTTGTGGTTTTCAGTGTGCAAGTCTTATACTTTTGTTAATTTATTCCCAGTTGTTCTTTTTTATGCTATTATAAATTTTATTTTTCTTAATTTCACATTTAAATTGTTAACTGCTAGTGTATACAAATACAATTGATTTTTATTAGTCTTGTATTCTGCAACATTATTTGAACTTGCTTATTGGTTCTCCTATCTTTATAGCAGATTCCTTAGGATTTTCTATATACATCATGTCTCTGCAATTTCTTCCTCAAATCTTCGTACCTTTTATTTCATTTTCTTCCTTAATTGCCTTGGCTAGAACCTCTAGTACAGTGTTGAAAAGAAGTGGTAGGAGCAAACATCCTTGTCTTATTTCTGTGTTTAGGGGAAAAACTTGTAGCTTTTCACCATTAAACATTACACATTTTGTTGAAAGCCTTTGTTAGATTGAGGAGGCTCCCAGTTTCATAGTTTGCTGACTATTTTTATTATGTAAGGGTCTTAAATATTGCCAACTGCCTTTTCTGCATCTATTGAGATGATACTTGGGTTTTGTCCATTGTTCTAAGTGGTGTATTTCACTGATTGATTTTCAGGTGTTAAACCAACCTAGAATTTCTGGGATTTTTAAATCTATTCACAAGGGATACTGAACTGTAGTCTTTTCTTGTTATATCTTTGTCTGGTTTTGGTAGGGTAATACTGACCTCCTAGAATGAGTTGGTAAATGTTCTTTTCTGTTTTGGGGGAAGAGTTTATAAAAGTTTAGTGTTCTTTAAAAATGTTTGGTAGAATTTCACCAGTGATGCCATCTGGACCTATCCTTTTCTTTCTAGGAATTTTTGAAATTACTAAAACTATTTACTTGTTACAGGTCTGTTCAGATTTCTGTTTCTTCTTGAGTTCAATTTGGTAATTTCTGTCTTTCTAGGAATGTATCCTTTTTATCTAAGTTATCTAAGTTTTTGTCATATAGTTAGTTGTTCATGGAATTCCTATAATAATCTTTTATTTTTGTAAGGTAGGTGATGATGTCCTCCTTCCATTCTTGATTTTACTCATTTTATCTTTTATTTTTTTTAAGTTTGTCAGTTTTACTTATTTCATTGCCCACTTTTAAAATCGCTTCAACAAAAAGCACTTATTTGCCTTTCTTTTTAGGATTGATTTCTTTATCCCAGGAGTCTCTGTGGTTGGTGGGTTCTCAATATGCTCCAGCCCCAGACTGCTAGAACAAGAGAGAATGATAGAATTGGCAGTGAAATATACAAACCACCCTCCTGCTCTCTGGATTCACAATCAGGTGAGCAAACCTGTTTAAACTTGGAGATCTGGCCATTGCTTCCTCCCACAAAGTTTGTGTTCAGCTCAATTCATGCACCTAAGAAACCTAGCTAAGCTTGAGTGAAAAGGGTACGTGCTCACAAAGAGCTCCCCTACATCCAGAATTCCAACTCTATAATGCTCGAAGAAGCAGAATCCTTTTGATGCATTAAGGAAGACTCACAGATACTTTGAGATCTGAAAATATCTTCTGGGTTACCAGTGTTCAGTTGAATACTGCTTTAGTATTTGAGCATTTTACTTTATATGTAAGGCTTTTTTAAATTGGCTCTCTGTATGTATGTCTTGTAAATGGTAAATCTATAAATCAGATTATTTTGTCCTAACTATCCTAAATAAAAGGAATTAAACTATCATTCTGTCACTTGGAAAGGAAGTGATTTCTGATCACATCCCACTTGTGCCCACAGCTGAGCGCTGCTAAGTCCATGGTGCCATTGCCTCTCTGGAGAGTTCTTAACACGGTATCCTGAGAGGGAATCCACCTTTGCTGCTAATAACTCATGTTTCACCATGAGACTCAACACAGTCCTACATAAGCTGACTATTCATCACCTCTGAGAACTCTGATAACAAAGAATGAGCTCAGCACAAGTCACTTGTTTGCCTTCTTAGTTTTTGACCCTTGTCTCCTTTTGCCATCCCTTTTCTTTCTAGAGTGTGCCTTCTATATTTACCAACAACCTCCATCCTGTCCCAGGCATTTTCTTATCTCCAAAAAGGAGTTACTAGTACAGTATTGTAGCTATAGACAAACTGATTTTAAAATCAAAGGGACTAGAGTTTTTGAAACAGAATAAAGTAGAAAGAATCACATTACTCAAATGTCAGAATAAAATAAAGCTATAATAAAACAGTGTGGTATTGATGAAGGGATGGACACACAAATTGATGGAAGAGAATAGAGAGTTTAGGAGTATCCAACACACATACGGTAATTTGATTTTTGACAACTGTGCTAAAGAAATTCAGTGGTGAAAGGATAGCCCTTTCAACATGTAGTGCTGGAACAGTTATTTATCCGTATGTCAAAAAAAGAATTGTGTCCTAAGTGTCATACTTTTTGATGAAAAATTCCCACAAAATAAGTTGTAGATATCATTGGAAAACACAAAACTATAACAGTTTTAGAAGAAAACATAGGAAACATTCTAGAATTGAGGGTAGGTGCATTAGGACATGACACCAAAAGTCAAATCTGTAAAAAGAAGAGATTGATAATAGGACTTAATCAAAATTCAAAATATTTTTTTTACAAAAGATACTGTTAACAGAATTTTTAAAAAACAAGCTACAGACTCAGAACGTTATTTGCACTTAGATATCCAACAAAGGTTACTTAATATCTAAAATACTTAAAGAACTCTCAAAAGTCAGCAAAAAGAAAACGAGCATAATTTAAAAATGGACAAAAGACTGCTCCCGGCATGGAGCCTGCTTCTCCCTCTGCCTGTGTCTCTGCCTCTCTCTCTCTCTATGTCTATCATGAATGAATGAATGAATGAATGAATGAATGAATGAATAAATAAATAAATAAATCTTAAAAAAAAAAAGACTGAATAGATACTTTGCTACTAAGGATATAAGAACAGCTAATAATCAATGACAGGATATTGAACATCATTCGGGAAGTGCAGATTAAAACCAGATACAGGGATCCCTGGGTGGCACAGTGGTTTAGCGCCTGCCTTTGGCCCAGGGCGCGATCCTGGAGACCCGGGATCAAATCCCACGTCAGGCTCCCAGTGCATGGAGCCTGCTTCTCCCTCTGCCTGTGTCTCTGCCTCTCTCTCTCTCTCTCTCTCTCTCTGTGTGTGTGACTATCATAAATAAATAAAAATTTTTAAAAAATAATAATAAAAAAATAAAACCAGATACAGTGGGATATCTCTACCCCAATGTTGGTAATCAACATTGGTAATCATATTAGAATGATTAAAGTTAAAAATTCTGACAGTACCAAATGCTGGTAAGGATGTGGAGTGACTGGAACTCTTTTATAGCTTATATTGCTAGCAGAAATGCAAGATACAGCAGCCAGTCTGGAAAACATTTTGGTAGTTTTATATGAAATTAAATATACATTTATCATAAGTCATAGTAATAGTGCTCCTGAGTCTTTATTCTAGAGAAACAAAAGCTCTGTTCATATAAAAATCTGTACATGAACATTTATAGTGGTTCTATTCATAATTAACAAAAACTAGAAACAACCCAAATGTCCCTCAAAAGGTGAATGGGTAAACAAATTGTAATCCATTCATATAATGCGTTGTTATTCAGCAGTAAAAATGGGTGAACCATTGATGCACTCCACTTTGGTGAGTCTCAGAGGCCACATATTGAGTTAAAAAAGCCAATCTCAAAGGTTACATACTCTATAATCCCATTTCTGTCACACTCTGGAGGACAGAAATACAATGAGTGGTTAACAGGGGTTAGGGGTAGGGAAAGATGTGATCATAGAGGGGAAAGCACAGGGAGGTTTTGAGGATGATGAGACTGTTCTGTATCTTTTGTTGGTAGCTAGATCCGTGTATGTGTTAAAATCCACAGAACTGTACTCCCCTCTACCCCCAAAAAAAGTTTTACTCTGAGATAATTTTTAAAAAGTTTTTAAATCTACAGGGGCATACAAAAATATCCATTCTAATTGTGATTTACATGCCAAGTTGTTTCTGTTCAGAGTAAGGCAGCCACTTGCCCTAGCATTTCCATTCTAAGTATCCTGTCACATTTTTTACCCTCTGACCTTCGGAGTCCTTCCTTCCACGTGTCCTCAGCTGCGTCATTCCTTTTTAGATTATTTCTGGATTTCCCACCCATTGCTGTCTCTCAAAAAATGCTGTAGGGGTGGGACCAGCAAGGTTGCCGTGTGCCCCTTGCTTGGTGTTAAAATGAGCTTAGTGCCACGAGCCCCCTCCAGTTATCTGCCTCCCACGTGACCTGCCCTGGTCCTGGTCCACAGCTCCCTGCTTGGTTTCATGCCTCATTGGCATTTCAATGAAGGAACTTATTCTTAGAGGCTGGAGAAAATCTCCAAGTGGCATTGCTTGAATGCACATTTTAATTGTAGTGCCTACTCCACTCTGCCCGGTGGGAGTTGCAAACAGCCTTTATGAAGTCAGATTTTTCTTGGAACTGTTCTCAGGTGGCTATTTTCCTCCTGAGGATTTGTCTTATTAAGCTATTAGAGTGGACAATGGAGGCACGTGAGTGTCTGGGTGGCAGCAGGCTGCTCTATTGGGACATGGGATAAAGTGCCATAAATGTCTTCCTTTATTTTATCTGCTTTGGCTCAGGCTCCTGGCAGGGTAAAGGGTTCTAGACAGCTATTGTGTGCTGGGCTCCAGTTGCTGTGGAAAAGTTGTTTATTTCCCAAGTAGAAAATCTATACCCAAAACATGGCTGTGTAATTGAAGGTAATGTCCTTTTACTCACTTCCATATTACAGCGTGCAGTACTTTGAGTGTTGTATTCGTGCTACCTTGGCAGCTTTTATTGATCAATAAAAGACAAAGATGGCTTTTCATTCTTTCCAGATGCTAGCAAATGAGAAGATAGATCTATTTAAGATTATTTTGTCACTCAGGAGATGGCAGGCCCCTTTATTTTTTTATTTTTATTTTTATTTTATTATTTTTTTTGCCAACTTTAGGACTTTGAAAATACTCTGGTTTCAAAACACAGTTCTCTAAAGGCTTTGCTGTCATTACTAATCCTGCTGAGGATGACCACTGGAGAAAATGATTTCTTTCTCATTTCTTAGTTTCTTTTACTCGTAGATTCTTAGAGATAAAGGGAGACATGTACAGGCAAGCAAGATGGGGAGTGAGGGGACAGAGATTAAATCTGTTGTCATCATTAGGCAGAACTTTTCATACCATAGCTTCTGTTTTAGAGACTTGAAAAGAAAGGGCATTTTGAAGCACTTTGGTGGCCAGTGTAGTGATCCGAGATTGTACTTACTCCTAACAGAATGCTCCGTTGCTGCTAATTTCTCTTGTCAAGAATGAAAACCCACTTACCATCCTTCGTGTAAAAATGGCCTATATATAAGTTTAGCTGTTTTTCTTTTCCCTCCAGGAAAGGATTTCCCTTTGCTTAATAGTTTGTTACCAGAAAGGATCTCTTTTGTGAATTAAAATAATTTTCTTTTTTTTCTCACATTTCTCTGAGACTTTTTTTTTTTTTTGAGACTAAATCTTCTTTAAGATTTAACTTCTTTAAGTTGTAAAGTTCCAAATTCAATTCATGTCAGAAAGTACTTACCTGCCTACCTGCCATATAGGGTGTCAAGGAGTGAATGCTGAGGGTTTGGTCTTTAAAAAGCACATGATTACTTATTGCTTTTTAAGAGAGAGTTCATTTAGTTGATTTACATCAGGAACATGTAATGGAGCAAACTTTTGCTCTTAATACAAATTTCTTTAGTTCTAGATTCTGTTTTTTAATGACAGGGAAGAAAGAAGCAGGTCCCCAGAGCTTTTCTCCATGACAGCTTCAGTGACTGAAACACCCTCCTCTAATAGAGCTTGACGCCAGCAAGCTGTTCTTTCGCCACACGGTATATCATGTGATGGCCACCACAGCCCTGTGAGGTGAGCAGGACAGGTGTTGGTACCCATTTAACAGATGCAGCAGCAGAGGCTCAGAGAAATGAAGGAACTTGATGGATTTCATAGGCTGTGATTAATATTCATTCTTCTCTGACTCTTACATCAGTACATTTTCTCCAAACTAGAGGTCTCAACTCTCTCAGATCCAATGCCCTCTTTCTAGAACTACCCGAAATGAAATTCAAAGTTAATGTAATCAACACGTGAAAAATTTTTTTGGGGTGGCATAATTCTCCAAGTGTAATGCCAAGGAGAAATAAAGAAAACTCGTAGATTAAATAGTAATTAGGAATCCCTAACGAGAGACTATGTATTTCACTATATCAGTGGTTGGGCAGATCTTAACTAGAAGATGGAATAAAGTGGTCAGATGGCTGTTCCTCAACGCAGAATCACTGTGAGTACACTGTCTACAGATGCAGGTGGTACAAGCTGTTGTATGGAGACATGCGTGTTACCAATTGGGATGTGGTTGTCCAGAACAGTGGACATACTTGGTAATGTTCTGGATACAGTAGAATATAATCTATAAGGTGGTTACATTGTGGAAAATTCAGACTCCGCTGTGCAAGAAATGTTTTGGGTTTTTTATGAATGAGTTAGGATCTAGTCACGGATCATTACAAATTAATTTTCACCTACATGTATGTCCCATGGGCCATTCATAAGTTTCTGCAGGGCAGTCCTGTGCATTGGAGATAATGTGCTGCTAAACTGGCTCTCTGAGTACAAAAAGTCATGACTTGCAGCATTTGCTAACTTCTGTGCTACAGATACTCAGTGGCTGATTTCAAACTGCCGGTAGAAATGTTCATGAAATTCTTCAAAAATTACCCATCAGCTGAATAGGAGCCAGCTCCAGGGTGCTGCTGACTTCACAAGACATCTAGCATCTCTGGTCCTGCCTTCTAAATGCCAGTTGGGCTTTCCAAACCATCGTGACAACAAAAAAAAGTATCATCACATGTTTTGTGGTAGTCACCCCCTGGTGAGTGAAGCCGCTGCTGCCTGTCCTTGCTGCTCCAGGGAGAAGTGAACAGGACTGAACAGCACCATAGCGCAGGCCTCGAGCCTGCACAACAGCTCTGGCTGTGCCCTGCTGGTGACCTGGACGAAGCCCCCCAGTACCCAGAGTCTTCTCTGGTGAGCCCAGGGTAGCCATGGTGTAATGACACTTGCCCCTGAGTTCCATAGCTTTGATCAGAAAACAGGAGCACCATACAGAAAAGGAAGCTCCTGCTTCAGAGCTATCCCAAGTCCAGTGCCACTTTCTACAACCCAGTTCATCACCTAAGAAGTTAACAAATGGCAAGATGACCGAAGTGAGCATCCTTTTCTCTGTTTTGGAGTGGCTGTGCAGTATGGGATCATGAAGGCAGAGTGGCAAATGGCCTCTATAATGGACAAGTGGAACCGGCTCACGGGGCCTTGGGACACTTGAGAGCCGGCCATAAAAATAGTCCTCAATGCTGATAAAGATGCAGGAGGTAGATGCCATCCGTTTTCTTCAAGAAGAGCATCAGGTGTAAGACCTGTGCCACAAAGGACTAACAGATCTTTTCTTTCCTGCCTTAGTGTACACTTGACTCTGAAGTGGCTGTGAGAGTGGGTGGAGAGTTCTTCTTTGACCCACAGCCTGCAGATGCCTCTAGAAACCTCGTGTTGATTGCAGGAGGAGTAGGAATTAACCCTCTGCTTTCCATCCTGCGGCATGCGGCTGACCTCCACCGAGAACGGGCAAACAAGGGAAGGGGCTATGAGGTCGGGACGATAAAGCTGTTCTACAGTGCAAAAAATACCAGTGAGCTCCTGTTTAAGGTAAGGGACGAGTGCACGTCTCCTAGCAAACTCATGTCATGGTGTGACTCGTCCACAGACCTCTCTTCCTGTTCCTTCTGTCTTCTGTGTGAGAGTTCACTGCCTCAAAACGCTGGACAGGGCTTATCCTGTTCAGGTGGGAATTAACGTACGCTTCTCACGCAGGACTGTGAAACAGCTCATGTTCAGGAGGCTCCCGTGAAGGGACAGGACAGGACAGGTCTGGTGGGCTTGGGTGTGGAGGCAGAGGAACGGAAAGGTCACCACAGCCCTGAGGCTCCGCTGAGCCAGGAGAACTGGGGTGGAGGGTGCTCGCATGTCTCCGGAGTAGGTGAGAGGCAGAGTTTGGCTGCGGCTTGGTGAACAAAACCCCCACTGGTTGCATCTGTTGAAAGGAAGTACATTTGACAGGAGAAGGCTTTCACTCTGGATTGCCTTGCAGCTGCAGGGATGAACAAAAGAACAGCAACAGTTAAAAGACACAACTGTGGTCAGTGAAACTGCTGCTTAATTGCCAATGCCTGAGAGAAAGGGAAAAGAAAAAACTCCCATAGAGTTAGTAATATGCTTGTTAGCATATTCAGATTTCAATTAAAGCCAAATAGCCCTCTGTACTCTGAATGCTCTGGCCTGCTAGGCTGCAAACAATACCTCTCTAAGTAGAGAGGAAGAGTGGCAGACGTGTGCAGAATGGGAGTCGAGGTTCAGCGGCAGTGGTTGTGCACATCTGTTTTGATTTTTAAAAATTGTAGTGTGACCAACTATGTTTGACATTCCAGAAAAATATCCTCGATTTAGTAAATGAATTTCCTGAGAAGATTGCGTGCAGTTTGCATGTTACAAAACAGACAACGCAAATCAGTGCAGAACTCAAGCCCTACATCACGGGTGAGTCCCCTAAAGATATTTTGACTAGCTCCATGCAGTTGTCTGCTGGACGTGCTAGTTGGTTGAGTGTAGATGCTTTACTGTCCGAGGCCACTGGCTGGTAATGCCGCTACCTGGAGGACTGGGAGGTGATTCCTCATGGAAGAATAAGGAGGGATTTGGTTGGATTTACTTACTATGTTCAGGTTTCTTGCTGCCCATGTAAAAATTTATTTTCCGCATATTTTAAAGGGGACCTTTGCGTCAACACCATAGTATGCACATGGAGAATTTATATTCCAGCCTTAACTGAAGTCATGCCATTTGCCATTAATGGTCATTTAACTTACTCGTGGTTTCCCCTGCTTGGAAAGATTCTTCACCAGTTTATTTACTTTGCTGAAGCCAGTTCTGAATCTCTACCAAAGATCAGTAAGCTAACTGGCCCTGTCCGAAGAGTGTGTTCTGGTCAGCTTCCCACTTTGCTTGCTGTCAGCTTAGGGAACCTGGAGATGCACTCTCTGCTTGCGTCTGGCGCCCGGTGCTGCCACCAGGAGCCGTCGTGTGAATGACCCCACCCTAGACTCCCTAAGCTTTGGTTACTGGAAATAAACCCTCTTGCTGAGTTGTGGTTAGTCCTTCCTCAGCTCAGTACAGGCATGTCCGGCTTATTTGGTGTTTATTCTGTTTTTTTGGTAGAAGGAAGAATAACAGAGAAGGAGATAAGAGATCATATTTCAGAAGAGACTTTGTTCTATATATGTGGCCCACCTCCAATGACAGACTTTTTCTCCAAGCAACTGGAGAACAGCCATGTTCCCAAAGAACACATTTGCTTTGAGAAGTGGTGGTAGGGAGCAGGCAAAGGTGGAAAAGAGAAAGCCGTGAAATCCACTCAGGGCAGGAACAGAGAAAAGATTTGTGGCACAACGGATTTACCTCCTATTCAGCTTTTTTTTTTTTTAGCCTGAACTAAGTGACCAGCTGGAGCATAAAAGAAAAACCAGCTCACAGACTTAGATGATAAATTTTTTTACAAAGACTTCATTGATTAAATTATTTTTACTATATTTTCTTTTATTAATAACTGATTATCTCATGTTGTATCTTGAATTGGTCAATACAGATTTTCTTTCCTCTTAGGGAAAAAAGAGATACATACTTAAACTTAATCATTTAAAAATGTGGTTTCCTGTGTAAAATGTAAGCTATCTCTATTTGATAGCAACCTTTATATCTTACGCTCAATAAACTTATAATTTAAACACATTCCTGATCATTTTACTTTGAAATTTCTTTCTATTTAATGTCTTCGTTCACTTTACTATGCCTGAAGCTTTGCTTCTTCAGACCGTCAAAGTTGGGTTTGGAAATGGAAGCTTATGAGGAAACTGCTTCAGGGAATTGAATATCTGGCATGTTGGCTTAATGTTAATGAATGTCCTAAGTATGTATCCAGACTGATTGTTAGTTTCTTCTCAAACAAAACCCTTCCTGCGCTCTGTGTCTTGGCCGCCTGCCTTAACACTCTACGTAGGAGGCGGCTTCTTGTTTGGGACAAAGGCGTCGGTGACTGCTGGACTGCATGTCGAATCTGCCTTCAATGACTAGGCTGGCTGCCTGTAAAAAATGTGCTGAGGATTGATTAGGGGGTACAGAGCCATTTCCAAATCCTGCCTTTCTGCCTTTTATTTCATTTCTTTGCCAAGGTTGTTCTTGGCACCAGTAGCTCCTCGACATACTACTCGTTGAATGACTGAAAGAAAGCAACTGGCATTTAGCTCCTTGATAAGCCTGGGGGTCAGGAGGCGGTCCCCAGAATGGGTAGAGAGAATGGTAGAGCCTCATCTCAGGGCTGCTGTAATGAAACTGCTAGAAAGCAGACTGCTGTTCTTAACCTTCGTTTAGATTTTTGAAAATCCAAAACAAGTCCATAGGCTGAGGCCAGGCCATTCTTTCTGTGACACACAGTGTTGGGCCTGAAGCTACCAGCTTGGAGAACACTGTGAGAGGGAGAAGGCAAGATCAGTTCTAGAAACACAGGAGCCCCAGTTGGGATTCTCTTCCTGATCTGATGGGAAAAGACAACTTGTCTCTTGTCATCTGTGGCTGTAGGCCTCCCAGGGACTTTGGGGCTTAAACACAGAATGGATTTATGAGGCCTGATGATGACTGGCACCACTCTTCTCAGTCATCATCTCAATGATGACTCTGCCCCATTTTGAATGTTGTCAAGTTTTAAGCAAAGATCATTTGTCAACTATTTCTATCCCAGATTTGAATTCAGCAGGAGGAAAGTGGGGCTGTTGACCTGATGGGAATTTCAAAGTTTATCCAAGGCACTGGTCACCAGTGTTTCACAGGTGAGGTCTGGCCACTATAAGGAGCCCTGACTCATCAATTGGCCCCAAAGTGCTCAGGCCCAAGGGCTGGGCTTTCGGGCTGAGTACCCAAGAGGCACAGGAGCATAGCACCATGAGATTCAGTGATGTGGGAACAGCAAGGGGCTCTTCTGCTGGCTGGCCAAGGCAGCTGGTGTGGAAACAGACACAAAGGTACAGAAAGAATGGCTGGCCCGGGCCTTTCTGTGTTGGGAGTGGAGGTGCAGGGTGAGCCCCTTCAGCACAGCAGGAGATGGGAGCGTAGGGAGGTGCCACCACTGCCTGTCTGTCCACTATTGTGCTACAGCAAGGTCTACCTGTCCTGCCCAGCACCCTGCCAGTGACTGTCACTATCTGTAACCTGCTTGGATGGGCCAGGTCATGACCTTGGCCTGGACTGTAGTTCCTTCTAGCCTGTTGTTTCTGGTGCTGAGTGCTGGACAGTCTTTCTGGTCTGCTGGCCAAGAATGGCCTGTTGCCCTTGTTTACCAGGCTAGTCAAGATCTCTTGGGTACTTAGATTGAGCTAACTCCCGCCAGGGTGCCTTGAATTTATAGTGTGGTGGCTGAGAATATAGACTGGAGAGAGCCCTTGAATCATACTGCTTACTAGATAGATGACCTTGAGCGAGTCACTCAACTGTGGCATGCCTCAGTTTGTAATTACACACATGTGTGCACACACTTGCAGCTGCATATAAAACAGAGATAATACTCCATACCTCCTAGGGCTGTTATGGGGACTAAATGTGTTTAAAAAAAAAAAAAAACATATAAAATGAGTAGCAGAACACTGCTTGAGTGTGTGGTTAATTTGCTATCCCTTGTCCTATTGAGAAAGGATTTGAAGAGGCCAGATGGCTTAGGCTTAGTCCACTGACCTTTAACCTACTTGCAGGTAGGGCCCTGTCTTGTTCAGCACTATGCTTAGCCCACAGCAGTTGCTTAATATTTCTTACATGGGTGAAAGGACCTGCCCAGAGCTGATGAGCTACGTTAAAGAAATTCTTAAAGATCCTTCCTGTCTCATGATTCTGTGAAAAGACGTTTCTTCTTGTGACAGGAGACCCTACAGTCTATGCATGAGATAGGTTTGAGCCTTCCTCAAATGTGAAGTGTTGGTATGAGCACCAGTGCTCACCAGAAAATGGATCAAATACTTGGTCCTTCCCAAGTAGTCCACCATTCCTCACCAACAGGCTGTCTGCAGGTGGCTGTGGAGCTCTGAGGTAAAGATGTTCCCTGGAACCCTGGTTCTGGTTAGTAGACTCTACTTAAAAAATCTTGTTATAAAAATGATGAAAGAATCAATGCTTGATTCTTTCGTTTTATTTATCAATATGAATTGGTGCCTTAGCAACCTCCAAAGATGGTCACCGGTGAGATGTTTTTAAGTTTCGTTATGAACTCATGGCTTTTTGTACATTTGATTGTATCTATTGTGGCCAATTTTCTGATGCTCAGCTTGTTCATGATGGCCCCTGCTGTGTTGGTTGTGGGGGCTGATGGGGGTTGGGACTCTCGGGTACAAACAGTGATCTAATGAGCAGGAAGGAGGAAAAGAAGGTAAGTGTGGAATCAGGAAGCTACATGAAGAAAGTGCCTCAGGGAGGACAGACTGGCTAGCCGTGTCATGTTGCTGGTAGGACAGGAGAGAGGAGTTCCCATGAGTGGCCATTGATTTAGCAGCTGGAAGGTCACTGGTGATCTCCATAAGATGGATGTTATAAAGGAAAGCATATGAAGAAAGAAAACCTATTGGAGTGGGTTTAGGAACAACTGGGAGAAAAGAAATTATAATGGTTGGTATAGATAATAGTTTCAAAGAGTTTTACTATAGAAGGAAGGAAAAACATAGGAGAGGCAAGTAGAGTCAAGAGAACTACCTACCCCCCCCCACTTTTTTTTTTTACCCATTTTAAAAAATTTGTTTTAAAACTTTTTGTTTTTAAATAATTTTAGGTTTATAGAAGAGTTGCAAAGGGTTTTCATATATCTTTTACTCGGTGTTTCTGAATAGCAACATGCATTTATCAAAATTAGGAAGTCAACCGTATAGTTAAGTTGGTGCAGTACTGTTAACAACCACAGTATTTTTAAGATGAGAGAAGTAACAGCCTGAAAAACTATGAAAGAATCATTCAGTGGGATACCAGTTGGGGAGGTGATGACTTTTTCTGGAGGACGATAAATTGGTTAAGTATGATTTATTGAGCATCTAGTATGTGCAGTCACTGTGCTAGTAATTGAAGATAGGAAAATATGTTATCTTGAGGAAGTTAAGTAGTTTGGAAAACTCTCTTTTGCAATTAAAAGTGGATGCTTTGGAGGGAAAAAGTGGGTTTTTTTTTGCAATCATTGCTGGTGGAAAGAGAAGCTGTAGAAGGTGGCCGGCTGGGCAAGTCCCTGGACAGTGACATCCTATGGGTGGAGGCGTGGGAGAGGCAGTGGGAAGGGTTGTGCCCCACGCTGGAGACGGTGCTTAGGAGAGTTATACAGGATGCATAGCCGCTGCTGTACATATGTTCACGTGCGCTTGTGTGAGCAGCAGTGTGTTTGCGCGTGTGGGGATTGTCCAGTGCTGTGTGCCTCGGCCTGAGATTTTTTTTTTCTTTCTTGATGGAAAACAGCAATTTCCTTCATTCCTGGGTACTGCAGATGATCGTATGCTGATAATTTGACCCGAGCACTGTTGTTTCATTTTATTTTAAATGAAACTCCAAGAAGTATTCTATTCTCATCTTAGAGAAATACTGAGATGCCTTGTCTTTAATATTATTCTTCCCTAATATGTGCCTCCACAGCAAGCGTGGTGATGACATATGAAGATACCTCCTAACCCACCATCAAATCAAGGCATGCATTTAGAGGTGTTTGTGTTCAGGAATTCAGACTTCCTCATTGTCGAGCAACCATCTTGGTCCAGTCTGTTCTGGGTTCTTAAAAACCCTACAGGAGCCCATAAGCCTGACGTTGTCTCTTCCGTCTCCTCCCTGGGTCCCAGTTTGTTGTGCTTCAGCATACCAAGATTTTGTCTATTCCTCTCTTCTTTTTTAATTACCTGATAAATATGATTGTAAAAAATCAAATAATATGAAAGTATGAATACCAAAATGCCAAAGTTTTCTTCTCTCCCATCCCACTCCCTGGCCCAGAATTAACCTCTATATAAAAAGCTTGCTAGGTATTAGACATTTTACAGTGTATTTACCTCGTATACAATATACAGATATGTGTGATTGTGAATTTCAGTCTTCTCACACACTCCACACTGTGGGTGTATGCCATAATGTATGTAATTGTGTGTATATGATGAACATCTAGATTGTTCCCAGTCCGGGCCTATTACAAACAGTATTGAAGTGAACAAACTTGTTTGTGTGATGTTTAACATGTATTCCTTTTTTTTTTTTTTTTTTTTTTAAGATTTTATTTATTAATGAGAGACACAGAGAGAGAGGCAGAGACATAGGCAGAAGGAGAAGCAGGCTCCATGCAGGAAGCCCGATGTAGGACTCGAGCCCCGGACCCAGGATCACACCCTGAGTCGAAGGCAGATGCTCAACCGCTGAGCCACCCAGGCATCCTTAGCATGTATTCCTGTGGAATTATTAGAAGTGTCATTTTTGGATCAAAAGTTGGCTGGTATTACCCAATTACCCTGTAAAACGCCTAATTGACTTATATTCTAATAGAGTATGAAAGTACCCATTTCTCTGACAACACTAGATTGTCAAAGTCTTTAAAGTATATTTTCCTAGTCAGTGGAATCAAAGATGCTTTTTGGAAAAAAATGCTAGGAAGTAGCTAAAGTATTTTAGCCATTTTGATATCTTACTGATTTGCAAGTCTTTATAAAATAGAACAAATACTAATCTTTTGTCTGTATATGTATTGCAAATGTTTTTTCCTAGCCTATTAATTATCCCTGAATTCTGTTTGTTATAACTTAACACGAGAGTTTTAAATTCATATATAGTCAAACATATCAGTCTTTTCCCTGGGCTTTTTTTTTTTTTTTTTAAATTTATTTATGATAGAGAGAGAGAGAGAGAGGCAGAGACACAGGCAGAGGGAGAAGCAGGCTCCATGCAGGGAGCCCGACGTGGGACTCGATCCCGGGTCTCCAGGATCACACCCTGGGCCGAAGGTAGGCGCTAAACCACTGAGCCACCCAGGCGTCCCAGGCATTCAAATCCTTAAAATTAATCCACGAGAGAGGTGCTAGAAAAGTTTTTAAACAATGGTAGTATCACTGGATTGCTTATTCCAAGGAATAACTTTTTTTTTTTAAAGATTTTATTTATTGGGGATCCCTGGGTGGCTCAGCGGTTTAGTGCCTGCCTTTGGCCCAGGGCGCAATCCTGGAGTCCCGGGATCGAGTCCCACATTGGGCTCCCAGCATGGAGCCTGCTTCTCCCTCCTCCTGAGTCTCTGCCTCTCTCTCTGTGTCTCTATCTTTATCATAAATAAATAAATAAATCTTAAAAAAAAAAGATTTTATTTATTCAATTGACAGAGAGAGAGAACGAGCACGAGCAGGGGGAGAGGCAGAGGGAGAAGCAGACTCCCCGCTGAGCCGGGATTCCCCTGCAGGACTTGATCCCGATGACCTCATGACCTGAGCCAAAGGCAGGTCAGAGCCACCCAGGTGCCTCCAAGGAAATAGCTTCTTCTAATAAGGACATTATTCCTCCGTTTCTGGTTCGCTGATAGCGTCAATACTCCCTCACTCTCCGGTCAGTTGCAAAGTCCAGTCACTCTATGCTCCTGACTCCCAGAGCTGCCCCTTCTGCTCCACGGAGGTGCACACTCCCACCTGGCCTAACGCCCGGGCCTAACTTACACCTCTGCGCCCTCCCCGGGCCCCCTGCACACCTTTCTCCTTTGGCAGCCACAGAGCTCTTCTAACAATGCACATTTAATGTCACTTCCCTGCCTAAAACCGATCAGCGTCACCACTGCCCGGACCGAACCCCCCGTGTCTGATCTCCGCTGCCACTCCCCACCCTGCACGCACAGCCCTGCGCACCTGCTTTATCAGAGCCCCTTCAGGTACTTGAACCCCGGCTGTTTGCTTCAGAGCCTGCCCCCAGAGCGGCCTCGCTGCCTCACTGCTGAATTTACGCAGCGCTTACCCCGCGCCACGGTCCCTGAGCGCTTTGCATCCATTTAGTTCTCACGTTCATCTCCATTTTACAGATGAGGCAACCGAGGCCCAGGGGGGTTAAGTCACGCACCCAGGGCCACACACCCGGGCCGGTGACAGGGTCGGGGTTCCAGCTGAGGGCAGCTCAGCCCATGCGCCACCCCCCCCACCCCCCCCCCCCCACCCCCCCACCCCCCCCCACCCCCCGTCTCCACGCAGCCCCTGGGGAGGGGGAGCAGGGACTGGGTGGTCACAGCCCCTGGGGCGGGGGAGCAGGGACTGGGCGTGTGGCGCCTCTTGCCGTGTCCGCAGCGCCCGGCCCAGCGGCCTGGGAGTTAACCCGATCCCCGGCCGGCGTCCGCATGGCTTCCTCCTCCGGCAGCAGGCACCCAGGGCTCCCAGCCAGAGGCTCGCCGGGCCTCACCCTCGCGTCCACCGTCCACGTCTTTCCCGGCGCTGTACTCCAGGGACCAGGGACAGGAAACCCCGAGTGTCCCAGGAGGCGGCCTCGCCCGTCTGGGTGGCCAAGCAGGCCGGGTGCTGCTCACGCGGGGGCCTCTGGCACCTCGGCAGCCCGATGGAGACAGGACCCCCTGGACATCTGGGGAGTCCACGCAAGCCACCCCCAGGCTGCAGGCCGCACCCCAGGCCTCCTCCTCCCCCTCTTGTCAACCCTTTGTCCATCTTTATTGCCGCCCGCTGCCCTTGGCCTGCTCCGGGTGGGAGCCCGAGCCCAGATGGCGCTGGTCCCCGGGGTCCCCCAGGGCCAGCAGGCCCCCCCTGCACAACTGAAATATGTTGCCTGAGTGAGGAGCTCGGGGTGAAGCCGAACCTCCTAATGAGCACTGCTACATCTGAGAGCGATTCCTGCAAGATGTCTTGCGGTTTAAAACGGGCCATGATGACTACGTTTAGAGACTGATAAAATGTGCTTCACAAGAACTGAATTAGAACGTCTCGTCCCGACGCTTTCTTGAAGCTGGTCCCATCAAGCGGAACTCCGGCGGGGTGTGACCAGCTGGGAGATTTGAAGACACTCACGCAAGGACTGGACTCATGTTGACTGTATCGTTACTTATAAACAGGGGGGCGCCTGGCAGGGCGCAGTTAAGTGTTGGGACTCTTGGGGGCCCCTCAGTGGCTCAGTCAGTTCAGCATCTGCCTTCGGCTCGGGTCATGATCTCAGGGCCCTCGGATCGAGCCCCACATTGGGCTCCCTGCTCACAGAGAACTTGCTTCTCCCTCTCCTCCCTGCTTGTGCTCTCACTTCCTTTCTCTCTCTCTCTCTCTCTTTCAAATAAATAAAATCTTTTAAAAAAAAGAATTCTCGGAAAAAAAAAAGTATCGGGACTCTTGCTTTTGACTCAGGTTGGGATCTTGGGGTCATGAGATCAAGCCCTGTTTGGGGCTCTGAGCGTGGACTCTGCTGGAGCTTCTCCCTTTCCTTCTGCCTCTGCCCTTCCCCACTCTCTCAAAATAAATAAAATCTTAAAAAAAAAAATCTCCGCTAACAAATACATTAAGACTTTATAAACATTATTAAAGTATTTCTGTTGGGATGGCTCCTCTGTGCTTCCATAGCAGATAAACCTCACATTCTCAGTGCTTCAGCAGAGCTCATTAGATGTACCCCTCGCCACGGGCCTCGGTGACCCCTGCCAGGGGTGGTGGGGAGGAGAGGGCGGGGGGTGCTTTGTAACGATCAGGCCCAGGGTGGCCCGCATCACATCTGCTCACGTCCAGTAGCTGGAGCCCAGTCACAGGCCCCCAGGGGCTAGCGGGGCTGGGAGAGAGGAGCCAGTGGGCGCTGGCGGAATGAACCCTGACAGCCTGTCTCTGCCCCGTTTGTCTCCTGCCAGCCCACGTGAGGATTAGCCCCACACCACACCAAGCACTTTGCATACAGAAAGCTAATGAGGCAGGTGTCAGCGCCGGCCCACACATGGGGACACGGGCACGTGGAGGGTAGCATGTAACCAGCTGGCTCCACAACCCGGCTGGGCTTTCGTCCCGCACGGAGCCAGGCATCAAACAGGCTCACTGCTGCATTAGCGCGGGGTCCCCAGGCCCTCCCTGTGTGTCACTTCTTCAGCCTCGTGCCCATGTGCACTTGAGAGCACTACCCCTACATCTCATTCAGCAGGAGAAGGTTTCCTCCGCACCCACGCCCTTTCCCCGAGCCTCTCTGGAGGTGGAGAGGAGGTCTGGAAAATATCTTACTGGCCAAAGAGAATTCAGCCACAGCTTCGAAAGAACTTTTGTTCCTGGGGGAGGTTTTTTTCCCCCTCTAAAAACCTCTTGGGTCAACAGGGTGGCTCAGTGGTTGAGCCTTTGTCTTCGGCTCAGGGTGTGATCGCAGGGTCCTGGGATCGAGTCCCGCATCAGGCTCCCCCCTCCCCCGCAGGAGCCTGCTTCTCCCTCTGCCTGTGACTGCCTCTCTCTGTGTGTCTCATGAATAAGATCTTTAAAAATATTTTAAAAAAAAAAAAAAAAAAAAAACTTCTTTCCATAGGCAAAGGGAACAATGGGGCCGAAAAACTACCAGAACCCTCCATGGCAGTCGCTCAGTCCCTCCCACGAGGCTGGCCTTGGCCTCCCCTTTCTGGCAGTACCCCTGACTCCCTGGAATGCTCCCATTGGGCTGTATGGTGGTGGGGGCAGGGCCACTGAAGTCAGTTAGGTCCCCAGACTGCGGGCAGCCCGGGTGGCTCAGCGGTTGAGCACCATCTTCAGCCCAGGGCCTGATCCTGGAGACCCAGGATCGAGTCCCACGTCAGGCTCCCTGCATGGAGCCTGCTTCTCCCTCTGCCTGTGTCTCTGCCTCCTTCTCTCTGTGTGTCTCTCATGAATAAATAAATAAAATCTTCAAAAAAAAAAAAAATCCCCAGACTGGAATCACGCCCTGAGCTGAAGGCACTCAACCACTGAGCCACCCAGACGTCCCACTTAGGTCTCCACTTAAGTCATCTATCACCCCCAGAATTCCCCCTTTCTTTCCAGACCTGCTGTGACAGGTACAGCCCCAAAGACTGACTGCCACATGCACAAGCTTGGTGGAGCCCAAACATGAGCCTCTCCAGCATTTCCTGGTCCACAGGGCTCTCCGTGCCAACAGGCCTTTTCCCTGATCGGCAGTCACAGGAGAGCACACTCTCCTTCAGGGATCCCGCCACCCGAAATGCACATGGAGGATGTTGGGATTGTCAGGGCCTTAGTTATTTGCCATTAGTAAAAAGCATCTCATTTCATAAGAAACAAGCTGTGACTCAACTCACAGCAATCCTGTGGCTGGTGGCTCTCACCCTTGGCTGCACCCTAAAATCCTCAGGGGGCTTACGAACCTGGTGCCCAGGCCACTCCCTAGAGCAACCACTCTAGTCTTGGGGTGGGACCCAGGTAGTGGGAATATTTTCAGCTCCCCCAGGGATTCTAGGGCCAGCCAATCTGAGTACCGCCTCGGGCAGACCGATGTTTTGCCAGGTATCAGCGGGGGTGCGGGGAAGTGGGAAAAGCAACACCCTCAGAATTACTTGTTAGCCTGGTGCTAGGGCCAAATTCCCTGAGGAATTCAAATTAGCTACAGTCACCTTTAATTTTTTTCCCCCGTAACACATGCAGCCAACATAAATGTCAATTATTAATTGAAAAATATGCCCACTGCCGAGTGATGGCAGCCATCCACCTGAAGGGTGCAGCCTGGACCAAATGCTTTCCAGAGTTGTGAGAGATGGGCCTTGTTTTTGTCCCAAGCTCTGCTAATGAGCGTATTTTTAAAAATCCATTCCTCTAAGAGACTAAGAGACAATGTTTTAAATCAGTGTGGGTAGCTCAGTGGTTGAGCATATGCCTTCGGCTCAGGGCGTGATCCCGGGGTCCTGGGATTGAGTCCTGCGTCACGCTCCCAATAGGAAGCCTGCTTCTCCCTCTGCCTGTGCCTCTGCCTCTCTCTCTGTGTCTCATGAATAAATAAATATGATCTTTTATAAAATAAATCAATGCTGTATAGATATTCTTGAGCATAATTGTGGGGAATGTCATTTTTAAGTATCTTCTCTTTGAATGGAGTCTTTAACCTTTTTAGGGAAGCTCTGGGTCTGGGTGGGGGGCAAGTGTACTCAAAAATCAAGAGGCAAACAACTGGACAACATGGCTTACAAGGCTTTTTCAGTACTGCCCTATAAAAATATCGCACAAATGTGTTTATTTTAGCAAACTTGCAAATGAGGACGAGACTGGCTTCATGAAATAATTTACTTAAAAGTCTGGCAATGGGGCGCCTGGGTGCTCAGTCAGTTAAGCAGCTGACTCATGATTTCTGCTCAGGTCATGGTCTCTTGGCTCTGGCTCTGAGCTCAGTCTGCCTGGAATCTTCTCTCTCCCTCTCCACTCCTCCCCCACTCACATATGTGTGCACTCTCTCTCCTTCTCAAAAATAAATATTAAAAAAAAAAAAGTGGAAACATGGAAAGAAACCGATGGAGGGCTTTTTGTTTGCTTCTAAAAGGTGTGTGTCTTGACCACCCCAGGCACTAGGAGGTGGCTGTGCCCTGCCTTACCTGGTGACACCTAAATCCCACTTTCCATCTTCTTTCTGCAAATGACAGGAAAGTACAGTGGGCTTCACTGGCTCTGCTATTTTCCACAGGAACTTCATTTTCCTCTCCAACAGGAGTCAGAAACAGAGTGAGTGGGGACTGAATCCTCTGGACATCAGTCTAGGATTTTTTCACTGTGACACAATACTCAATACTCACAATACACTAAACTCATAGATGATTTATTGCTTTAAGTAACTAAACAAGAAAGAGAAGAGACAGGCTGTTGTTTGGGTCAAGACAGTAGGCATTCTCTCTCCATGGTTTGCCAGTTGCATCTACTTAAAGCCTTAACAATACTTTCTGGACAATATAAACACGTGATAGCATACATGGAAACAACTTGGCCAATGATACACTGATGAAAATAGCACGTAACAAGGGCTCCTGACTGGTCGGGTTGCCCTGAAATGACAGAAGGAACGGGTGTTCATACGATGTGCTGAGTACAAAACCCTTAAAAAATTTTTTGGCATTAATACTAATACAGAATACTTTCTTGGACATTCTGCAAGAGCAGGTGCACACACAGCATTTCCTCTTCACTTCCAGATTACCAGTATCTATGGGAATACTTTGAAAAAGCCGGGAGGTGGGGCACCTCCCCTCCCCGCTGTCATTTTCTCATTTTCTTTGCCAAAGCAGCAGGGTCTGCGGGGTTGAGATGGAGAAGGGCACCTGATGGCCTCCAGGGGCTGTAATGTCACCAAGTAGCTGCAGAGAACAGCAGGGGATGGACAGGGCCTCAGTGGGTAGGCATGGGGTGGGGATGAACAACAAACAGCCTTGGTTTGGGGCCAGGGATGCCCAAGGATGGACTTGACTCGAATGCTCCCTGGAGACCGTGGGGGTGGACACAGGCACTGGATGTTCTAGTCCCTCCCATGGGACTGGGCAACGGACGGAGAAATAACTTGACCTCTTGCATTCTAACACTGGGGCAGTACAACACATTTCTAATGGATGTGCAGAGACCAACACTGTCAGGGACCCGGCCCTCGGGAGGACCCAGGGTGAGCTCACGAGAAGAGGTCAAGCCAAGCCAAAGGGTAACACGTGACACTGGGGCGAACCGGCCCCCCACCCGGACACCAGCATGGAGCCTCGGGTCGGCCAGCTCATCAGGCTTTCGACACCAACACTGGACTCAGTTGTCTTCCATGGTGGCGGGCTCCGCAGCCCCCTCCTCGGCACCTCCCTCCCCGGCCTCCTCCCTGGGATGGGGGTGCCCAGCGCAGCCCCCCGCGGGGGCCCTGCAGGGTCCAGCTGGACCATTCTGCACAGCCCCACCCTCCACACACAGCTGCTCGGGACACTGCTTTCCTTCGATGACATCCTGGATGGGGACCTTCAACTCCTCGGAGGCCTCGTCCTCCTGATGTGGGCCTGGCACACAGTTTCCCACGTCTCCAGCTTTGGAAAACTGGTCTTCTAAATTCTTCTCGTTTTCTTCTGCTTGTCGCTTGTCTCTGGCGCTGAGTTTACCTTTGGATTTCCTCATCTGCCTGCTGTGCATGTCTTCTCGGGAGAATCGCCACTGGAACTAGAGATCAGAGAGGGTGGGGATAAATGAATGCAGTCTCCAGGAACCTAGAGCTTCACCGATCGCTCGCATTTGCACCCATGTCACTTCTCAGAGCCAGACACACAATCCCCAGTATTCCTGGAGCACAGCATTACCGGCACCAAACTTGAGTCATGGCCTAAATACATCACACCCACTGCAAGAGTCTGCCCAAGGTCTTCCATGTGGTGTATTTTAGATCTGGATTTCAGGGGTCTCTGGGATCGGGGGGCTTGTCTTTCAACTGGCTTTGGGAAAGGAGGTCCTGAAATCCCATCATTTGGAGAGGCAGGATGGGAGAAGAGAAGAAACATGGGGCCTGTCCCTCTTAAGAGCCACGGCGCTGGCTACTTTCTTCCATTCTAAGCTGTGGGTTACCAAGCACTGGGCCTGCATTCTCTTAACCAGGTCCCCGGAGTTCAAAGGGCACAGAACCAGAGGCCAGTGCTGTGTCGCATGATCCACCCTCTTGTCCCAGCTCAGGCCAACTTAAAAGGCCATCCCAGCTCCAGGACTCCCCGGGGCTTTGGCTAATAAAGCCACTGCTGTGACTGCATCACAGCCCAGCTTCTCCCCCTGCCCACTCCTGTGCTCTCCTTTCCCCACAGGGCACTCCTCCCTAAAAATTCCCTCCACCCAAATTTTCAGAGGCTGCTTCCTGGGGAGCTGCCCCGCAACTAAGCATTTCCCCCATGTGGCAGGGAAGTCAGCAGAGGCTCAGAGTGGACAAGGTCGCATGGTAACGGAGCTGGGCAAGAACGGATCATGCTGACGCTATGAGGGGTGACGGGCGTTGAGGAGTCCCCAAGGTTGCGAGGTGCCCACCCACCAGAGGTTGTCGCTGGGGCGGCAGCAGTGTGCGGAGGTCAGAGGCAGCCACGGGCCTCGAGGGGCGTGCCTGGCAGTCTCCGCACCAGCGGGCAGCGGGCACCGGGGCAGGAAGCTCAGACCACCCAGAGGGAAGGCAGCTGTCTGTCCTTGGGCAAGTAATTGATCTCTCCAAGTCTCAAATTCCTCGTCTCTCAGTGAGGCGTCGGCCCCGGCTGTGCAGCTCCTCTGGGCCCTTCTACCCCTGCCCATCTACCCCCTGCTCGCACTGTCTCACGCACGCCCGGCTCTTCTCCCAGGGACTGCTCTTGCCAACTAAGTAGAACTTCCATGCGTCCCCTGGAAGCCCAGCAACATCCAGTTTCCTGTAGAAGATCACATTTTGTTGGTTTGCTGTAACCCACCAGAAGAAGACCCCAGCCACTTTCCCCGGGAACCAGCTGGGCTGCTGGGCACAGGATTTGGGGCTGTCCGCACCGAGCTGGTGGGAACGATCCCAGCCAACGCTTTCTGTCCTCCCTAGTCACCCCGGGGAAATCTGTCAAGCAGGGTGACTTCTAGGACTACACTGTCTTCTGTGTCCTCAGACAGGCCATGGTGACGGTCACCCACTCCCCCTGCTGCCTGGGGGGGGCCCCCATCCCAGCACAGCTGTCATGGGGCCTGCAGCTAAGCATTGAGGAGGTCCTGACTCAACTCTCTCCTTTGCCTCCTTCTCTCTCTGGCAGGGGCATTCCCCCCTGAAACAGTGAAGGAGCAGGGGACAAAACTCAGGGTATCACCTGGAAGCGAAATGTTCCAAAATGTGAAGGCAAATGGCCTACAGGGTGGAACAAGCACACACCACTGTGCCTAGGGAGGAACGGGCGCACACCACGGTGCCTACCACAACTCCCACACTGTGGCAAGGCCTCCCGTTTCCCTGAATCCCCAAAGCTGTGCTCTCACTAGTCACTGTTAGGATGATTTTATAGATGAGCCCATAGAAGTTCAGCAAGGTTGAGTAACTTGCCCAGTCACATAGCTAGAAAAGAACATGCTGGAATTCAGACATGCTGAACATGCTGGCTCCACACAACCCTTCCAGCCTCTCATTCTTGGTAGATGAAAGGCTTTAGGCTCTTGCTGTGGGTAGGAAGGGGGGTGGGTGGGGCAAGGGAAGACAGGAAACAAAGGGAGAGGCCAGGCACCTGTGGAAGGGCTCAGCCCAACACGTAGGCGCCTCACCTTTCAAACTGTATGATGTTCCAATGCACCTGCTGGGTCAGGCGCTTGACTCATTAGGCCAAGTCGTCAGCTAATGGAAATCCAGATTTAACTGCCATTAAAGATAAGATACTTTGGTTCGGCTTATTTAAAAAAAGATCTATGCTGAAGCCTCCCTGACAGGCCTATTTTTGAAAAAACCAATAATGGCTGTCCACAGGTGAGCCAAGAAAGGGCCCCACGCTATTTAATAATAAGACACTGGCCCTCAGACTTGAGCGGACCCGACAATCATGTGGAGGGCTCCAAAAACAGATCACTCACCCCGTCCCAGAGCTTCTGATCAGTGCAACCTGGGGAGGCCGGGGAGACTTTGCATCTTTAACAAACTCCCAGGTAAGGTCCATACTGCTAGTCCACGGGCCACAGTCTGAGAAGCACTGAGCTAAGAGAAACACACCCTCTGCCCTCCCACAGCCCTCAGCTCTGCCTCCCATGGAGGGGCCTCCTGGTCTCCCTCTCATCTTCACATCGGGCCCCCTTCACCACCTGGGCTTCCCCTCCTTCAAGCAGAAGACAGTCAGGGGTTTTAACAAATAGCAACTGTTCCAGATCCCAAAGCTCAAAAGGGCAACGTCTCAGAAAGCAAGATGAGGAGAAGCAGGGCGGGACACAGCCACCCCTGTTGGCAGTGTCAGGTTTTTGGGTTGAGGCCCTGAGGGGAGGTCTGTAACAGCTGCCCAGCCATCCTGGTTAGGATGGATTCCTAACCTCGGGAGGTACCAGGACAGCCTGTGAACAAACAAGCAGGCCGCAGCACGTGCCGGGGCCCAAGCCGTGTGTATGGCACGTGGGTGTGTCGCTGCAGCCCACACCAGAAGATTCCAACTAGCCGTCCCTGTCAGAAAGAACCGTGGAAAAGAAAAAAAAAAAATCCTTCACCTGACAGCAGTGCATGTCCACAGTTCCATGTCGGCAAGGGCTAATGGATTTCAATCCCACGTTTTAAAAGCTGTCTGTTATCTGCCTCCACTTCAAGGAGTGTAGCCGGAAGGAAGACTTTGGTGTAGTGGAAATCACCTATTACCTTGGTAGGAGTTTAATTATTTGCTCTGAAAGTCACACTCACGTGCACACAAAGAGGTTTCTTTCAAATGCTGAAAAGTCTTGATTGGAGAATTTTCTCTACTTTGCTGATTAAAAGAGGCCTCAATATGCTGTGTCCTTGGTGTGCCAGCCTTGAGGTCCCTTTTCTGAGATTTCAATGCAGATGTAATACAAATTTCCTGCGCTCACAAGTTTCATACTCATACATACAAAGGAAGAGAGTGTCTGAGGCAGAGGGAATAGCCAGGGTAAAGGCCCTGTGGCGACGAGGGACACAGAAGGTCATGAAGGCCACAGGAGCTGGAATTCAGAAAACGAGGACAATGGCAGAAGAACTAAGAAGGGCCAGACCACACACGGCCCTGTGGATCCCACTGCAGACTTCCATCTTTATATTAAGAATCACATAAAGCTTTAGAACCATTTTAAGCAGTAGGGCGATAGGATTCAATGTGCTGTTTTCAAAGATTCCTCTGGCTCCTCGTGGAGAACGTATTTGAAGGGGAGACCTGCTACTAGCGGATTAGAGTTGTTGAAGTGCATGGTGGTGGCAAGAAGTGGAGGGATTTAAAGTTTCTAGGACCTAAAATAGACATGTCTTGAGGATACAGTGACCATGGCAGTGAGGAGACAGGGAGTCAAGGATGAGCCCTGGATGAGTCACTGCCTCTGCGTGGTGGTGATGCCCTTGTTCTAGGTGGGGGTGGAGGGAGTGGGGGTGGCCAGGTCACAAGTTGCTCAGAGATGCTGAGTAGTGACGGGGCACATGCTGCTGGGGTCTTAGGGCAGAAGCAAGTACTGAAAATGCAGGTATAGGAGTCATCAACTCAGGTGGTCAGATTTCTCCTTCTGGGGAGGAATGAGATTTTCTAAGGAAGAGACCAGAGAGTGAGAGACAAATAGGGCTGGGTCTGAACAACCTGATGGAAAACCAGGGCAGCAGTGTGGGGTCAGAGCCAAGAGAAAAAGGTGCTTCAAGAGGCAGAGGCCAGCCAACAGTATCAGTGCCGTGGGGGCTCAGGCACAGTGAGGACTTGATGGAGTCACTGCCATGGCCATGAGGGTACCCACACCTCGTGCGAGCAGAATGCCAACCTGAGTCAGTGGCAGAGCACTGGCCAGGACCATGAGAAGGAGACAAGCCATCTGGCTGTCAAGTCCCCTCTCTGGGACTCCACCAGTGAGGTGACCTCTCCAGGTCACACACAAAACATGTGCTCCACACGAGCCAATCCTTTGAATGAGCAAGAGATAAGTAAGTACTTCACAACAGGAAGCAGCCACCCTAAAATTTTAGTACAGCTGATCGGGGCTGGAAGGGTCTACTGATCAGAAAATGAATGACTCCATCCTCTGGATTTTCCCCAAGGAGGTCGGTCCACCCTCTTATAGCAGCTTTAAAGCTCGGAATCTAAAAATCTCCGGCTCATCGCCTTCGGTGAGCCACAAACCCTGTGTCTCTCCTTTGGGAACGGCCCACAACCCAACCAGGAAGAGCCTGGCAGGAGAAGACAGCACTGCCTCCCTCCCTCAAGGGCAGAGCCGGCCTGTTCTGGCGTCGATGGCAGACCTGCCTGCGCTGTTGCTGGATGTCACCATGAATGCACGTGGTCCCTGGGAGCTTTGGGCAAAGCCGCAGCTTACAGTGGGCCGGGGGAGATCCATCTTCCAGCCGGAGGCTGACTGCTCCTGGTGGTTAATGGTGGCTTCAGCCGTGGCCTTCTGGCCCTCTGCTGCTGTCACCTGTCACATTAGCATCTTGGAGCTGAGACAGAGACTTTCCTCTGCATCCTACACCATCTGGCTTCAGGTCGCCATCTCCTTGGCGCTCCTCCCAGGAGCCTCCCCCCAGCCCCTGGGTTTGCCGGCTGGTGAGGGGCTGCTACAATCTGTTCACTTGCTTGGTTGCTCCTGTCCAGGCTGTGTCCAAAGAACACGAGGAGCCAGGATGGGCGCATGGGATGGTGCCAAGCGTGAGATGTGGAGCAGGTCCATCAGGCTCTGCCAGCGAGCGCTGCCGTGGCCATCAAAGGGGGCTCAAGCTGGCTTCAGGTGGCACCTGACTTGGGCTTTGGCAAGTTCCCCTGACTCCCTCACCCTTTCCCAAGCCAATGGTGAACCACTCACCGGCTGCAGAGCGTGGGAGTGCAAAGCATCAGATTCGTCTGACATAAGAGAAGGACTTGGGTTTGACTTCTGGAAATGCGGGACAATTTCTGAGAAATTCCCAGCCACTGTCTCCCAACACGACTGTGTTCTCCAGGCCTGGTCACGTGCCTTCCAGTGTGGGGAGGAAGGCCCCCGGCAGCCTCTGGCAGCCAGGCCTAAGGACTCACCGCCACGGACTGCGGGCTGGCCTCGGTCCATACCAGCCACTGCCACCGAGAGGCCCTCGGATCGGGGCATGCCAACGAGGAGCCCTGGCAGCGTCTCCCTGCCAACATCACCAAACTTCTGATGTCCCGAGGGATCCAATGGGCTGCAGCTGGAGCTTGTCATGAGATTAAGATACAGAGAAGCTGGGCACAAACCCAAGCCAGCGCACCCCCTGGTCAGACGGCGGCTGACCTCATGCCCCTATTTTCAGGTTAGTGGGAGTATCTGGCCTATATGAGCATCCGCCAGAACTGCTCTACTCCACAGTCTGGCCTGACTGCGGGAGACTGGCAGACGAGGAGATCCCCCAGCGCCCCCCAGCGCCCCCATCTGGCTGGTTTCGGCAGCCTCGGGTGTGATTCTGCTTGCTGAGGGGCTCAGGTGTTCCTCTGAGAGCCGCGGAAGTCAGAGCTGGCTGCCCACTCTGCGGCCATAGAAAATCCAGCTGCAGGCGGAGTCCTGCCCAGGAAAATCAAGGTCACTCACCTTTGATTCCTTCTTCTTCATTTTCTGAGGTAGACACGGTCTCTGAAGAAAGACGATCTGCTTGGTGGACACATTCCCCTCCCTGTAACACACACAGAGCTGAGACTGGGGGGGCCCCAACCTCACCGATGTGCCCGTCCCTAAGGTCATTAGGGCTGAGCGCCCACAGAAAGGAAAGCTGCCGCCCCACAGTGAGGGGTCGGAAATCGAGAAGCTGCCCCCCACACACACACCAAGCCATCCCCCTCCACTGGATTCCAGGGGTCTCTGCCAGGCGCCCAACAAAAGCGTCGTGGGCCTCTCTGCCAAGTCAGCTTCGTAGCTGGAAGCTCCCCTTCCCTCAGTGTGAAATAACAGCTGGCATCTTGGCCAAATGATGACAAACTGGCTTCTTTAGTGACTCTCAAGAGGTGGAAGGCCTCTTCCCAATCTGTCTTTGGATATGAGCCGAGGAGAGGTCAGAGTGGCCTAGGATGGGTGGTGAGCTCTGCCCACTGGTCTCCAGGGAAGGCTGGCTGAGCACAGCGTGCGGCCCCGGGCCTGATTCACCCTCCTGGGCCCCTGAGGCGGCCTGGCTCCTGTAGGCACAGGTGAGGGGTGCTCGGCATCACTACACATTTTTATGGCACTACACATTTTATGGGTGCGCTTTCCTCTTGGCCCCCACAGAGCCGCCTTTAAAGGTGGCAGAAATATTTGTGAAGGAGATCACGGTCTTCTCTGCTGAGGCAAGCGCCACTGCATGGAGTATCAGAGGGAAAGGAGGGAGAAAATGAACATATTTTGTGCTGGGGCTGGGCTGGGTGATTTCACACATCATGGCTCATTTAAGCCTCACCACAGAGCTCCAAGGAGTGGGACTGCCGCCCGTCTGTAAAGACAGGAGACAAAAGCTCAGTTAAGGATCGGGCTTGAGATCACACGGTGAGGATTCAAGCTCAAACCTGCCTGGTTCCAGGCTCTCTTCCACTCCACCATGAGGAGGCGTGTATGGCACAGGCAAGCGGAGGATTAGGGGGGATTATAGAGCAGTTATTGAATCTGAGAGGGAGACAGAGACACCTGTCTGTACCCTCTGGGTGTAGAGAGCTCAAAATGAGCTGGGGCTTCACATTCAAATCCATTCTCATCACGACTCTTGTCCTTTGGAGTAGGTAGGGGGACAGGAATTCTTCCAACTTATGAACAAGGAAACAGATTTAGAGAAGCTACAGAACTTGACCAGAATGGACAGTTAGCAAGTGGAAGGGTCTGGACATAGGGTCAAGACTGCAGATCACAAATTCAGCATTCTTTCCACCCTTCTGCACCATCCCATACCCACAGAAATCTTGGCTGTGATGCAGCCTGGATGCTCCCCATGGCCTGAGGCCCAAAGGTGGCTGCAGACCAATGCCTGGTTGTGTGCAGACCCGCTGTGGCCCAGTGTCAGGAGGAAGACATGTGGAAAGCCCAGACAGCCTCATGGAGGGACCCAGGAAGGCAGAGATCGTCACCATCATTCTCCACCCTCAGTCCGCGACTGCTCCGCAGCTGCACTGCCCAGCTCTCCCCCCCAAATCACCAGCCTTGCCTCATGCTGGCCATCACCCTGCAATGGTGAGCATGCAGTAGGACTCAGGGAAGGTGGAATATTGAAGGCCATGGGAGGAGGTATCTCTACAGGTCAGTGACAAGGCTGCCTGGTGTAGAGGAGCACCTGACTCTGGAGACTGAGGGTCTAGTCTCAGTTCTGCCACTTACTGGCTGTGTGGCCTCAGGTATATGATAGAGCCTCTCTGAGCCTCATTTTCCTCACTTGTAAAATGGGAATCATATCTATGCTTATAACCCCACAGGATAGTTGGGAGGATTAGTTGAGATAAACCTGAAATACAGATGGAAGGCCTTTCAGGGTTGATGTGCCTGGGAAACGCCCATGAGCTCAATAGAGGGTAGGCCAACCTAAGGTGGACAAATTCTCCTAAATGTTAAACTGTAGGGAGTGCCACAAGCAAGGGCCAAGACCACAGGTCTTCACATCCTCTTTGTGGGACTACTGACCAGGATCATGATCTTGAGTAAGTCCTTCAACCTCCCTGGCCATACCTTCCTCAGCTGTAAAATAGGTTTCGTAAAAAGATTTTACCCTACATGATTTTTTTGAGGACTAAATGAAACTTTACATGCAAGGTACCTCCTCAGGCCAGCATAGGACACAGAGTAGGGACTCAATTTCTTTTGTACCTGAGAGCCCTGGGTCCCCTCAACCCAGCAGGCTCATCTTTGACATGCCTGGCAGTCATGATTCATGGGCCAAGACTCCCCATGTGGGAAAAGGAGTGCAGAGGTGATGGTTAAGAATGAATGCTCCTCATCACTTGCCATCAGGGAAATACAAATCAAAACCACAATGAGATACCACCTCACACCAGTGAGAATGAGGAAAATTAACAAGACAGGAAACAACAAATGTTGGAGAGGATGTGGAGAAAGGGGAACCCTCTTGCACTGTTGGTGGGAATGTGAACTGGTGCAGCCACTCTGGAGAACTGTGTGGAGGTTCCTCAAAGAGTTAAAAATAGAGCTACCCTTATGACCCAGCAATTGCACTACTGGGGATTTACCCCAAAGATACTGATGTAGTGAAATGATGGGACACCTGCACCCCAATGTTTATAGCAGCAATGTCCACAATAGCCCAACTGTGGAAGGAGCCTCGGTGTCCATCAAAAGATGAATGGATAAAGAAGATGTGGTCTATGTATACAATGGAATATTACTCAGCCTTCAGAAAAGATGAAAACCCACCATTTGATTAGTTTGTGGATGGAACTGGAGGGTATGATGCTGAGTGAAAGAAGTCAATTGGAGAAGGACAATCATCATATGGTTTCACTCATATGTGGAATATAAGAAATAGTGAAAGGGACTATAAGGGAAAGGAGGGGAACTGAGTGGGAAAAATTAGAGAGGGTGACAAACCATGAGACACTCCTAACCCTGGGAAACAAACAAAGGATTGTGGAAGGGGAGGCGAGCAGGGGGCTGGGGTAACTGGGTGATGGGCACTGATGGGGGCACTTGACAGGATGAGCAATGGGTGTTATACTGTATGTTGGCAAATTGAATTTAAATTTTAAAAAATCTGGAAAAAAGAAAACCAATCTGAAATCCCAGCTCAGTCACTTCCCAGCTGGAATCTGCGTAACCACTTCAGCCTCATGGGCTCATCACAGGATTAGATAAATGATGCGCATGAAGTGTGCAGCACAGAGTAGGTGTTGAATAATACTGACGATGACTGTTGTTACCTGGTAGTCTTGATGACAGGAGTTGGTAGCACACAGGTGAGCTGCCAGCCATAGGCCGCCAGGGAGTTCAGCAGGGGCACGTAGTCCGTCTGCACCTCGACACCCTGGGGGAGAAAGGCCACTGTGAGGGCTGCGGGGCCGAGTGACTGAGGGGGCACTGGTCCATCTGCCAACTTGACAGAGCAGTAAAGAAGCGGGGCACCCTGCAGCCTGGAGGTCCGGTTCCAAGGATGCTTACAGACTTTGGAGCCAAACTCCAAACACAGGGTTTCTTTCTGGGTCCTGACTCAGTCTATGCAGCGACAAGGAATTAGAGCCAAAGGATTAATGTGTTAATTTGGTTTTATTCTTGTCTGGACAAATAGCCTCCTGTGAGTCTCTCTGGAGAAGCACAATCACCTTGCTTCAGAGCTGTATTCAGGGCTGATGACAACACATGCTAAGGATTTTGGAGCGTGTTGTGGGGAGTTAGATTACATCACATAAAGGATCAAGTCGTTTGCATCCAGCCATAGCAGCGACACAGACACACAGTCACCCATGCACACACAGTCACACACACAGGGAGCTTCACCTGTGTTACACATCCTGACGTAAACGGGGTAATGAGCGCTCTCCGTACTTCAAATCAGTGTGTGTGTGGTAGTGGGGAGCACTGACTTGCCTTTCAATTTAAAAACTCAGTCCTGCTGCCATGGGAGGGCACTGTAATGAGAGGCCACTGCCCTGGGTTCCATGTCATGCTCTCACTTTGCGCCAGGCCTGGTTTCTTTCCCTAGGCTCCCTGCTGACATTGGAAGTGAGGCCTCCACCCTGCCCGGTGTCTACCATGGATTCCCCATCTCGGAGCTTGGCTTCAGAACCACAGAACATCTCAGACCAGGGTCCAGATTCCTTCCAACCAGGGCTAGTCAGCCAGTATTTCAGTATTTTGTGGGGTACAAAAGATGAATGGAAGGTACAGTCCTGCTGCTAGAATTCACAGTCCGGCAGAGGCAACAGCACAAACATTCGAGTAATGGAAATATGAAATGGCCTACTGGGCAGGGCCACGAAGCTTCGAAGGTCAGTAGAAGAGGTAGGATGCCAGCTGTGTGTCAAGGTAGGCTTCCTGAGGCCCAAGGGCTGGGTAGATACTTGACAGGTGGAGCTGGGGAAGAGGCATTCCAGGGGAAGAGGTCCAGCATGTACAACAGAAGACCACACCGGGCCTTGAGCACCGAGGAAGGTGAGCTTCACTTGGGACTGGCACTGCTCACAGGGGACCATAGGTAGTGAGTGGCTGTCTGCTGGAGGCCTTCTGGAAATAGAACCAGCTCATCTGGCTGCTCTTGAGTAAGGGGGCTGGCAGAGAGATGAGCCTTGCCTCTTTAAAATGGCTTCTAAAACCCCCATTGCTGGGTGCCCATCCTGGTGTGGCTACCAAGTCACCTGAACTCCTGGCAACTAACTGATCCTTTGGGAGCCTGTTTCCTCAACTGTAAAAAATGTATCTTGGCTTATGACGACGGTTCTCCAAGTGTGGTCCCCCAGCCAGCAGCATTGGCATCACCTGGGAACTTGTTAGAAACACAGAGTCTTGGGACCCTGCCGAGACCTACCAGATCAGAAACCTGGGGGTGATGTGCCCTGGAATCTGTTTGAAAGAACCTTCTCACTAGTCCCGATTCAGCAAGTTGGAGAAGCACTGCCTGAATAGTCAATTAGGTCTCTCTCTCTCTCTCTTTTTAAGATTCATTTATTTATTTTAGAGAGTGAGTGAGTGAGTGAGTGGCGGGGAGGAGGGGCAGGGGGAGAGGAAAGAGTCTCAAGCAGACTCCCTGTGGAGCCCAGAGCCTAAAGTGGCCTGATCTTCTGATCCTGAGATCACAACCAGACCGGAAACCAAGAGTCTGATACTTCACTGACGGCACCACCCAGACACTCATCAATCAGGTCTCCTCTGATGACACAGAAGAGTCTGCAATTCAGAGGCCAAATATAATCAGTTGTTACCTCAGAGCTAACCTTCTGCCATCCTTCTCCACTTGAGAAGAGGGCTCTGAAAGGGAAGTGGGGTGAGGAAGGGGAGAGGGCAGGGGAAGGACAGGCAGGCTAAGGAGCAGGGAGAAAGGAAGGGGCCTTAATAAGAAGGCAAGGAGCAGGAAGGGAAGGGAGGAAAGGAGAGAGAGGCCCACGTCTCATCACTTGACCGGAGGGCCAGGAGGGGCCCCCATGCTGACCCTTTCCCTGAAGCCCCCACTCAGGCCCAGAGATGGCAGGTGACCCCACGACACCCCTTTCTGCCCAGCCCCCTGGCCACAAGGGGGAACCCCCTTCCACACCAGCTGGCTGCAGCCTTCTTCACTGGCCAGGCCCCCGCCACCTGCTGTGGCTGCTTTGTCCTGACAACCCTGCCCCCATCTCCTGCAGTCCCGATTGCAAGAAGGGAGGGAAAAAGTGTTAAATCCACACTCTCAAGCTTTGCGAGGTTATGATTACTTGGGCCTATCAAGAATAACCTTCCCACTTTATCAAGCGCTGTGACAAACCCGCCACAATCAGACAGTAGCCATGGCAACTGGGACAAGCTTTGGCGCCTCACAAAGCCCTGAGTGGCAGAATGGAGTCCTTTTATTAGTGACTGTGGCCCGGCTGGGTTTTCGCGGCGGGCACCCCGAGCCGCCAGACAATGGACGGCCCCGCCGCAGCCTGACCTGCCAGCGCAGCCGGGCCTTGCCTGCGCTGCCTCTGTTTTGCTCTATTTTATTTCACTTTGTCACTATCTTAAAGAGAAAGACAGCAGGATTTCTCCCAAACAGTTTTTCCCCTCAGGGTAGGGGATGTCAGCCAGAGGGTGCAGAAGCAGAGAGTCTAAAAGGAAAAGAGAAAACACAACAAAACATAACCGTGCTTGAGAGAGCTGAAGGCTCAGCCTCGAGTGTTACTATCTGGCCGTCACGTGGCGAGCCGCACAGTAAAACACAAATGGCAGGGGGCGAGGCGCCACACTCTGCCAAACTCTCCCGCTCCCACTGTTTGGGGTGGTCTTGATTTAATTAATGGTAAATGCGGTTTTTCTGTAAGCATCTATCAAAGCCGGTTTGCATATTATCAACACTGTATGAAGATGGCATTTCTAGAATATGACATGAGCCCCATGCAGTCAGTGGAGGAGGCTTTCAAGTCCATTAGCTCAGAAAGGTGGGAGAAAACCTATCCGGGTGGAGGCTCCCTTTGATCTGCTTTTCTGTGACACTCCAGTGAGGACAGAAAAGCACAAACAGCACTCCAAAGACAGCCTGCTTATCAAACGGAAAGACATTTCTTTCTGGAAGTAGGAGCACAAATTTTAATTAACTCTCCACTCTCCTGTGTGGATCCGTAATCTCCGATCACACCTGGAGTGCTAAAAAAATGGAGCATGTCCTGTGGTTTTGCAACTTGTGTAAAAAGAATTCATTTGTATTTATGGCTTTTTCCCCCCCTTTGTTCTCTATAATTTCTCCAGTGGTTGCAAATCAACTAAGGAAACAGACATCCAATGCAACCTTCCCTTACCCTCCAAAAATCATGACAACAGAATGTAGAGTTTACTAAGAAATGCTTTTGTCTTTTGATTATTTTTAAAGATCCTCCATGCAGGGAAGTAATGAGGAGGTAACATACTGGTCCAGTGAGAAAGTTGGTATCCTGAATGTCAGTTTGCTCTTCTCTTTTCTCCTCTTTCAATCTGTGGAAGCAATCTGGGAGAAACGCAGTTTCAAAGAAAAGACTTGGATCCTTCCACATGACTGTGTAGATGAAGAGAGGAATTTTACTTCCCATATCTGAAAAGTGTGTGGGACCAGCACTGGGATGGTCTCTATACCTGGAAACAATGACTGGGGAATGTTTGCCTCTATTCCTGACTGCCACCAGGCTGGGCCTTCACCTTTCACAGAAAGGGTGTGTGAAGGTAGAGCCCTGCAAAGACACATGTGCTGCCAAAACACTAATGCCCAACACTTATTGGCAGGGTATGTATATACCACTGTTTCTTTCCTTTCAACTTTAGATATCCTTTTATTTCTTACCATGACAAGTAAAGGCTTAGCATTCCCATACACATTTCTTTCTTAGTGCCCCAAATGGTCACAGTGTAATTCTAATCAAATCAAAAGTTAGTGTTTGTGTTATCACAACTTTGCAAATGTTGCTCATTGTCAGGGCAAGCAATGCACTGTGACTCTGCCTTCTTTTTCACAGGATACTTTATTTTTCCTGGAGTTAATTATGTCCTCAATTTTTTTTTCTTCACATGTCTGGTTGTATGTGAACCCATGACTAATATTTATTCCATGCTCCAACAGCTATACTTTATGCCCATCGATAAATATCCCATGTGCCTAAAATACATTAATTCTGTGTTTGTTTTTTTCTCCATTAGGGACATCACTTCTGGAGCTTTCTACACCCTTGCTCCAATCCTGGTCTGGATGCTTTCCATGACTGGGTTCATCTGCCATTGCAGATCTAAGGCTGGTGTTTTCTCTTTCTTGGGTTCCTCCACATTTTGCTGGACTGCATCCTCCAGTGGCTCCCTAGGAAGCAAATGCCCTGGAAGTCATTTGAATCTGTGCATTCATAAAAGTATAACTATCCTCACCTTTAACTAACAGTTTCGAGTAGAGAAGTCTGGGCTGAAATCTACTTTTCCATTAAGATTTTTCAAGTACTGCTTCACTAGCTTCTAGAAATCAGCACTGCTATTGGGATATCTACTTTGATTGCTAATACTTTGTAACCTGTTGCGTGTCGTAAGCTTTTAGGATATCTTTCCCATGAAGTTTCAGAATTTCACAATATGCCTTGGTGTGGGTTGTTTTTGCTCATAAGGCTACACACACTTGATGGCCTCACATTCTGAGGGTTCTTGTCCTTCAGTTCTGAAGTGTTCTTTGGTTTTCCTTTGATAGTTTTCAGTTTCTCCATTTTCTCCCTTCTTTCTGGATCTTCTGTAAGTCAAAATGGAGGACTGATATTTTCATGTCATTACCCCTCCCTATTGTCTTACTTGGTCTTTTTATTTTTCCTTTTGAAAGATTTCCTTTATCTTTCAGCCTTTTTATTATATTTTAAAATTTTCTGCAGCTCTATTTTGGAGACCCAAAAGCTACAAAGACGGGAGCTAGGAATTTTATCACAATATGTAAGGATTTTAAACCAATGCCTCTGTTGTCAGCTCTGCTGTTCACTTCTCACCATCCCATGGTCATTTATACTTTGAAAACCAGAGCTTTTCTCAAGTTCTGCAAGAGAAAATGGCTCCTTGTACATTTAGGTGGCAGCTTCCTGCACTTTGCTAAGCCAATTAGCATCCCTCTATTTTCCTTTTCTAAAAATGTGTTGAAATCAATCCTCTTCTACCTTCCCTTCTTCCAGCCTTTTTGTTCTTGTGGATATCTCATCTATCTATCTGTCTGTCTATCTATCATTCTGCAGTCAGTTTTCATTATTCATGGGAGTTATGTTCTATAACGCTGCCACAAGAATTACTGAATACAGTGCTCTAGAGGAAACACAGGGTTAGGTTTCTTTGAGCTTCTTCTGGTGACAATATCTTCATCACCTGATTAATACAGAACCTTGTTTTATGTGTGTTTCTGTTGAAAGGCACCTTTTTGAATATATCTTGTTGATTCATTAACTTTGAACTCACAGCTAACAGTACTAGAACCCAAGGCTGAACAAAACTTATGCAACATGTGTCTTTGCTCTGTAAGGCACATTACAGCCTTCTTGTGCCTAGGAACACCAGAGAGTACTTCAGCACTAGGTTTAGGGCTATTTTAAACAGCAAAATCACCAATAAAAGGCACAAAAGTGTGAAAAATGTGGCACTAAGTAGACTGGAAAAAAGGACACTTGTTTATAGTATAAGGGCTGAAACAACAGTATGCCTTCGCTGGGGCACGTGAATATTGGCAACTCAAGTTCTATGCCATTCTGCATATGCCTACAAGTGACAGTGAAAGCACCAAGATTATTTATTTGAGGATTACAAACAAATTTAAGCAAGTAGGATTTGCAAATATAGAATCCATGAATAATGAGAATTGACTCTATCATCTTTTTATCTATCTACCTACTTACCGATGTATCTATCATTGATCATTCCTTTTGTATCCTTTCACTGGGATTTTTCAGAAGACATAGATGCCTGTGTCCAACTCCCCACATTGAAAACAGTTTTATTATTTTAATTTTAAAGGATCTACTGGAAGCCTGTCTGGAAGCTATAAAGTAAAAATAATAAATTTGGTGACATAAAAACCCTTCTGCAAGACAAGGGACAAGCTATGTAAAGTGAAGAGACAAAAGAAGAGATGGGAAAACATTTGTAGCTCATATTACAGAAAAAAAAAAAGGAAGAGCTCCTAAAATTTGATTTTAAAAAATGCAGTAATCCAAGTTTTAAAATGGACACAAACAGGAAGAGAGTAAATCACAAAAAAAGGAAATTCAAATGGCCATTAAGCACACTAAAAAACACCACATCCCAAAATAAGAGAAAGGCGAACTACAACTGCTGAGATACATATTTTCACCTATCATACTGGTAAAAACCCAGAAGTTTGACAACTACTTTGTTGACAAGACCATAGGGAAGTAAGCATTCTCATACACTGCTGGCAGAAAGGCAAATTGATTCAATCTCATACAGAACAACTTGACAGTATCTCTCAAAATTGCAAATACATTTACCCTTTGACACAACAATCTCACTTCTGGGAATTGATCCTATATATATATATGTCAAATGTACAAAGTTATTCACTGGAGAACTGTTTGCAATAGCAAAACACTAAAGATTACCCCGGTGTCTATCACTATTAGGCTTGCTAAATTAAATTACGTTTTATGCACATGGCTTGGGGGCCTGATTATTGGCTGATCACATGTTGAACCAAGGTGTCCAGGATAAAAAAGACAATGAGAGGGAGTGAATTCCATTTTAGACATGCTGAGTTCAAGGAACAGTGGAAGGTCCAGGAGGCAGCTAGAAGAGATGGGGTCTGTGGTAGAAAGAATATACCCACCCACTCCCCCAAATACTTCTATGTCCTAATCCCTGGAGCCTGGGGCTACATCACCTTCCACGGTAAAAGAGATTGGGCAGATGTGATAAAGTTAAGGATCTCCAGAAGGGGAGATTATCCAGGTGGGTTCAATGTAATCAAAAGGGTCCTCTGAAGAGAGAAGCAGGTGTTGGGGATGGAGGGAGGACGGGGGGTTGGCCAGTTAGGGAGAGAGGTGTGAGGATGGAAGCAGAGGTCAGAGTGACTGGCCCTGAGCAGGACAGCCTCTATAAATTGAAGTCAAGGAACAGATTCCCTCCTACAGTCTCCAGAAAGAATGCAGCTCTGCCAACACCTTGATTTCAATCTCTTAAAACCCATTTTGGACTTCTGACCTCCAGAATGGTAAGAGAATAAATCTGTTGTTTTAAGCCACTACAGCAGCCATAGGAAATGAATACACAGTTAAATGCAGGGGAAGGCAGGATGAAAATAAAGAACTGGAGGAGACAGCCAATACTGAATACTTGGGAGCTGCAAACTCAGGAGCCTTGAGGTTGGTGAGGACAGGATCTCCTGGTGAGGAGGTGAGTGGAAAATAAAGAAAACAGAGGCTGGATGGGGATAAATCAGCTCTTGAGCAGTCAGGGTGGGAAACGGGTTTAAGAAGAAAGATTCACACCATCAAATGTCACAAGAGGGCAAGAAACACAACAACCGAAAGACTATTTCTGCAGTTGACAGTGAGGTCTTGGGAGACCACGAGCAAGACATTTTAGAAGGGAAGTGGCAGACGGCAAGAGGTCTAGCATGTGGCTGGTACTGAAGACGAGACAGGGTGTTAGCGTGCTGTCAGGAAATGAGGGTTTGCCTTGGCTAAGCCTGGGTGCAGCAGGGGCCGTGGCCACCAAGGGCATGTGGGGAACAGTCATACCCTCGTGTGATGGAAAGTAGAGATCCGAAGGCAGAGCAGGAGGGAAATGCCAAGGAACGTTTCATCTCTATTTATCCAATGATAAGTGGATGCTTAACACTGGGCCAGTCTTTGCCGAAAACTCAGCGAGTCCTTCAGCATCCCAGAGGGCAGAGCTACACTCTACCACTCTCCATTTATGAATCTCCACACTTAGTCAACCTGGTTCTTTGCTGGGCACCTGGGAAGCAAGATAGTTGAGGCTCTTCTCCTGCGGCAGGAGATCCCAGTCTGTTGGGGGGGGGGTGTGGAGAGATGAACACGGTTCCCCCACCAGATGGAAGCCACCATGAGCTGTGCAGGAGGGAAGGAAAGGGAAAGGAATGACTTGCCCCTCTGCTCTCTGGGGAAAGGGCAAATCCCTCCAGCTGGGGCTGCAGCAGCCCTGCCTTCCCAGCCCTCATCCTCCCCCTGGGCCTCCTGCAGGACCGATGCCTCTGCCAGCAGGAGGGAGGGGCAAGGACGCTGGGGCCGGCTGGAGATGTTGTTTTCCTCTTTGTTTTACACACAATGCCCCAGAAAAACATTTTCCTGATATGTAATTAGGCCAACATAATAGAGTCTAAGAAAGCAGTCGGTCTCATTTTAGACAACTTTGGCTTTCATAACGTTCAAAGAGAATATGTTAAAAAAAAAAAAAAAGCTTAGTTCTCAGATGTAGAAAAGGGGGCAGATGATATGCAGGCAGTGCAGTCTTCCATCCGAAGACTCTTTCCCCACCCCCCCTGCTTAATTCACATCTTTGCCTGATTTTCTCCACCACTCAAGAAAGGTAACCAACCTTAGTGCCCTTTGAGAGCCCAACAAAATAATAATAACAACTGTCATTATTATTTGAGATGCATTGTTTGCAAAAAATGGCCTCAATTATTGTCTCCCTGTATCCAGGCCTCTTTACAACATACCTCTGCAGAAAGAGGGAGAGTCTGTCTCTCCACCCCTTGAAACCAGGCTGGTCTTCTGATTTTTTTTCTGACCAAGACAATATGGTAGATGTGATCTTACAGGAGTTCTGAACCTGTGCCCTGATGAGCCTTGTTGCTTCCCCTTGCTCTCACGCAGCCCTGCCTATATGCTGAGGACATGCCCAGGCGAGCCTGGTGGAGGATGGCAGACATTTGAGAGACCATCTTGGACCTATTAGCTGCTGCAGAGGCATCTGTGTGAGCCCAGGTGGGATTAGTCAAACCGAGGCCAGATCAGCAGTCACCTGGCTGATCTGCAGACTCACTAGCAACAATAAAGGCTTGTTCTTTAAATTCACTAAAAGGTGGCTATTTTATTCCATAGTAGAAGCTAACTGTCCTATTCTGATTATTCTAGGAAGAGCTGGATGCCCGAGCAAATGTCTAGAAGGAACACCATAGTAAAAGTCACCTGGTCTAACTTGAGAGAAATGAAACAAAATAGCTGCTACTGAACGGAATTCAGTGTTTTTAATTTTTCACCACACTCAAAGCTGGCACACCCAGCTCTCACTTTCTCCATGCCAGACACTCTGCGACCTTGCATTACACCTGCAGCCCTGAAGGCTAATTGGTGATAACCTACCATGAGGCCCAGCACTGCCACCAGCATATCTTGGGAAAGAGTGATAAAAATCCCCCACTGGGGAAGAGCATCCCAGCTCGAGAGGCTGCTCTGGCTTCTTCTGAAGTACCACCCACGACAAGCTGGCAGGAAAACTAAACCTGCATGTGCAAGATAACACTCTTCTGGATGCGAGGACAAGCGGGGTGATTTGGTCCTGGTATGTGTGGTTTTCTCTGAAGTCACATACGTGGAAGGTGGGAAGGGGTTGTGGGGTGGCAGGTGATGATGGCAAGCCATACATACAACCGGAGCTGTCTGCTGACATGCCCCAGCCTGCGCAGAATGAGAACCACAAGAGGCACGTTACAATATAGGACTCGGGATTATGCTGGAGATGATGAGGTTAGATGTTTTGAGGTTAAGGGGGTGACAGCTGAACAAACCTAGCTGTTAGTGGGGACAGTCGCTGTCACGGTTCTGAGTGCAAACAGTTAAGCATCTCAGAACTGCTACATCCTGTTGGCTTCTCAGCGGGACCTCATACTGTCGCAGCACGGGACTTACATCCTCCAGAAGCTGACATTTCACACACATACTGAATGCATCAGGGGTGAGCATGTCCTCTCCAGCAGACTTGGAAGCAGCTTTGTTTGATAACAATTAAACAAGAAACGCTTTCTCTATCCAGAGACTTGCCAAGTCCCTCCCACTTGCGTTGATGAGTGAGGAAATTAGGCTCTCTGGGAGTAAATGGGATTTGCCACTTTTATTACTCTTTTTTCAGACATTCTGAGGTGGATGAAGGATCATTTTCTAACCTTTTTTATGTCTTCACATTATCTACTATCTGGAAAAGAGAGGATTTAAAAGAGCTTTCCCACAGTATATAATTAAAGGGATTTACTTTGGAGTTGGGGGCCCGAAAGTATGTCAGCAAAAAACTCGAACTTTTTAAAAAATTATTTTCTATTTTTTGGGCTAGGAGGGGTAGAGGGAGAGAGAATCTTAAACAGCCTCCACACCCAGTGCAGAGCCGATGCAGGGCTTGATCTTACGACCCTGAGATCACGAACTGAGAAAAAAATCAAGTCAGATGCTCAACCATCTGAGCCACCCAGGTGCCCCCAAAACTCTAGAACTTTTAAGACTACATCAAAATTACCACCTTCCTCTATGGTTGAGTCCTGACACCTTACCAATAATCATAAAATGCTAACCCAAAAGATGGCCCAGAACAAAGGTTGGCTCAAAATCTTAACAGCAGAGGAAATGGAAGGAAACTAACAACAGATAGAGCTACACAAGGCTGGGTGTCTTGGCCTTGGGTTCACTCTGAAAAGAAAGTGACTAAGACCTTGATGCTGTGGAACAGCACAACACAGCAGATTTTGTTGTGCTCAACACAGCAGATTTTGTCTCCCTGACTTTCCCCACCTGGTGAATTCAAGGTGCCACAGTCCCACTTTGGCATTCGGTCAATATTCTCTTCAGTCAATTTTCTCTCCACGGTGACCCAATTGTCAGCGTCTTGTTGCTATGGTTACCATGATTCTAACTCAGCCATCTCTCCCCGTGTTCCCAGCTCCCTCAGGCTAAATTATGTTACACTAATCCCAGAGCATGCCCTCTAAGGACCCTACTCCTGGTAAGTGGACTTCTAATAGAGTGTCCAAGAAGAATATCCAGCCTTCAGGACATGTCAGATCTCTGACTGTCCAGTACCCCCATCCCATGAGTCCTTCCATTCTCTCTGGCTCCCTGCTCCACTGTAGCCTAAAGGTAAATTCTCCAGAGACTGTATCAGCATCTGCACTCACCAAAGGACAAGCTGATGAAGAGCAAACCAAAGTCAAAACAATGAAAACGATCTCAGAGAGACTGGCCAACTCTACTTGGTGTCCTCTGAGAAATCCCCATATCACCCACTGTCCCCTGCCCTATCACTTCATCTTATTGATCACTACTTGGCATGGATTTGTTTACCTACTTATTGCCCCCTCCTTCACAGGACTGGATCTCCACAAAGGCAAGGATTTTATTTATCTCCTTGCTGACAAATCCCAAGCCTCTAGGCGAGGGTCTGGCACAAATGAGTGTTCAATAGTTGTTGAGTAAATGAATGAATGCACTTGCCATCCCATTTTTAGTGTAGGTTCTCCTGCTGCCATCTTCTACTCTCAAAGTCTTAACCAAAATTGCTATAAATCACATGTAACATTGATGAGAGGAGTTTACCATTAAAAAATGTGACTTAATCTGCCCGGAGGATGTGATACCATTCTCCTGGGTATTCTGTATGTGGGAGCTGGAAGTATATTCTTGAATGAAAATTGAGCACACAGAGTCATATGCTGGTCACCATTAAGGTCACTAGATATTTTAGCAAAGATTATCTGGTAAATTATTAAACTGGCCCCACACCAATTCATCCACTTCCTGCATCTGTGCTGCTACAGAATGTTGCAGATTGTCTGTCAGGAGATAGCGTCTTTTTCCCCACCTCTTGAATCTGAGATTGGTTTCATGACTTTCTTTGGCCAATGGGACATTAGCAAATGTGATGCAAACCAAAGCATGAAATAAGCTAGTACACTGGGACTCTTGAGGACCCTGGGACTGACATCGTGTGAATAAGCCCAGTTAACCTCCTGGGCATTAAGATATACAAGACCAAGTTGCCCCAGCCAATGGCCGGGCAATAACCGGCCATGTGAGCAAGGCTACCCTGGACCATCCAGCCGTCAGCTGAGGCATAAGAGAGCCCAGGAGAGATCAGCTAAGGTGCTCCAGAATAGAACTGTTCAGCTGACCCAAAGAATCCTGAGGTAAGTAAATGGCTATTTGAAGCTAAAGACTGGAATGGTTTGCTACCAGCAAAAACAGATATAGACTAGAAAACAAAACAGCCAACTACCATTTAATAGAGACGAGTCTTCCTGCTTCTTTCAAAGTTACTTTGTCCTCATATGGGAAGGTGACTCTACAGAATCACATGGCCCAAATAAGCTTTAAGTAGGGCAATACTTTTGTGATGAGCCCTGACCTTTACCTTCTTGCCCAACGCCCTTTCACTAGTAAGAACTTTCACGGTAAAATCAAAAGTAAAATTTGTTTCAGTGGGATAAAAATAAAAAATTAGCTTAAAAAGTACGGACTTTTAAATCAAAAAATGATATGAAGTGTAATGAATGATAAAAGGTAAAGAAAATTCATGGTTCAGGCACCTGGAGGGCTTGTCAGTCAATTAAGTGTCTGACTCTTGATTTTGGCTCAGGTCCTGATCTCAGGGTTGGGAGATCAAGTCACACGTCAGGCTCTGTACTTGGCATGGAGCCTGCCTAGGATTCTCTCTCTCTCTCTCCACCACCCCCCCACCCCGATTTCTTTCTCTCTCCTTCTTAAAAAAAAAAAAAAAAAAAGAATATTCATGGTTTGCAAGCACAAGAAAATGGAAACACCTAAAATCCACCAATAGGAAGCTAATGGAGCAAATTAAAATACTATTGTTCGTATACTGAAATACTTTACAGCCATTTAAATTGATGAAGTAGAAACAGTATGAACAGTAAGATCCCAAATATGCAAATGTAAACAGAATATATACTACAAGAAAATATACCAAGATGTTACATTGTTATGTGGCTCTTTTCTCAGTGATAATGAGAGTAGGGTTTTTGCTTTCTTTTCCTCATTTGCATTTCCTAAACTGTCTTCAATTACAAGCACCACTTTTTAAAAACATCTTTATTGAGATATAATCGAAATATCTAAATACTCACCCATTTAGTCTTCAATTCAATGGTTTTTAATATAGTCACAGAATGGTGCAACCATTACCACAGTTTAAATTTGGAACATTTTTCATCACCCCCCCCCCCCAAAAAAAAATTCTTGTGCCTGTTAGCAGTCACTCTCCCTCTCCCTCCCTCGAAGCAGCACCAATCTACTGTTTCTATGGATTTCTATGGATTTGCCTAATCTGGACATTTAGTGTAAATGGAATCATGCATTACGTGGCCTTTTGTGTCTGGCTTTTCAAGGTTCATCCATTATACCGAAGTGAAAAAAGCCAGTCACTCCTAGAGATGTAAACTCAGAGACACCCCTTCTACCTCAGTTGAAGAGGATGTTAATTCTATCTCATCGTGATCCCAGGGTCTGGAGATTGAGCCCTGCTTCGAGTTCCCTGCTCAGGGGGGAGCCTGCTTCTCCCTCTCCCTCTGCCTCTGCTTCTCCCCCTACTCCTGTTCTCGCTCATTCTGCTCTCTCTCTCTCTCAAATAAACAAAAAAAATCTTAAAATAAAAAAATTCTGTCTCAAAGAGGGTGCTCACTTAAAAGCAATGAGCCAACCATGCATCCCAGCTTGTTGAAGTTGGAAGGGATCAGGGTGGTCCTGCAGTCCTGTGGCTCTTGGGCTGGTGGAATGTTTCACATGTGGATCTCGCATTTTCCCCTCCAGATCTATAGACACGGAGTCTCCAGGGGTGGCGCCTTTTTAAGTCCCTAGGTGATTATGAGGATCAACTGCTCCAGTGCTTCCTGCCTCTAGAACTGACTGAACATGTGAATCACACTGGTACTTGGTTGTTGACAGCCACAGGCCCCAGCCACCTCCATCGCTGAATTGTTCCACAGGGGCTCTCCAAAGGGACCTAGTTATTTCTTTGCAACCAAGGAAAACAGAGTCTACCTCCTTTATGATAGGTCAGCCTTTCAAATATAGGGAGTCAGCTACCTGATTGCCTGTTTTTAATTCTTTTTTTTTTAATAGAATTTATTTATTTTTATTTTTTTAAATTTATTTTTGATAGTCACAGAGAGAGAGAGAGAGAGAGAGGCAGGGACACAGGCAGAGGGAGAAGCAGGCTCCATGCAGGGAGCCCGACGTGGGATTCGATCTCGGGTCTCCAGGATCGCGCCCTGGGCCAAAGGCAGGCGCCAAACCGCTGCGCCACCCAGGGATCCCTGTTTTTAATTCTTTTAAGATAAATATGCCCAACTGTTTTCAACCATTTCCAAGTGTACCCTCCATTCCTCTCTCTTCTGTGCTCCCTATAGCCTGTGTTTCTCATCAAATATGGCAGTTGTGGTGCAACATGAGACTTGAGGGCAGCCAGTATCAGACTGGCATGTTCATAAATGTGGCCAGTTTTCTTTTATAAGTAGTAGTAACCTGATGTTGTTAAAAAATTCTGAAAATGTGCGGACTTCACTATCCTTCCTCTGCTGCAAAGCTCTAAATTCACCTGGTCCTGTGGTCTTCACCAGAACGTACATACACTTGCCTCTCCCCTCTTGCCTGGGGGTCCTGGTGACTTAGTGCCTTTCACCATCCTCAGGATGCATGACGATGAAGAGAAATTATTTATGGGCATGCAAAGGCCAGGGGGTGGGAATTCATTTTTAATGACTGTATTCCTTCTCTCTAGTTAAAGACATCAATCCTTTCTGCCCCAGTTCCCTCCATTCATCATTTTTCACAGTGGCTGACACACAGTAGGAACTCAATATTTATTTGTTGAATAAATGTTTTAAAAGGTCTAACTTAACTTGTATTACTAAATTTGTACAGGAAGTGAAATATGGGTGTCTGAGAGAACCAGATCATTGACTTTATGGAAGAAAAACATCAAATTCTTCCTTTTCACTCTCCTGCTATCCAAGCTGTCACCATGTCCAGTTTTCTTTAGCATACTTCTAGGAGCATCCCCCACCTTTCTAGTCCCACTCAGCAGCAAACACTGTTGGCTGCCAATCAATATAGCCACTTGTTAGCCCCGGTTCCCTTTCAAAGTGACACCCTCTGTAGCTCTAGCTAACCATTTCTTTGACAATGATGTGGGTCTGTGACCCAACCCCAGCCAAGGGGACCCAAGCAAACTCTGCTTGAGAGTTTCTGGGAATAGTTTTGCTTGGGGGGAGGGGGTAAAGCATGTGGCAAAAAACAACCTGTTCTCCCCAGTTGTCAACATGTTCACATGAGAAGCTTGGAGCTGCTGTAGCCACCTTGGGCCTAGTGTCCCAAAGAGAGACCTGGTAGGCAGAACACAGAAAGGTGACAGCACTTAGGTCCTCGGCAATGTCCTTATGCCATCAGAAAAGCCATCGGTTGCCGACTCTGCAACCACCCCACCTTCCTCCAGACCTCCTGCTTGGTGAGATGAGAAGAAAAATGCCTACTGTTTAAATCATTTCTAGTTGGATGTTCTGCTGACAAGCATCCTCGCTGAGACCATGACTGCCACTCTTATTCTCTGACCTTGGGACCTTTTCCCCAAGTGTCTGTCTGCCTTTCCCCCATTCCAGTCCATCTCTCCCAACAACATGCCACTTTAGGGCCAACTGTCTGTGGATTCATGGTTCCCTGATGAGATCCCCACCACGGTCCACTTCAACCCACTGCAAACCCAGGTTCTTGCTAGCCCACAGAGTTCCCGGCAGACTCTCTTCCCAAGCAGACAAGCTATCAAATGCACCCCCCAAGGCTCCCCTGCAGTTCCATCCATACATGTCCCCATTTCCCAGGACTGCTGTAACAGTGACCACAAACTTGGTGGCTTACTACAACAATAGAAATCCATTCTTTCAGTTCTGGAGGCCAGAAGTCCAGAAGTCAAGGTGTCGCAGGGCCACACACCCTCTGGAGGCTCTAGGGGAAAACCCATTTCTGGCTCCTTCCAGCTTCTGGTGGCTGCTTGCATTCCTTGGCTTATAGCTGCATCTCTCTATTCTTTGAGGCCAGCATTTCCAAATTTCTCTCTACGTTGCCTTCACATCTTCTCTGTGGGTGTAGAACCTCCCTCTGCCTTCCTCTTAGAAGGATATGTGTGATTGTTTTTAGGACCTATCCACATAACCCAGGATAATCTCCCTATCTCAAGATCCTTAACTTGAATCACATCTGCAAAAATCCTCTTTCCACATAAGGTAATGTGCACAGGTTCCAGGGCTTAGAAGCTGGTACTTTTGGAGGGCCCTGTTCAACCTATTTCTCATGTGGCTGTGTGTGCCCTCCACCTCTGTTTATCTCTGGAAGGAGCTCCCAGAGGGGACTCTTAGGGGATGGAGGGCCAGAGGTGGGAGGAAGATTCACTTTTTTAATATATGCACTTTTGGACTGTTAAGAGTTTTGTTTAAAATTATTATAAAACCCACAATAATTTTTTATTTCAATTTGCAACATAATTCACATTATCACATGGAATTTTTTTAAAAAAGACATATTCTATCTTAGGCCAGTTTCCCCAGAAACAGACCCTGAGAGGAGGATTTGCGTGCAAGTAGCTTTATTATAAGGCAGCGTGGGGGTGGGGAGAGGCGGCCAAAAGGCTGAAGCCAAGCAGGGACACAGGTTTATGCAACATCCCCTGAACGGTAATTAAGCCTCACCCCATGGGAAGCTCTGGGGGGTGTCCAGCTTGGAGCCAGGGAGCTGGCCTTTTACATACCCATCCTCCTCAGTCACAGACAAGGACCACCCCAGGGGTATCTAAACACCCGGGGACTTCTGGCTCGCCTTTGCCTGAGCACAAAGCAGACGCCAGCAGCCAGGCGCAGGTGTCAGCAAAGGCACTCAGGCGCTGGTTGCTAGAAGTGAAAGCACATTGATAAAAAGGAACCCAAGGATCTGGAAAACCACTGACATCAGTCGCTAATGTTCTAATTTGAAAAAAACACAACAAAACAAAACAACACCAACAAACGAACAGATGTGCTTTCCCTTCTGGTCTGCCTCCGCTCTTGCAGAAAGCCCCTCTTCCAACCCCCTTGGCTCATCTGCACCCCAACGGAGGCTGCTGTGTCCATCAGCCCTTGTCAGTCTCTACTTTCCCAGGGCACTTCTGGCCAGCAGGATATCATCCAGCACTGAGTGCCTTGCTACTTGTAGGAAGTCTTCTTTTCACCTGGATGCTCCTTGAGGTTAGGGGCCTCAGCAAATACCCCTTTGAGTTCTTGTCCCAGGGCAGCAAAGAGCAGTTCACTCTCTCTGACCTCTGAGGTTTTGCACTTCTCTGGGAGTTCTCTGCTTTGTAGCCACTAATGCTCTTTACCCTTTTTTTCACTCCTACATAACCTTCCACCAAGTACCAGCCATCCCATGGGGAAGCTGGAGGGCTGGTTTTCATCCAAAAGCCCATCATGTGTCTCTTGCTGCCACCGCCACAATCCACCTGACATTTCATGATTCCACGTCAAGCTGCTGCTGCCCAGAAAGAGGCAGAGGGAAAATTCTGAAAAAGAAGAGGAACAGCTAGCCATCCAGGGATCCACTAACCCAGCAAAGGGCCCAAGCCTAAGAGCAGAAGTCAGGACTCAATGACCCGATAATGGCTTTTTGGGGATCACTCTTTTTAAATACCATCTCCATCATTTTGGGAAGAGGAGTGACTTACTTGGGCAAACACAGACCGTACAAACTAAGCTGTTCTCCATCAAGTTCCTAATAGCCAAGGAGCCATAGAGACCCTTCAAGGGGCAAGAAGAAAGGGGATGTCAGAAACTCAGGGAAAGTTCAGTATGGCCCTGTGGCAAGAAACACCTGAAGGGAAACTGACTCCAGGTAGCAGTGTCAATCGAGGATAAAGTTGCAGCACCTAAGGAAATCAATGAGTCTGTAGAGATTGATTGAGTGTGGATTTACAAGGACAGAGGGAGGTACTTGACTCTCCAGGGATGGTGACAAAAGTGAGGTAGACCCAATAAAGGAGGAAAGTTAAGCCCAGAGCGAGACTAGGTATACGTGACTGCATACACATTTATGCACACACGCACCTTTTAAAACTCTCTTCACAGCAAGAAGTTGTACAATACGTTGAAGATAATAGAAAGTGGAATTATTCAACTCTCATTTTACATCCTTATCTACAAGAAGAAAACAAATATAGCTAAAGATGAAGAGAAGAAAGGATGTGGCGAGACCTAACGACTTATCTTTTAAAATTTAATTATTAATTACCCAAGTAAAATGAATATTTCTCTATGGAAAAATGAAAATGTTAACAGATAAAACTACCTCCCCCTCTTCCATTCCGAGTCACAGAGAACCACTGATATCAGGTTGATGGGGGCCCTTCCAGGGTATATTTACATATACCCTCAGAAAATAGATCATATTGTTTTGTGAAGCTTTTTCCCCCCATTAATAGCATCATACTGTATCTGTATTAGTCAGGGTTGTCCAGAGAAACAGAACCAGCAGGCTGTGTGAGAGACAGAGGACAGAGGCAGAGATACACAGATACAGGTACTTCCCTCTTTTCAAAAGTTCATTTTCTACTACTTCATTTCACTACAAAAGACCTATAATAGTGCCTGTTTTTGCTAAATGCAAAAAAGAAAAAAAATCCAGTGAGGATTTATGCTTTTATGAAAAAAGGCAGAAGGCAAAAATAGCGTTCAGTGGCTGTTGGGCAGCGAGCTGGTGCAGAGGGAAGGCACATCCAGAGCAGTGATGGCGGCCCCGCCAAGCTCCCTCCCCAGAGCCACACAGCTGCCCTAGCTTTGACCTGTGTCTGTAAGCACCTCTGTCCTAAGGCATAAGAAAAGCCCAAGAGAGGTGATCTTTTGGGTCTGGAAATGCTCAAAACATTTTCTATGTAAATGAATGGCACTCACTTCTTTGCTTTACATCAGGCTTATGAAAGCCTTCATAGGAGTGCTCTAGTTTTGGATAGTGGGGTAGACCTGTATACATATTAGAGCAGGTTGGGGAGGGAGGGACTGAATTTTTTTTTTTTTTTTTTTTGAGGAATTGGCTCCTGCAATGTGGGGGCTAGCAAGTCTGCAGTCTGTGGGGCAGGCCCTCAACTGATGGGATAAGGCCCACCCACATTATAAAGGATTAGCAATGTGCTTTACTCAAAGTCCACTCATTTGAATGTTCATCATGTCTCAAAACTCCCTCCATTGCAACATCAAACTGGTGCCTGACCCAACAACTGAGGTCCACAGCCTAGGCAGGGTGACACATAAAATCAACCATCACAGCATCATTCTGTAACCTGTTTTTTCACTTAACATTTCTTGGAGTCCCTTCCCTGTCAGTTTATATGGAATGACTGCATCCTTAATAAGAGTGTATCATCCTTAATCCTACTGATAGACATGTACACTGTTTCCTTTTTTTTCTAGTACTCTAATCATCCTGAGATAATGTCCTTCTGTGTGGCTTCTTGTGAACAAAGGCATGTGTTTCTCTAGAAGAGGTGGATGTGAAGCATGGGGACTTGCTGAGTCATGGGTAGAAGCTGGCATTTCACGTTTTTTAAAAAGATTTTTAATTTATTTATTCATGAGAGGCAGAGAGAGAGAGAGAGAGACAGACATAGGCAGAAGGAGAAGCAGGCTCCATGCAGAGAGCCAGACGTGGGACTCGATCCCAGGTCTCCAGGATCATGCCCTGGGCTGAAGGCGGCGCTAAACTGCTGATCCACTGGGCCTGCCCAATTTCACATTTTTAATAGAGAATAGTAACCTGCTCTTCAAAGCAAACCTCAAATTTTTAAACAATGAACTTAAAATTTGTCAACTGTAGGTACATTACATTTTAAAGAAAAGGTGCTCAGTCGTAACAGTGCAGTGATGTGCCACTATCAAAACCCAGGTGGGACACAAGGAATCTGATCAAAGTGAAAGCCCCCAGAGTTGCTAGAACAGACTCTGAAGTTGCCCTAAGCACCTCCCTCACAGGCCTCCTCTGTGCTGTGATCTGCTCTGGGTTAAAAAAAAGGGCAGAGTTATGGCTTGGCAGTGGGTGGGGAGTGGAGGTGGGGTGGGGAGGAGTCTTGCCTTCAGTCCTGGTCAATCATGGCAGTAATCATTTGAGGGAAAATTTGAGTCACAGGAAAAATAGAGAACTGCTGCCTTTGGCACTCAAGGCTATGATCTCAGAACCAAAGTAATTATCCTAGAGAAACGGTGGCAATGAAAAGAATGCCAGATGGTTTAATAAGGATAAATATTGGCTCCCTTGTCACAGCAGAAGGTGGTGGATGCTAGATACCATAGAAATTGATGTTACTCCCTGGCAAATCCTGTGTGGATTGTTCAAGAGATGGCTGGGAGCCCCTAGAAACAAAAGATGGATCCCTAGAAGCCTTAAAAATACAGACATTTGTGGACAAGTGGGACCGGTGTGTTGTGGGGCAGGTTAGGGGACGAGTTGGGTCGGGGCATGGCCCAGAGTAGATGTCAGTTACAGAAATGCATCCCACTGAGCCTCTCGTGATTCTTTGAACGATAATGGTGACATGGTAGGTGGAACAAGAGGACCATCTGAAACCTTGGCAAAGGGGTTGGGCATCATGTTAGAGACTAGAGGAGAGATGCCCCCAGCGTGCCAAAGGGCCATGTCCTCCATCTAGTTGTATTTGACATTGGATTGGAAAGAAGCCATCCTACATATGAAACCTTCAGAGAAGCCAAAGTTGAGATGATTCTCCAAAAATGCAGGACAATATAACCATGATCTAAAATGTCTCCACAGGCTGGGAAAATGGGCAGAAATTAATAGGATAAGATGAACTGGGAGTCAGTTCAACAACAGACTGAATGCACAGGGAGCGGATGGGGAGAGCTGACTACATGCCACCTCACATGGCACAGTCTGTCATGGCTGCCTGCAAAGCCCATCCAACCTCCCGCTTGACTAGCAGAAGCTCGGGTCCAGCTGTCGGGGGACCAAGTGCTCACAGGTGGCAGGCTGCTCTCCAGGCTGCTCATGCCACCCCACCCCCAACCCTGGTCCCAGCAGCTGAGCAGAGCACAGCAGGCTGACTCCCATGTGTTCCCAGACCTGTGTAGGCCAGTTAAGTTCATCATCATAATTGCATGTCTTCAGTTAAATTACTTAAACTGATGGTGAGGGTGAAAGAAGTTATTTCTAGGGAAACTAAGTAGAATGCTTTAAAGACTTGACAAAGTACAGTTACTTAAACATAACAACTGTGGCTGAATTAGAAGTTGGGGGGGGGCTGGAAAAGATTAAGACAAAATTATGAAAAGAAGGATTCTGCAGTGTGATGCCTTTCCTAGACTTCTAAGAAACTGACCCAGGACACTGACAAAGTCACACTGGGTGTGGTTTACAGAAGAAAGATGAAGTGGGGGGATCCCTGGGTGGCTCAGCAGTTGGGTGCCTGCCTTCAGCCCAGGGTGTGATCCCAGAGTCCCGGGATGGAGTCCCACATCGGGCTCCCTGCAAGAAGCCTGCTTCTCCCTCTGCCTGTGTCTCTGCAACCCTCCCCCCGTCTCTCAGGTCTCTCATGAATAAATAAATAAAAGTCTTTAAAAAATATATTTAAAAAGAAAGATGGAGTTCCAATCAGCAGACCTCAAACTCTAAAGATTGGCAAATATATGTGTACTTATATATCTTACATTTAAATATATGTGCAAGATAGGGATATGATTTCCTTTGGTTCTTTTTAACTTTTATCAACTAACTGGCCAAACACCATGCCAACTACATCCGCCAAAAGTGCTTTTACTGTTATCTGGTGGTCAGTTCTGGCAGCAAATTTCGCAAGAAGCACCAATGAGCTAGAAGGGATCAGGGAGAGGGATGAAGACGGCCTCAAGGGGCACCTGATGGTGTCCACAGCAGTGACAGGCCGTCAGGCTGAGGGTATGCAGAAGAGGGTCCCTGCCTCTGTCCTTCCAGCTCTTACTCTTGACCTACTCATCTATGTAGTTTCCCTTTTCCTTTCAAAGAAGGACCCTTTCGGCTCACACTCTGGATTGTAAACACCAAGATGGTAAACAAAATGGGCTCCTGGGGATCCCTGGGTGGCGCAGTGGTTTAGCGCCTGCCTTTGGCCCAGGGCGCGATCCTGGAGACCCGGGATTGAATCCCACGTCGGGCTCCCGGTGCATGGAGCCTGCTTCTCCGTCTGCCTATGTCTCTGCCTCTCTCTCTCGCTCTCTCTGTGACTATCATAAATAAATAAAAATTTGAAAAAACAAAAACAAAATGGGCTCTTGTGTGGCTCAGTTGGTTAAGCGTCTGTCTTCAGCTCAGGTCATGATCCCGGGGTCCTGGGATTGAGCCCCAAGTCAGGCTCCCTGCTCAGTGGAGAGCCTCCTTCTCCCTACTGCTCATGCTCTCTTTCTCCCTCCCAAATAAATAAATAAATAAATAAAATCTTTGGGAAAAAAAGAAGATAAAAAGAATACCTATTACAAATGTTCTATGGATGGGGCAGCCCCAGTGGCTCAGCGGTTTAGCGCCGCTTTCAGTCCAGGGTGTGATCCTTGAGACCCGGGATTGAGTCTCACGTCGGGCTCACTGCATGGAGCCTGCTCCTCCCTATGCCTGTGTCTCTGCCTCTCTCTCTCTCTCTCTCTGTGTGTCTCTCATGAATAAATAAATAAAATCTTCAAAAAAAATGTTCTATGGATGGACTTTTATCATACTACTCACAACTGCCTTTAATTTAGGCCACAGGCTTCCAACTGAGAAAAATGCAATGTGTTTGGCTCCATACTTTCTCTAGCCAACCTCAGCTGTGCTTTCAGAACAAGATCAAGGCAACAGGGAGAGGATCTTTCTAGTTGATGACCCTCGGTGACCAATAAAAGAAAGTGCTATTTGCTTACTATATGCCAAGTACTACACTCACAACTTTTTAACATATTATTTTCTTTCATTCTCAACTTTGAGAGGTTAACAGTATCTCCACTCATACAACTGAAAGATGGATAAACAAAGAGGGGATGATTTACTTTTCATATATTCAGTCAGCCGGCTGGTAATTAGAGAACCAGGATGGATTGCCAGGCCAGACTCTAAATTCTCTTTCCAACATATTGCAGTGTCTGCAGAACTGTGAAGAGCTAGGTAGGCTTTCTCATGAAAGCATACATGTGCACAGGTGGACAGGGAAGTCAGGAAGCTGTGGCTAAATGAGAACGGCACATCTGTACATGCCACTGAGGCTACCAATCTGCACAGGAGTAAGGAGGCAAAAAGCAGCAGGACAGTCCCAACTGTGAGAAAAGGGAAAAAGCTGGTCAGAAATGTTTTGCGGCCAGAGCCCAGGAGTTTATGGGCTTGCCTGAGAGGATAGAGGTTGCCAGAAAGGCAGGGTCAACCATGAGCCAAGAGGGACCTGCCCAGGGCTTGAACAGAAAAGGTCTTTCCAAGATGCCAAAAGGGTGGAGAGGAGAGGACGCCATTGGGGTCTCAAGGGTGGAAGCTGAGGTTGCTGGACAGATGCCCACATACCTGGAGGGGCAAGCAGAAGAGGGGCTGATTGTAGGGGCAGGCGGGGGTGGTCCTACAGAGCCTCTTCAGAGAGCTGAGCCATGGGAAGACCTGCCCTGGACTGGATGCTGCTGGGCCGTGCTGGGACACAGCTGTATACAGGTGGTTCTGCTAAGGCAGAGATTCTCAAGGGTGGGCTTGAAAAGGAAACGCGGTAGGGAGAACTTGGATATCTGTGTGTTTTAAAACTCTCAAATGATCCAAGCTCAATTCTGAGAAATGTATGTGTATGTAATGCTGGATGAACCAAAAGGCTTCAGCCCAATTCAGGAAGCATTTGCTGGAAGCCTTAGAGAACAGAGATGACCAACCCCCAGCCAAGAAACTCAGCGTGAAGGAAGGAAATTGGATAAAGAAATCACAGTGATCATAATAGGAATAGACAGACTTATGCACAGAGAATTATAGAAACACAGAAGAAGAGTCTTTAACTCTGAAGGAGTTTAAAAGGCTTCCTGGAGGAGGAGACCTATAAGCTCACCCTAAGTCTGCTTATACCAGCTTTCAAAGAGGAAGAGAAATCCATACATGCTAAGGGGTACAGTCTGTCCAGAAGAGATCTTCCCTCCTTTCATCCTCCAGAGATGGCAATCAGAGGCTGATGCTGCTAAATGGACAAGGGTCTGTTTCTACTGTGGGAAATCTGGGAACACTCCAAAGGCGCTAGAGAAAAGAACAAGTCTGAAGACTTGTGCAGAGAAAACTGGCGAACACCTACATCAAAACCATTAATCCACTTGTCACCATCAGGAAAATTAAGAAAATGTGTTTCTGCCTAGCTGGATGCCAGCCACACCTGCCTATCATGTTGACGTGTGATAGAATAAAGGCCTAGCCAGTGATGTGCTGCTAAATGCTTACAACTGGTTCTGAGGGGGGGAAAAAAACAAACCCTGATTTCTGAGGTTTGCCAGTTTTCATGGCGCAGTACTTCCACTGTGGCCAACTTCAAGTTACCAATCTGACTGAATCTGTCACCGAATATGGAGCTGGGAAGAAATGCACAGGCCTGGCTTTGCAAGCTGGTACACACCACTGGGTCAATCATGAGTCTTAAAACCCTAGCTCATTTCCAAGGATCCCTGGAGAAAAGCCACAGCATTCCTGCAGTGAGTGTGTGTGTGTGTATGTGTGTGTGTCGGGGGCGGGGGGGATGCAGAGAGAAGAAGATAAGGCACAATGATGACACGACTAAAAACTAGTATCACTAAATTAATCAATGCACAAAAATTAGAGGTCATGACAAAAGAGTTCAAACATCTCAGAAAGAAATAAAATTAACAAATAAACCCAATGAAAACCAATTTGCCTATCCAGGAACACTTTCTGGGTAAATGTTAATCTTTCCCGATCTCAGCTCTTAACCCATAACATTGATCTCTGAATCAAAAAGACAATCGTGTTCTTATTTCCTTATTTCTTATTTGCTGTAACCTTATCTTCCTCCCACAAACATTTTAGATAGGATGCATTCATTCCAGTTATGCATCAAGGTCTCAGTTAGTTTCAAAGGCTAAAGAAAGCCAAGCCATTGGGGTACTTTCCCCCATCACGACTTTCATCAAACAACACACTAGACATCTGTACTGTTCTTTTAGAGACTGGTTCTTGAAACTGTGGATCAGAATCCCCTGGAGGGCTTGTGAAAAGGGATTGGCAGGCCCCAGACTTTCTGATTCAGTTCATCTGGAGTGGGGTCCCAGAATCTGCATTTCTAGCAACTTCCTAGGTGATGCCAAAACTGCTGGTCCTGGGACCACATTTTGAGGTTTTGGATCATTGCCATCAAATCCCCTTTCTTGAGGAAACCGCAATGCCCTCCTTCCCTGAACAGTCATGTTAGTGTGCAGACAGCAAGAGATGTGACACACGTCCCGTGGCCTGCCGATCACTTCCATACATGCACCTGTTTCCATGTATGCACCTTCCATATAAGCACCATGTGTGGCTTGCTGTTACAGCCAAGTGTTATAGAGCAAACAGAGTTACTGGATGTTGAAGCATGTGGGCTGTTTCAATAGGGTCCTTAGGATCCTCAGTTGCTACCTCTGTTATGTCATATTTTATCCAATCACATGCGGTGGGCTGGATGAGCAGCATGGCCCCATCTTAAATTCAGGAAGCTTTGGGCCGAGAGGGTCTTGACCTGCCCTTGTTGGGCTCTCCACATTATACGGAGCTTCACCTCCTTTGCATTCCATTTCTGGTGAAGGGAGCAGAGGTCCACTGAGACCAAAGTCAGGCAGGAGGAGCTCACAGAGCCTGACAGCAAACCAGGTCATCACCAGAGTCCTACCTTTCCTTAAGGACTCTCAGCCCCCAATCTAACTGGCCCTGAATGCTGTGTTTTTGGAATTCCTAGGTCTCACTGATTACTATAGTTTTCCTTTGCACTCTTGCTTTCATACTTGCAAGCATCACTGCTCGCATGCAGGCACGCCCCCACCAGCTCCACTGCCAGTCTCACGCCTGCTCAGAACTGGGTAACAGTGCCCTTGGGACACCAGCTGCCATCCAGCAACCAGGTAAGGGAGTCGCCTGCCATCAGGTTGCAGTTCCAGAAGGCACGAGGGCATGGCATGCACCCACGGTCTGGTGGGTCCTGGCACCTTATACTCCTCACAGAGACCTGCACCCACATCTGTCTTACTTTGGCATAGAGAGCCCGGTTTGGCAAGGCTCCTCAGGGCAATGCCAACCCTGTGTTCTACTCAAGAAATCAGTTCAGAATTCAGTCCTATATGTTCAAACCACTTATCCCTTTATCCAAGATATGCGCTGGGTAAGCAACTAGTCTGAAAAGCCCATCCCCCTACAGTTGGGAGAAATCTCCTCAAAGTACATACTGGCAAATCTCAGAAATAAATCAGCTCTTCCAGGGTCCCAGTGGAACATGGCTTGAGGAATTCCTCTGCCCACAGCAGTTTGGTGGCTTCGTGGGTCAATATTTCTCAAAGACATCCCTCAGCACTTACTGTGAAACCTTGGGTCAGGGACCTAACCCCTCTGTGCCTCAGTTTCTTCATCTGTAAAATAGGGGCAGTCATGCGCTTGCCTCCTGGGCTTACTGCACAGAGTACATGAGTGTACGTGCACAAATTTCTTCTAAGGATACTTGGCAGAGGGAGCCATAGGGTCTAACTCCAACAATAATGCCCTTATTATGGTAGCCACAAACTGTGTGCAGGCCTCATTTATGTCACTTAGAATTTTCAGTTATAGGCAAATTAGTGAAAGAAGAATCTCCTTCCACCCAATGATCCAGCACACACATGTGTTTTTCCTACAGAAAGGGAAAGTGGGGCCCCAACTGGAGGGTGTGGCAGTATGAAATGGGCCTTGGAGGGTCTACCCAGGTCAAACTGCCTTTCAGAGAAGATCTGCAACAGACATGGTCAGACCCAGCGAGCGGATGAAACAATCACTGTCCAAACAAAAGAAGCACCACTGCCAATCCCACACTTACTTCCAGGACTGTCCATTGTTCGACAACAATAGCATCATAGGCCTGCATGGTTTTGCTATCTTCTGTGGAAACAGCTTCAAAGATGAATACTCCATCTGTCAGGCTGTGTAAGGAATCTGTGGAAAAAGAAAAAGGCGGGGGGGGGGGGGAGAGTTCTGTAAACCGTCTGTGGCAGAAGCCTTACAAGCAGCGAAAATTTTCACTGCATTCATTAATAATCCCAATCAGAACATCTTTTCAGCATGTTAATTAAAGAAGGCACACACAGCCATAGAGTCTAGCCCCATCAGAATGAATGAGACTAATTTACCTCGCAGTTTTGAATAATATCCTTGATTTTATGAGCCCAAATTTCATTGTTAGCAATCACCATTTGATTTCACGCTTTACCTTCTTCTTCACGCTCCAGCGTCAGGATGCACTGGGGTGAACTTATTCAGGGTAAAACACAGTCATTTAGAGACAGTTTTTAGAAGAAAACTATATTTAGGTGAAAGGATTTTTTTTTAAAGGGGGAGAGATAGAACACACCTGATCTGAGCTTGGCGGATGCATTCTATATGCGCTCATTCTTGGGAGTTCCTCACGATGTGGGCAGCTGAACAGACAACACTTTAGCTAGCTCTTGTCAAGAAGCAGAATTTGAGGGAAAGGGGAATTTTCACAAAGGATTTACCACTGAAAATGTTTCCTCGGGCATTGCTCTGGTCGGTATCCCAGGGTCTGAGTTCCATACAATTCCACAAAAGTATTAAACAGATAACAAGATTCAAGAAGGATTCATGGTCTTACACAATGAGAGTATAAAGAGAATAACAAGGTCCCTACCACAGCAGGAATCATTAAGATAGGTGCTATCTGCCCCTTCCCTTTTCTTAATGGCTCCTAAATGCCCTAAATTCATTTAGATAAGAGATTGTGGGAAAGAGGTCTTGGAGAGAGAAGCAGGTGGCTTGGATCCATGCCCTATCATGAAAAGTGATGTGATCCCTTTCAGAGGTTTGGTCTCTTATCTGTGAAATGGGATTATGGATATAGAATGACTCCTGGACCCTAGATTCTGTTCAACAAAATCAATCACACTGCTATGTACTGAACTGTATCTCTCCTCACTCTAAATTCATATTCAAAGCACTAACTTCCAAAGTGACTGTATTTGGAGATAGGGCCACTAAGACAGTTAATGAAAGTTAAATGAGGTCATCAGGGTGTGCCCTAATCTGATAAGGCTGATGTCCTTACCAGAAGAGGAAGACACCAGTGTGCCTTCCTCCCTTCTCCTTGCATGGAGGGAAGGCCAGATGAGGACCTAGAGAGGGAGGGTGGCTGTCTACACATTAGGAAGATACGCCCAAACAAAAACTGAATTAGGTTCAATTTAATGTGCTTAGCCAGCACCTTAGCTGTGGACATCTAGCCTTCTGAACCATGAGAAATAAATGTCTATTATCTAAGCCATCCAGTCTGTGGTATTTTATTATGGCAATACACGCAGAAATATATTTAATGATATACTATTTTTATTTTAAAAGAATAATTCACATAATAATACAATTTTTTGAAATTTTATTTTATCAGAAAGGGAGGTAAATTCAGAAAATCCTTTGAATCACACGAGTTCAGGAATTGCCAGCATTTTCAAGAAGCCACAAAAAACAAGACTGGCAGATGTAAATACTTAACAAATATTTAGCTTCTGTCTTCCAGTAGACATCATAAACAAAATCGAAAGGCCATTAAGTGAGAAAATTATTTGCAACAAAAAAGACAAATAAATAAATGGCTACGCTTAACATTCTTTATATGTGTATAAAAAGCTTACAGTGCTTAAGGGAATTTTAACTGCACGATCTTTCTGGAGAGCGATTTCACAAGGTCTCAAGAGCCTAAAACAGAAAAGTCCATCCTCTTTGACCCAGAAATCTTACCTCTTTCAGTCTATTTTATGATAATAACCACTAAAGCCATCAAATATTTATCTACAAGGAATACTTATAAAATTACTTGAAAACATAATCTAGGGGCTCCTGGGTGGCTCGGCTAGTTAAGTGTCTGACTATTGGTTTCAGCTCAGGTCATGATCCCAGAGTTCCGAGATCAAGCTCCATGTCAGGCTCCATTCTCAGCATAGAGTCTGACTGAGATTCTCTCTCCCTCTTCCTCTGCCCCTCCCACTCATGTGCTTTATCTAAATTTTAAAAAAATGTTTAATTTAAAAAACATAATCTAAATGCTCAACAATGCAAATATTAAACCATAGACAAATAGTTAAGTAAGGCAGGAGACTTTCATACAATTAAATACTATGTGGTCACAAAAGAATCATGGGAATTTAATGATTCAGAAAAATCCTTAGAGACAATGTTATAAAGAAAAAAAAAAACAAGATACAAGACTACAGTATGAGCTGTATGCGAATTTTTATGTTAAAAAGGATTAGACAGACAAACTTTAAGGGAACACATAAAATCTAGTAGCAGGTATGAGTGGCAGGCTGAAGTATAATTTTAATTTTTTTAATCCTTTTCTACAAGATGAAGAGTTAACACAAACATAATACAAGTAACAGATAACACACACACACAATAATTTTCTTTTTCTGTCCTCCACATGGCTCTTGAAGACAGAACTAGGATCAAAAAGTTTTAGGAACTACGGGGAGAGAATTTTAGTACAATATAAGTAGAACCTCCTTAGAGTAGTCTAAAAACTGGTAGATAAAACTCAGAAGAGTGAGCACTGTGTTACTGGAAGAATTCAAACTTATACTGAAAACCTTTCCTAGCGGCTCATTCATTCATTCCAATGCTTACCTAGCATCAATCTCATGTAAGATACTCCTGTGGTCACCAGAGATCTTGCAGGCAGAAGGACAAATGAAGTCTATGCCCCACAGAGCTTACCTTGCAGTGAGGGAGGGAGTCAATAACATAATGTCAGAGGTAATAAAGGCTATAAATATATAAAGTAGGCTAAGGGGAGAGAGTGAAAGTGGAGGCAGTGGTTGGCTATTTTTGGAAGAGGTGTCCAGGGCATGTCTCTCCTTTTGAGTAGCAATAGGAATTTAATTAAGCAAGGAAGCCTTATGGATCTTTAGGGTTTGAGAGTTCTGGGTAGAGGACAGAGCTGGAGTAGTAGAAAGGCACAGTGAATGAGGAGCAGCCAAGGACCACAAGAATGGTGAAATCATAAGAGAAGAAAGTCAAGACTAAGAGAACTGATGGGGAGACCAGACAACTTGGGACTTATCCATGTGACTTGTCTGGCCAATGGCATATTAGCAGGTATGATGCAACAGGTGCTTGGCAGGCACTTGTGTGGTTGAGCTTAACCTCTTCTATCTTTGCCACCACTTTGAGAGGACATGCTCAGCTAGCCCATTGGTTCCAAGAAGCTGAAAGACACATGGAACAGAGATGCCCCAGTGGATCTCAAATGAGACCAGCTGACCCACAAACCTGAGAGTGAGCCCAGCTGAGGTCAGCAGAAATGCTTCATGGGGTTGCTTGGGCCAACCCACAAATACTCGAGAATAAGTTATTACTGTTTTAAGCCAATGATGCTGGAGTGGTTTGTTACACAGCATTATTATGGCAATAGTGACTGATACAATGTCCAACCTAAACCTAAGAAAGATGAGACTCGTGTACTTTTGGTTGGCTTGGGGGTATTCTTGATTATTTCAGAATGACAGAACGGCCTGGCCAGCTCAAAAAACCACAGCTATGAGAGTCATTCCTGTAGCACGGTAGCATTATCCAGATACTATTCCAATCTGACAAGATAATACTCCATTTCAAGTAAGATCAATGTAAGTTAATCAACTGCATGCTCCGGTTTCTCCTTTGTTTCCTAAACTGAGAGTCTGTTATTAAACAGCTTTGGCAAAAGTACTAAGCTTGCCTCTCTTATCTGCTCTATTATAAAGTTTTCTCCAAGTGTTTGCTTGATTCCCTCCTGAGAGATATTTTACAGAGGTAACCAGGGAAGAACAGGGCTGCTTTTCAGCTGAATCACATTACAAGTATTTGGGGCTTCAGGATAAGATGGACCAGAGTCAAGCTGATTTTTAAAGTTCTGAGTAACAAAGATCTAGCTGGAGCTCCTGGCACAGTAGGGATGCCCTAGAGAATTGCTTTGAATAAAGCTTCCTAAGTCCTGACCTGGGGATTCTCAAGACCAGAAGGGACTCAATGATTCCACCAGGATTATACTAACACACCACAAATTCCCACAAGGCTTCTACCAAAAGAGTTTATCTCCAATTTCCAAAGTCTTTACGTACAAATCTCAATGGAAAACCTGCAAGCCCTTAAAATGTGCCTACCATGTGCTTTGACTGACTAAAGAACCTGATCTGACATAACCATGATGATGTGTATTTAGCCTGCCAAGAGCACTGTATGGCTGAGCTGGAGTCCAGAAGGAGGAAGAAGACACTGCCAGTCAGCCAGACTTTCCCTCCTTCCTCCCAGGTCACAGGCCCGGAAGGAGGACTGTGTGGTCAGTGGGAAGAGGTATGGCCAGACCTGGGTTGTGAAGTAGGTATAAACCAGGTCCTTGTTTATACCACCTCATCCACTGTCTGCTTTCCAGCTCTCAGCCAGCTACTCTGCGATTCTGAATACAGAATGCTGATTCACTTAACTATGAAGCAAAAGTTCAGAATGGCTGTCAAAATTTGATCATCTGTAACAGCAAAAAGGTCAATGAACCACAGAGAGCAGACAGCTGGGCTTTTAAAGAGCCCCTTGTTTTGACGGCCTCGTCCACTCCCCATCTTCTCATTACCTTCTTGGCTCAGCCTTGCTGCAATGTGTGCCAGGCTAGGTATAAATAGGTCTAGCTTAGAGTGAAGGCTCCCAATGTAAAAGGTTAAATCGCCCTACATCTATGGAAAACACTCCATTATCACTGCATTTTTTATTAAAGTAAAGATGCTTCCCTACTGTGCACAGAGAGCTATTTGCCCTGATATTGTATAAATATTTGATGCCAATCTTTTGGCAAAAGGCCACCTTAACATTCCAAGCTTATGATTTACGAGAAGGATGTGCGAAATGGAGATTTGCCCTATTATTCCAAGAGATAAATTCTAGGGGGCCACTGCTCTTTCCCTGCAACCTCTGAGACCTAGCAAGCTAAACTTTGGGCTTATACTCATGGTGTTCTCCAAAGTCCAGCTGGAAATATGCACACAGTGACAAGTATGTGGTCTAATTTTGCGGGATGAAATAAAAAGTTACCATTCTCCTTTTAACAAGCTAGGCTGTATTAAACTGTTCCCACTGGGGTAGCTGGCCTAACAGATTTCCTTGGGTCTCTGAGAGCCCGCCCGTTCTCCCCATCAGAGGCTGTGCGGTGCTCACAGCAACATCTTGGTGCCAGGAATGGCACATGACAACTGTATAACCATAATTGCATGTACTTTCATCCCTACCTGTAACCTCACCATAAATGTAATCACTGTGAAGCCAATCCTAGGTCATGGTGCCACGTTGCTCCCCAAGCATATGATGCTTAATTGATATTATCAAAAGAGTGGGTAGACCTACTGCCTTCTACTTCCCAAGCACTCATGGCTACTCTTGGCCTGTCTTCACTCCTGTTTTCTAACTTTGAAGTGGTTAGTGATCTAGAGGAGGTATTACCTCGCTTCAGTTACAGCAAGGTGAGCCTGCAAGTTCAGAGCCATTTAACCAACCAGATGGGGAGGAAACGCTCTGATCTAATGCTTGCTGGATGTGAGGCACATGGGCCAGGCACAGTTAATAGTTTCCCACTGAATCCTTCCCCCAGATCTGCAAGGCTAGTCATTACTTTTTGGTGAGTGAGTGAATGGAGGCTGCAGAAGTTAAAACACGTGTCCATGTTCAAATGGAATGAATGCAAGGGCCAACCTAGATCTAAAATGTGGTTTGTTTGATCCCAAAGCCTATACCCTTTCAATCACTAATGAATATTTACTGAGCTACCATTCTGTGCCGGGCACTGGGGTTCCAGCCCAGGTTCCTAGCCTTATGGAGTTACCTGACTACTATGCCATACTCCACACCTGGCGTTTTAGTGGGATCACAGTGAGACTGGCCTTAGGGCTTCAGTTTGGGGCCAAATCTGTGCAGATGCCACACCTTCCTACATGGAGCAAAAGGAAAAAATGAAAATATACTTGGAAGTGGATCAGTTGTACATATTGACACAAGAGATGGTGTATAGCAATGAGAAAAAAATGATCTATAATTACATGTAAAAATGTGGATGAATCTCACACATATAATGAGCAAAAGAAACCAAACACGACAAGGGGATTCATTCATATACTCCATTCATCAAAAGTTTACAACTAATCTACAGTGTTTCTAACTGGGACTACAGTCACCCTCTGGGGATAGGGACTATGAAGAGGGCTTCAAGGGGACTGGTATCTTCTATTTCTTGACCTGGTACTTGTTACACAGATATATTCACTTTGTGAAAATCTACTGGGCTATTATCTTTACAATGTGCATAGTTTTCTGTATGTGTGTGATACTGCATTAAAAAGTTCATTTGAAGATGTGCTAGGGATACAAAGGAAAATGCATTTATGGTGTAAGTGACCTCTACCCTTCACAAGTGGCTCCTCTGAAACAGAAGCCATGTCTGTAATCAACAGTCCAAACATTCCCAGAGATGGCGGTGTTCCAAGGGAGTGGCTGCTGGAAGCACCTGGAACTGCCTCATCTCCCTTCCTTTCCATTCCGCCCACATCTAGCTCTTCAACTCCCCAGGTTCCTGTGATACACACCCTAACACCAGCTTCTCCCCTCACCTCCATTGGCATTACTTAGCATCATCCAAAAACCTTTATCGGTCATCTTCTGTATACTGCATACAGTATACAAACACTGGGATACTAAGAAGTAGAGGATGCAGAACACGCCCAGGGGTTTTTAAGTACGCCTGTGTAAAATATGTATCTCTGTGTATTTTATTTGAAATATATACATGTATATTTTGCAAATATAAAGTAATGTAGGTCATGCTAGGCATCAAAAAAGATGATATAAATATCAAGTGTCATCTCTTAATGAGATGCAACATGTAAAACTCAACATCATCTGGAAGGTGCTGTAGTCATGGTGCTTAATTTATCAAGGCTGTAGAACTAAATTCCAGTTTACAGAATAGAGAGGCTAGAGAATTAGGTAAATGACATCATGAAGTACCAACCAGACAAATAATGCAAGACATTCTGCAGGGTAAGAGGCCGGATTTATTTCAAGCAGCAAGGGTCATAAAAAATGACTCTTTTAGGTCAAAGAGAAGTGAGGCCATGGTCACCACATGCAGTGCATATTGGTGGACTGGGTTCTGGTCTGAACCACTTGCTGCAAAGGACATTTTTGAAACAACTGGAAACATCTGAATGTAGACTGGATAAGGATGATACTGCCAGAGATGTCAGGAGTATAGAGCTAGGAGAGGGTGACAGGAGGGCCAGGGGAGCTGGAGGGAGGAGAATTAGGACGGGCCAAGAGAGTATAGCGCAAGGGTGAGGTCAGGGAGATAAGGATAGGGCAAGGGTAGAATACGGAATGCAGAGCAAGGACAGGGTCAGCCAGGGGACAAAGGGAGGACCAGGGCAGGCAAGGAAAGTTGATGGTGGCAGCAGTAGCATCGGTGGCCTGTGATGGCAGCACAGATTCTGTAGGCCTGGAGGCCCTTGATGAGAAATCAGGCTCCTGAGTGGGTCTTCAGATGGTGGGCACCCGGCTCTACCTTGCCCTTACCCTTGAGAATACTCACCCAACTCCTTATCAACAGCAGAAGGATTCCCCTCCCAGCTTCTGCCACCCTCTGGAAGCACAGATTCTGACATTTGTTTCAGTGGGTGGTGTTTCTTTGTACCTATCTGCCCTACTGTCCGACCCACCCCTGTATGCATCCACACCAGTGGCTAGCAACCCAGGTCCTGCTACTTCCCTAAAGGTGACTCTGGAGCTCCCTTCCTTCCCAAAAGCCACCCAAGGCCTCACTGGGAGCCTAAACCTCTTGCCAACATGGTCACCTCCTTTACTCCCTCCTCACATGGCTTTTCCCTCCCCTTACCCTTCTTTCTTCCTACTACTCTCCTGCCACTTACTAACTGATAACATTAGCAATGACTTAACCAGTCTGTACCTCAGTTTCCACAGATATATAACAGGGATAATAACAGTATCTGCCTCATTGAGTTGTGGGGAGTAAATGAGTTCCTATGCTTGAACTGCTTAGACCAGCACAAGCACAGAGTGATTGCTAGGTGTCTTTTATCATCATTATGCTTCATTTTTATCTGTACGTTGGCTTGCCAGGCCTCAAGGGCACAGCTTCCCCAGCCCAAGACACCTGGTCCTTCTAAAGCTTAATAAATGATTCCAGGAGAGAAGCTCTAGAGACTGAGCAAGTCCCAAACTTGAGGACCACTCAAGTCTTTCCATGTCCATGGGTGGGCAAAGACTTGAAAACAGAAGCTGGAGTCTTAACTGAATAATTCAGGCTAAAACATCACCCTGTTTATGGGACAAAGTTCTCAAGAGTTTTACGACTCTGTGGAAAATATCTCAGAGTATAAATATCTATTTAAGAATCAAGACTGGTGTTTTTCCAGATGGCAAACAGCTTAAAGATATGCTTCTAGCTCTGCCAGCTTTACTTGTAAGAACACTAATTACCTTATTAGAAATAGGTTCCTTTTTATAATTATGATTAGCTTGCCCTTTTTTTTTTTTAATTCTGGGAAAAGAGCATATGTATATTTTATCCCTGGCCAATGGAAACCTTGGGCTTTTCCAGAGCAGAAACACCCTAACCCACTGAGTATTACTCCCAAGTCACATTCCCCTCCCATCAGAAGCATACAGGGTGAAATTGCATTTGAATTTTGAGTAGGTTTAAATAAATTTTGTTCTGAGAATTTTGCCATCCCTGAGACAAGCCATGCAGCTGTACTGAAGCCATAGACATGTCAGAGGCTTGGGGCTCAGCTTGCACAGTTGCAGTTGCCAGGGGAAATTTCATGTTCTGTCTTCAAGGCAGGAAGGTTGGATTTAAAGCAGCTAAAGCCAAGGGACGATATAACAGCATTTCATTTTTTTGTTTATATATATATATTTTTCTATTGGAGTTCGATTTGCCAACATATAGTGTAACACCCAGTGCTCATCCTGTCAAGTGCCCCCCTCAGTGCCTGTCACCCAGTCAACAGCATTTCAAATACTCAAGTCAAATCTGAAGAAAAAAACTGCATGAATTATCTGTATTTTTGGACTCAGGGTCAGAGAATGGGGTAGGAGGAAGTAGGGAGCTGTCTTGATTGCCAAAGCCACAATGGCCCAAAAGATGATTAATGGCGTTGTGAACTTTCAAGGTGTCCTCAGTTTGCCCCAGACATGCTGGTCAGCAGGACCAAAGAAAGTTTCTCTTTTGACACCCGAATTCTCCAAAGTGAGGCTGCCTGTGTAGCTGCTACCTTGAGTGCCTCACTGAACATCTTCAAGGTGTTAGGACAACTAACCATCAGTTTCCAAAGGAGAAATTTAAACAGATGTATGGCCACAGAGAGCCTCTACAGGCCTAAGAGCAGATAAAAGGGGTCATTAGCACAACCCAAGATGGGTGATGGGGTGTCTCTGCAGGAAGCAGGAGGCGAAGGGCTCCTCCCTGGCCTTCCCTAACGCCAATGGATCAGGGCTGTAAACATCTGCCCCAAGTAGATGCCACTTGGTGTCTTATGGTGCATTTCAAAACAGACTGTGATGTTTTCTGGCTTCCAGGACCTTTGCAATCACCCAGGGAAAGCCTCCTTGTATAGAGGGAGGTTACCAACCTTGCCACCAGAGAACCAAATCGATTCTTCATTAGTTGTATTAATGAAATAATATACTCTAGAACTGCACTAAGATACTACTAGCCAATAAGCACATATAGTAATTTAAATTTAAATTAGTGAACATTATATAACATTTTAAATTCAGTTCCTCAGTCATACTGGCCACATTTGAAGTGGTCAACAACCATGTATAGCTGGTGACTACCATCCTGGACAGCACAGAGACAGAACTTTCCCATCATCGCCGAAAGTTCTGTTGGACAGGGCTGCTTGAGGTGTATTCTTAATGAGCCAGCCACCTTTCTTATGTCATTCATCCATTCTACAAATGGTTCTGGCCCCTCATGCTATATACTACCTTCTGCTATTGTATTAATATTTTAAATTATATACTGATATTTAGATAGGAACAAGGGACTCATTTCCAAAATTAAGACCTGGCTGTGCCGTACAATGTTCCAAGGCTTCAGATGATTTAAAGCACACATTCAGAACTAAGACTGATGTCTCTTCTGCAGATATTTGCTGGCATTTCAAGGACTGCAAATAATGTAGAATCCAAACTCTGTTCCTGACTCGGCTAATTCTTGGAGAGAAAACTGTTCAACAACCAAGACACGGTGCTGTCAATGCCCCCCACCAGGTTTTGCTGGGATTAACAAATTTAGTGTTACCTTTCACTTAGGAATCCTGCTGACTGGCAGCCCTCAGGATCCTTACATGCTGGCATGTTGGCCTCACTCCCCAAACTGCCTCCCAGCTCTGATGGCAGGGAGTGACTCAACTTGCCTTTGTGTTAAGCCCAAACCCTTTCTTTGCCTGACGCATCCCCCCACCCCCACCCCGCTGTGGGCACACTCTCTGCTTTAGAAGAGTGGTCATCAATAGTCCTACTCCATGCAGCAACCCCCAGAGATAACTCATTATTGGGGAGGGGGTACTGGGTGCCATGAGACCCAGAAACAGTGTGTGTGTCTCCACAGAGCTTATAGAAACTAGGTAGTTCAACTGACTTCTCTGGGGTTAATTCTAAGGTGCTGCTACTGCTACATCCAACTGTAATACTGTCTACAAACAATTTGCACTTTCGGAGCAGCATGATCCCAGGGGGTAATTAACAAACGGGGAATAATCTTTTTAAAGCCTTTAAAGCAACATGGATTGAGACTATCATCAAAAACACAGAATCACTTCCCCTCCTCTGTCATTTTAGAAGATACTGGGCTGACTCCTAGAGAGGTTTAGGCAGGAGAGGTGGTGGATTTTGCAGACAATTCCTCAAAACGTGTTAATTAGAAATCAAACACAACGAGTTCAATGGCTGTGGGGCTTTCTGAATGGGGCAGGCTCTGAAGTCGGGCTAAGAGGAAAAGAGAAGCAGAAAGCAGAGTTCATGAGGGCTTGCCCAAGGTTTGTAACTTCCATACCATTGACCATGCCAAGGTAGAAGACTGCATTCACCAGCATGCCTCCTTTCCGGAAGTGGTCACTCATGTGCTCCAACCAGTTGGCGTCCAAACTGCTCACCGTCTGGCCATTCTTGGAGACTCGGAGAGGAATGCTGACGGGATAGTATTGCCGGCACTTCTGCTGGCTCTTCGGTTTGTTGAAAAGGGTGAGGATCTCCATTTCTGTTGGGATTGGTAAAAGAGGCATGAGAGTAGAGGTCAAATTAGTGCTAAAAACCTGCCTCATTGCGTCTAGTGGAATCTTTTACGAGCCTTAAGAAATGATATCAAAGGTAAACTCTGCTAGATTGCACTGTTGCCAAATAATAAAACCTGATTCCAGCTTATAAATTAGGGAGCCTTGAAAATGACATGGACGCAAAGGTTGAGCTTCCAGTGGGGAATGGGTTTTGAATCTGGCATATAATGAATAACTGTTATCTGGGATCAGTTTGTACAGTCATGTGTTTGTGAAGACATTGTAGACATTTCTAGAGATTCATACAAAGGTGTTTTGGGGGAAAAAAACAGTGGGCATATTTGAGTAAGAGCTGGTCTTTAAAAAAAAAAAAGGTGAATATACAAGGTACATAAAAATAAAAATATGGCTCTAATTCCAGGAACCTTGTACACCCCTGAACTATTTATAAACTGCAGTGGTGTTTCCTGGGGCTGAAACCATAATACTTAATCAAGTACCTCAAAAATACACCATTGATATGTAAAAATAAATATGTTCCCGTAAATGTTCCCAGGCAGGAGTGGTAGGTAGATGGCACCAGGAGTGAGGCTCTGAGCTTTCCTTTCATTTATAGCACAGTTCTTCAAAAATCAATACTCACTACCACCCAGCAGCTGACCCACACCAGCCCTACATGCTGCTGGCCATCAGTGAGCAGTATCAGCCTCCAGGAACAATTACCTGGAATTTCAATCTAAGTCTTGAAGGTCTATTTTTGTGTTACTCATTTAGTCAAGCAATCAGAGTTTACCCGGCTTAAAAAGCTTTGCTTACACAGGCTAGTCAGGAATATGCTTTGGTTTCCAAAAATATCTATTGGAATAAAAAGAAAATCCCCACCCTTCTTTCAAAGAAATATTTTAAAGGTCGTAAACAATGGTTGACATTAGCAAAAAGGACAACTACACTTAATGCTCACTGCAGGAGAGATCTGGCCTAGAGCCACATTCTGGGACATGGTCTCCCAACCCTCAGTATCTCACAATTTTGCAGTATCCAAACACTAGCTGAATTATTATATTTCTAAACAGAATCACTTTCCTTTATTTAAATAAATGAATTTAAAAAGGAAACTTGGCTTTGTGGCCATAAGGGAAACAACTACCACTTGCTATAAACAGAAGGGGATGATGAGGCACATTCACACCAAATATGTCCACCCACATAACATCTAAAATTATCCCACATAGGTACTGTATTCCGGGCAAAGGAAGTCTTTTACAGCTCCATCTGAGCAAACAGCAGCAGAGATCTCTGGGGAGCAGTGCCAGGCCATGACACTTTATCATCTGCAAGAGTTAAGCTACCAAGGGGCCATTTCAAGTTATCCATTGGATAGAACCAATTAGGAAGGAAAGGGGCTCATCTTCAAAAGTAGCCACCTGGATTTTAAGCAACTGAATTGAGCCTGTTTATTATCCCCACTCCAAATTACCTTTCACAGTCCACTTGCCTAACTCAGGAAGCCACCTCTAGCCAGTAAACGCTTTCACACAAGAAATTAGGTCCTGGTGTCCGGAGGTAGTAATCTCCAGACTACTTCATGACTTTGAAACACACTTGAGAAATGGAGTCATGCAAAGAAAGGCTTGTAACGGAGGGGAATCAAGCAATGGATTGGAGCTGACGGGATAGGATGTGAACTATATGATTCTCCAGTCCTAGGTGCTAGGGGTTCAAATAAAAGGCACGGCTACTAAAGACGAGGATAAGCAATGCTTTTTTCCTGACTTCATCTAGATTTCTTCCAAACCAAACCCTGTAAGTTTCTGAGTGCCAGTAATTGATTTGGGAAGTGGTCCCAGGAAACAGAGCAAGGGAGCAGGGGTAGGAAATAAGCAAGAGAAGAAAGCCTGTGAAGGGTGCCTTCATGAGCAGGTTACTGCTATAGCTACAGGGGTTCAGTTAACAGGAGCCCCTGAGGCACTGTGTAGAACACACCTCAGACTGCCTTACCAAGGGGCAGGGAAGCCAGGGCATTTATCCTCAGGGATTGAGGGCCACTCCTGAGGTCTGAATTCTCTGGGAGTGTCTGGCCTACTGGGGCGTGTCCCCATTCCAGAGAACATCTGCAGACAGAGGCTAAGAAAACTGTCCTCAGGTGATCCCAGGGTGGCCCAGAGTACCAACTACCATGGTGTGCTACGGTCAAGCACAAACACATATAGAGATTTTTTTAATATAAAGATTTTATTTATTTACTCATGAGGGAGACACAGGGAGAGAGGTAGAGACATAGGCAGAGGGAGAAGCGGGGTCCCCACAGGGAGCCCAATGTGGGACTCGATTCCAGGAGCCAGGGATCACGACATGAGCCAAAGGCTCAACCACTGAGCTACCCAGGTGCCCCTAAACGCAAATAGATTAAAAAGAAAAATCACAGCCTCTACATGGGAGAGGCGAGTGGAGAATTTGACGGTGGCCAAAGTCCAAAAATACATGACAACACTTCATCACACCGAAGGATTCCCCACTCATGGCACGACAGAAACACAACTTTCCCAAATGCGTAATGGAACAGAAAAAGGGGAAGGCCAAAAGGGGAAGGGAGGGTGCCAGATGTGGGGTGAAGGGAAGACAGAGACTGTCCTCCACAAGGTAGGCAGCATGGTGCTGACAGTGCCCCTGCTCTCCCATGGGGTCCTCCCCAGGGAGGAGGGCTGAAGCTAGAGACAGAAAAACATTTTTCCGGAAGGGAAGGAAATGGTGCTGGACTGAGAGCATCCAACGCATTAGTAGCAATGAAATATTGGGAGAAACTTGATGTTGGATGCGTAACCCTTAAGTTAACTCTCTCCTCCCGCTCTATCCGTGGCCACAATCCTCTCACTACTCACATGGAAGCCCGCCAAGAGAAACTATCCCCAAACGATGCTCTTTGATGTTTTAATATTCTGATTCTCCAACACACATCATCACATGAGCGGGCACCAAGGGTTCCAAAAAGGAGTCCCAAAGTTTGTTTAAATTTTCTCAGCTGCTCTGTGACTCTGCCATGACCCCAGCTGGAAGATTTTTCCAGACATGGGACAGAAAGTCCCAAAGGAGGGGGGAAGACATTGTTTCTGAGAATGTTCTGAGAACAGCTGAAGAACTGGGACGGACAGAGCACTCAAGGAGCCAAGACTGTCTTGCCTTGTGTTATTTGTCTTGTCTTTCTCTTTCTTCCTGACTCAAGGGGCCTTGCTATGTGCTTTGTAGATCCCCTGTGTGCAGAAAAGCCGCTGTAATATGATGGAGGATACGTACACGTTCGCTGGATCGACCTGAGCCAAACAAGGTCAGCAAGCCAGGGAAGGAGGCAGATGGCATGGGGCCTACTGGGTGCTGCCAGCCTGACAGCCAGGTCACTGAGGCCTCGCTCAGCTCCTCGGGAACAGGAAGGAAAGGTCTGAGGTCCATGCCAGGCAGTGGGGGTTTGGGCATGGGATGAAGTCTGCAGTCTGCCTGTAAGTATGGCCCCAGAGAGCCTGTGACTGGCAGGTAGAGGCAAGCTGGCTGGGTCCTGGTGTTCCAAGAGACCTCTGGGCTGGAGGGAAGAGAGAGTTCAGAGTCTGGCTAAAGCATGGGGGCTCCAAGGGCCAGAGTGGGAGGAGGAGGAGGAGGCTGGCCAGTTGGCCGGGTTGGGGGGGTGGAGGGGAGGAGGGAGAAACAAGTAGGCATCAGATTTGACCTCGTAGCTGGACTGAGAGCAGGCTAAGGTCTGCTGAGGTCCCAGGCAAGGGGGCTAAGATGAAAGGTCTGCATCAGAGAGCAGGGCTGTGGGCTCTATGGTGGGACAAGAGGGCAGAAAGGCTTGGAGCCCATCCAGATTCCTGACTCGGCGAGACACTGCTGCAGACTTCTGTCAAGGCCGGGTACTACCAGCGGGGCAGCTCCGGGCCTGGATGGGGGCTATTTGTGAGGACAAAGTAGGGGAAACCCTGCACGCCAAGGAAACCTTGCACAGCTCTCTATGGGAAGCCCCTGGCAAGGATGGCAGCAGCCACGGGCACTTCCACCTCCACCACCTCATGTGGCTCTCCCAGCCTGCAAGCAAGGGGCTGCATCACTTCTATGCCCAGAAACCTCAAGTGGATCCCCCAGACATCACAAGCTGGAAAGTGGCAAAGCCAAGAGTCTTTAAAACCCCAAACCTTGGGTTGTTTCCAAATCTAACAAGAGGCTCATTTCATCAGTACACAGAAAGCAGGAGCTGCTGACCACGGGTGGGGAGGGAGCTCAATAGCTCGTTGTTAATGGACTGAGTGAAAGGCCAAAAAGATGGTGGCAGGTGGCAGGTCTGGGAAGAGGCAGAGCCACAGGGAAGAACCATCCTGGGGGCACAGTGAGGGGAGGGCGCTGGCCCAGCCCAGGAAGGGGCCAGACATCAGAAAGGCCAGACTCCAGAGGATACCTCCTCGCCCCCTCCACACAGTGAGCTGGCTGCCAGGGAGGCCTCCTAAAAAAAAAATCCCCTCAGCTGAGAAATACAATTGAGGTCACTGGCTCGGGTTTCTGGCTGGCATTTCTCAGCATTTTTGAGTGACGAGGCACAGGATAAGAAGGGCAGTGCTTAGAAGATGTTTTATCATTATTTCAGTGACAGTGAGAACAATCTGAATTTGTGTGGCCTCCATGTTTCTCTGACTCAAGATGTAGCAACAGAGACAAAGAGGGAAGGACAGAGAGGAATGTTGGAGGCGAGGGGAGAGGTGACAGGTTGGCATCGGGGGACACCTTCCTGACCTTCCACTGCACTGGCCTTCCCCACCTGGCCTGTTCATTACAGATGAAGCAAGCATGCTCCCCATCGACAGAAATGCATCACAAGGGGCCATTCATGCTCCTGTGAGCAGAGCTGCTGGGGTGCCATGTGTTCACCGTAAGGCAGGGGCAAGCACGGGAAGTGCAGCGTCTGGGGGGAGGCATGGGGCTGTCCCAGCACCAGGTCAGGAGATCTCTGCACAGCAAGGACATGAAACCCTCAGAAAATGCTCCAGGACCAGGAAATAAGGCGAGGACCAGGAAGAGAACTGTATGATGGGTCTCCAGAGGGACCTGCATGGGCAAGGGGGCATAACCTCCAGACCAGAGAGGCAGTTCAAGAGCCCATGGGGATGGGGAGGACCCGCCTGCCTTGGGTCTGGATGGTGAATCTGCTGGCAAGCCCTATGTGAGCAGTTGCAGCCTAGACCTGGCTCCCCTAGGCCTCCTATAAAGGAAATAAATTAAACGCGGAGAAGGAGGGGGAAAGAGGGAGACTCCCTCTGGATTTTTTTTTAATTGTCTTGCTGTGATTGCCTATTTAAACCCACCTGGCAGAAAGAGGAGTAAAAACACTTCACCCTCCTTAGGGGGCCCTGAGAGAAAGGCAAGCTGAAAGCTGAGCAAGCAGCGGGGAGGGGAGACTGAGAGGATGCCGGGGCAGGTTGGTGGTGTAAGGAAATGGCAAGACTTCTCAGGGAAAAGATTTAGGAGAGAGGCCCGGGTCAGGTGAAGGCCATGACCAATGCTGACAGGGTTCCTGCATGTCCGGCCTTCAGGGAGGCTGGATGCTCAAGCTATGAGATTAAACTTCACTACATGAGGGCATGGAAGGTGACTTTCCTTATCTGTGAAATGGGCTTAATCATAACATCGGCCACCATAAAGCTGTTGTGAGGCACCATCAAGATGGCACATCGGCAGAACCTAGATAGGCTCAGCCAGGGTTACCACCATCATGAACTGTTGTCTATTCATCCCCCACAAGGCCATGTATGCGCACCAGCATGCCTGTGTGTTCATTAGCTGATAAAAAAAGTCCAAAGGCTCATTTCTGCCACACAACAAGGAATAAAGGATGGCAGAGAGCTGCCAAAATTTCAGAGACCCGTGGCCTCCTAGCAGAGAGATAGGGGCTGTGTGTAAACAACAGCCAGCCAGCTTGCCCACTGGGTGAGATTAACGTGGGTATTATAACATCCTCCACGGCCGAAATTCCCATCCACTATTGGGCCGACCACCTCCAGACACACATTAACGCATTACTCCTCAGCAGGATCTGGTTTGTTAGGAGAGAACAGAGACTCTGAAGAAATGAGACACAGGCCAAGACACCTCGGCTGTTGAGGACTCTCTGTGTGTACAGCAATGGAGGGGAGTCTCTGGGTGAGAGAGGCAAATAGCCCCAGGGCAGCATGTGGGGGAAATGGTCCTAGGGCAGGAGGTCTGGAAGCAGTCTGGGAGAAAGGTGGATTCTGGAGCAGGAAATACCAGAAAAGTCCCGAGGGGTACTTCAGTATTAAGTGTCTCCTTTCTCAAAACCAGGGTTCTGTGCAGGAGTAGAGGTCAGTAGGCAGGGCTACTGAGCCTGTACGCCAAAAATAACAGTTCACATTCAGAGTCAGGCAATGGTAACTGTTTTAAATGTACATCTCATTTAACATTCCAACAAGAAACTATTGCTCCATCTCTATTTTCCAGGGTAAGAAACCGAGGCACAGGAGGGTATTGTGCCCAAGACTGCCTAGGTGGAAGGTGACAAATGGAATGTAAGTGAAGTCTAGATTCTAAAAGATTATTTGTTTATTTATTTGAGAGAGAGAGAGAGAGAGAGAACATGAGCAGGGAGGAGAGTCAGAGGGAGAGGGTGAAGCAGGGGAGTCCGATGTGGGGCTCAGTCCCAGGACCCCAGGATCATGATCTGAGCTGATGTCAAATGCTTAACTGAATGAGTCACCCAGGTGCCCTGGAATCTAGGTTCTTACCATAGTGCTACCTGCCTCTCAAGATTCCTGTCCTTTTCTCCTGAAGGGCCTGTGCCTGCCCTGAACCCTCACCCTGGTATGTTCCTCCAAGGAAGCCTGTCTTCCTATCAGAGATTCAGAGCAACACATCCAGCCCAACACCACTGAGAAGATGGAGGTTTCTGGAATAAGACTTTGACATTCATCAGGAGATGCACACAGGGTCTCAGCTACTCTGGAGGGACCAGAAGTCTACCTCAATCTGCATGAAATGCCCCATAAATGAAGAGCCCCACTTTAGGATCTAGACCTTGATTAAATAACAATCATAATATATCCCAGAATGGAGGTAGTAACTTAATCCCTCTAAGTTAACTTTGCAAATAAGCCCAGAATGAACCATCCCATAATTTTCTTTTTAGAACTACTGACCTAATATAATAAAAGAAACTGTTCTACCTTCTTTTCTATTCTCAAAGCATAAACTGTTCCTAATCATTAATAAGAGGCTAATTTTGGGATGCCTGGCTGGCTCATTCAGTTAAGCAACCGACTCTTGATCTCGGTTCAAGCCATGATCTTAGGGTCGTGGGAGCAAGCCCGGGGTGGGGCTCCATGCTCAGTAAGAAATCTGCTTGTCCCTCTCCCTCTGCTCTTCCTCCTGGTCAAATAAATAGATAGATAGATAGTAGATAGATAGATGGATAGAGATAGGTAGATAATCTAATTTCAAGAATCAGTAAATGAATCATAACATTAACCAGGAAGGTTAAGGCTAAGGAGAAAGGCCTCCTAAGGCCTGGGGGTCTCCTCGCAGTCTTGTTACTTGTGCACCTTCCAAAGGCTTGGAAAAGACCACAAAACTCATGTGAGCGCCTGGCTCTCAGGAAATGGCTGGTCACTAGATTTCTTGGAGAAAGAAGAGGAAAGGGAATTACAGGGAAATGGAGTGAAACGTCACTCACCATAAACTGAGAGCCTCCGTCAATCTTATTACTCTATGAGAGCATCACACAGGGGAGACTGAGCAGAGAGGTGAAATGGGATGGCCGTTAAGGCAGTGGGGGCTCACAGACCAGATCTGCCAGTTTCCAGCGTGGGTGAAGATTTACTCTCTAACCTCTGTTTACTCAGCTGTAAAATGGGCAGTGATACCACAGCTGACCCACATCACAGGGAGAACTAAGAGATCAGTCATGTAAAATGCTTACTGGTGCAGGGCCCGGTACACAGGAAGTATCAATATAATGTTGGCTACTATCATCACTGTTGTATTGTTATTTGAAATTGCCAACCTAAAGTGCATGCTCTAATGGCCATTACAATGTGATTAAGAGGATTCACATATTGGTGGCCTCTCCTTGGCAGTGTTCTCTCCACAGTGCTGATTTGTCAACTACACACACTCCCTGAAATCTGGTTGTTTACAGCCTCGTGAGTTGAATCACCAGTTTCCTGCACAATTTGTCCTCAAATGGCTTTCTTGATTTCCTTCTTTAGGCAGATATTCAAAATAAGCGGACCAAAAGTGGAGCATAGGTTCTGCATTGGTGCCCAGCATGTTAACGCTTCCTATGCTAAGAGCGAACTAATTCAAGGTCAGTGCAAGAGTGTGGGGATAAAGATCCCTCAGGTTCTAGAATCCACTTCCAATGTGACATGTTGGAGCAACTGCAAGTCAATTTCATGTGGTTGTGCTCTCGGAAGTCAAAACCCCAAAAGCAATCAGTCAGGAGGCCCAGAAAAATCAAGTTTCTCCTGTTGGATAGACAGCCGTCTGTACACTCTCATTCTATTTCTTTTTCCTAAAATGCCATGGGAATTACTGGAAAGCTGTTAGCCTCTCTTTAAGTGGGTCAAGAGTCCCTGTGTGGACATACTTACTTCCCGAAAGTGGCTCCTCATGCACTTCCAACAGGTCACCATCCGGCCCATCCAAAGTCTTGTTCACCCCATGTGGTGACAATGCTGCACCATCCCCATCTCCTGAGGACAAGCTGGGCTGCTCAGCAACGGGCGTCTCCCCTGCGGGGCCCTGGCCTGGCTCCTGGCTGCTGTGGGTCCCTGCTGGTGCACCCGGGTTCTCATCATCCCCACACCTGCCAGGCTCCTTTTCCGCATCTCTGGTGTCTGCTGGGGGGCTGCTGGCTGCTGGCTTCGCAGGGCAACCGTACTGAGGTATGACACCGACAAACTTCAGGCCCTGACTTGCAGCATCCTGGATCTGTGAACAAAATGAAGGGAACCGATTGAATAGGATGTTCTATCAAAGGGGAGTATGTACAACATCCAAAAACACCTTACTGAAGGCATCTGTGGGTATTTCAGTTTGAAGATGAAATCTCTCAGACGCTCCATGTTCCCTCTAGGTGGTGGCGTGGTGGCCACACCCTAACCTTGGCCCCACTGGGGACAGACAGCATGGGGCTTGCTCTTTTTAACTACGAGGCATGTGGCTAGACAGGGCTGAGATGACCTCTCTTTGAAATACTGCACGAGTCCCTTCTGGTTATTCTTTTTTCTAAGAGGCTACAAGAAGGTTCTAAAGGATGGGCTGGAACAAAGAGTTTGAAAGAGGAAGTTCATTTTGGTAAGTAAGAGTTTATTTTTTTCGTTATTTTTTTTCTGATGAATTACCTACTTCCTGCCAATGAGGCTACTGTATAATCCAGCATGTCTATATAACCATATACCAACTACCAGATGATATTTTATGACCCAAAGAGCTTCCTCTTTTAAACAGTTGTTTTGGCAGAGCAGGGCGGGAGTGGGGAGAAGCACCACTATGTGAAAGCTGATGCGCACGTTCCCCAGGGCGGGGAAATCTGATGGGGACCTGCTTGGAGGTGCTCTCCGCCTAAGCCAAAGGCACCTGAAAACGATGCTGGGTCCACAGGCATTGCTTGGGCAGACTCATGACTCTACAAGCTATGGTACATACCCTCTAACCTTGGTAACAGGTAGCTTGCTTCTGACTTCCTGAGCCCACGAGATGGGGCGTGGCTAATGGCCACACAGAGTATTGAGGCACTTTAACTCTCCCCTCCTGGACGAATACCCCCAGGCTATTTAATAGTCATAAGTGAAAGAAAAATGCAAAGTAGTAGCCTAATAAAATTAAGCAAGAGCCAGTCCAAAGTAGGAAATCAGCTTTAGGGGACTTCCTGGGCAAGGATGCTCAGATCACTTTACAGATAAATCAGGAAGTGAGGACCTCAGGGTTGTATGAGTCTTAGTCACCAACCTGAGTGGATGACCTCAGAAAATCTTGAGGCTTCTGCAGCAATCATCCACCCTTATTTGAGAATTGGTAAGAAACGCCAGCATGGAGCTACTCTAAGGGACAAGCAAGCCATGACAGCCCTCCTTGGATGAACCAGCATAATTTTAAGCCAAAGGTCATTTTAGTTCAACACTGCACATTCTGGAAAGCAATATAGAGCAGTTACAAATGTACAGTACAGTATTTCTATAAAGTCTAACCCATGCTAGAAATAATGACAACAGGAGGAATCACCAGCTAGTGTAGACTTACTGTGTCCAATGCACTGTACTAGGCATTTTACATAAATTGTTCTGTGTAATCCTTCCAAGACCCCACAATGTATCATCATCTTCATTTCAGATGAGGATGCTGAGGCCCAGAGGCATTAAAGTCATAAAGCAAGCAGCAAGTAGCTAAAGTTCAAAGTGAGGTATGAGTCAGGCCCAAGTTCATTCTCTCAACCACATGACCAAGTGGACAGCTCTCAAAGCATCATCAAGCACATACGTGTTCTTGGACATATATGTGTCCAAACATATGCCCATGGTTGGCTCAATCCACTCTTCAAAAATTGAACAAAAGGGGTCCACTAAACAGACCCCTTTCCATTCTGAAAATTTTTCACCTACAAATCTGGGATACTCACTTACTTTTATAAATTGTTTTGGAAAGCTTCTGAAAGAAGACACAGGTAACAAGAGTTTTAAAAGAAAAGAGTGGGAGATAATGATTGTCAAAGTACCTTAGGTTAAGGGAAGCTCCTGCATACAAAGCAGAGCTCTGAGCTTCCTGGTGACACAGGCAAAGCAATGGATTTTACAATCCTCAAATGAAATGAGGAAACATGCCAGCTCCCCAAGAGAGAAGTATAATTTGCTGGTAAGGAACCGAGAAGTTCATTGTAGGACTCTTGTAGAGCCATGGAGTAAGACATGTCTTCCTTAGTTTTACAGAAAATGAAGAGATATTTTTCTCACATCACTTAGGTATTCTTAACCCTTGATAAAAGGTGAGGACATTAGGCTAAAGCACAGATCTTTGAAGGTCCTTCTGTGTGGAGCTGAAGCGAGGTGACCCAGGTCTCTGTGGACAGCTGTGGCAGATGGCAGCACGCTGACATGTGTCAGTGCCGGGGAACTGGGCCACATTACCACTAACTTCTCCAATTCCCACCACAGTGGCCAGGGGTGGCTTTTTCTAATCTTAAATTGTTGAAATTTGTCAAGTTATTTCACAAATTACTTGCTTACACTTCTTCAGAAGGGGTCTGGAAACTGGCTTTTTAAAGTTTCAAATACGTTAGGCAAATTCTCAAGGCACTAAACCTGTACTAAAAGTAAACGAAACCTAACTAGCCACAAATTTTCATAGGTGAGAAAATACCGTTAATAATTTCCAGATGTAGCTCCTACGGGAAGGACAGTGAGCTATCTCCCCCCAAGCTGCAGACCTGTTTCAGCTGTCAGGCCCCTACACTCCAGTGTGGCTTTCTCCTTCACCAGCTGCAAACCTGAGCCTCTCCGCTTGCTGTGGCACTGCAGGGACAGGTACGCTGCCGGCACTTGGCCCGCTCACACCTGGCCCACGTGACAGGGGTCTCACTGCAGACAAAACACCTCTGAAGGCTGAAGCATTTTTAAAAGCTGGTCCCACCAAGGGCTCGACCCCAGGCCAGTCTCAACCTGAGTCATGGGGCTGGAAGGCAGGAAGGCCTGGCTTGGAGCTCCAGACGTGTGACTCTGATACCAGAGTATGTTACATAACTTTCTACGGTTCAGTTTTCTCACCCGTAATATGGGGAAATCATACTTCTCTTGCAGTTGCTCTGAAAATCAGACATCGCATATGGCAGGCGTGCTTAAGGAGAGGCACAGAGAAGGTAGTCCTGACTGTTACCGTTGCTCTACCCCCCTCCTTGTCGGTCCCAGGCTTCTGTGACCCTGCAGAGACTGCTGACAGTCATCCAGAGTAAGGAGGTGACAAATCTGGACACAGGGCACTATTCCAGTCCTCTCCTTCCTTACTGAGACTTGAAATTGGAGAGCTTTGCATTAATCAGACATGCATTCCCACAGCTAACTGGGCAACCGTATTCCTTGGTGCTACTGCACCTCAAACTTGTCTTCTATGCCAGGGGTTCCCAAAGTGGAGTCCCTTATTAGCAACACCAGCATCACCTGTGAAGTTGTTAGAAATGCAAATTTTCAGGTCTTACTGACTCAGAAACCCGGAATCAAAACCTCCTTCAGATTTGATCCCCAAATAGGTTTTGCCTGGCATACTGTATTTCTGGATCATGACATGATCATGACTGTTGGGCCCAGACACTTGTGTTTTAGCAAGCCTTCCAGGTGATTCCAATGCACCCCAAATTTGAGAATGCACATTTCACAAAGGCAGAATTTTGTGCGCTGCTGTGTGCCTGGTGTTAGGATAATGTCTGACATACAGTAAGTACTTAGTAAGTATCTGTGGAATGAATGAATGAATGAATGAACTGAATGAATGAATGAATGGGTACAATAAATAATGAGTGAGTAATGAGTGAAGGTAGGGATGAAGCCAATTAATTTTTCAGCTCCCGAATTCAACAAACTGTATTAAGTCCCTACACTGGCCCAGACCAACACTGTATCTAGGTGCTGGGGGTATAAAATAGGAATCTCAAATCTTAAGATTCAGCCAATTATTGTAAACAGACTTTAAAAACAACTACATTAATATGGCACAAAAATGCTTACTTTGTAATATTTTATTTAAAAATCAAGATTATAAATTCATAGACACAGTATCATGACAGCTATGTAATATTTCTATTACTATGATTTTTCAAAATTTATCTAATGAGTATGCATATTACTTTTATAACTGAAAAAAAGTAAACATTCCAAAAATTTCTCATTGAGAATGACAAATATAGTAATGGATATAAGGCATAGAAATGACAATGATTATTCTTGCCTAAAGGGGAGGTCAAAATGTTTCTGACAGGTCAGGGCTATAACAAATGAAATAATGTAATATAACAGGAAGAGGTAAGGAGTGTGATAAAATTGGAGTATGTATGCCTCATTGTACACATTCAAATAAAAAAAAAATTTGTTTTGGGATCCCTGGGTGGCGCAGCGGTTTAGCGCCTGCCTTTGGCCCAGGGCGCGATCCTGGAGGCCCGGGATCGAATCCCACGTCGGGCTCCCGGTGCATGGAGCCTGCTTCTCCCTCTGCCTATGTCTCTGCCTCTCTCTCTCTCTCTCTCTGTGTGACTACCATAAATAAATAAAAATTAAAAAAAAAATTTCCCCAAAATACTGTGCTAGGCAAAACCTATTTAGGGAGCAAATCTGAGGTTTGAAGGATGAATAGGAGTTCTCCAGACAGGTGGAAAAAAGGGAGAATGGCAATGCAGGTAAAGAGAAAGAAGGATCATCATGGGTAAAAACGTGATGGTTTGCAATAGCCTGATGTATTGAAGTATCTTTTATGAATATTTCTGGATCATGACAGGACAAGCTAGGTGTAGGGGCGAACTGGAAATCAGAAGGGCCATATCGTGGATGTCACTGAATGCCCATGCCAACAAAGGCTGTGACTTCACCCTGCAGGCCAGCATAACCAACTTTCCCACTGTAGTAACTCCAAAAACAGAGGATGGAGGTCTGAGGGCAAAGCACAATATTCCTTTGAATGCTCACCTTTTATCTTAAACATTAATGAGAAATTTGTATCCTGCACCTTTGTATTATACAGTATTGAAACTTTTAAAAAGATGCCAAGGTTAAATGACTTCCTCTTGCCCCCACCCCAACCCTTCCAGAGAAACTCATGTCTCAGGAATATGAAACATCTTGGTGCATAAATCTTTGCAGCTCTCCTTACTTTCTTCGGGTGGATTCCTGGAAGAGGAATTAATGGGTCAAGGGATATTAACTTTTCAAAGGCTTGATACAGGCTGCCAAATTGTTTACCAGAAAGGGGGAGTAGTAGTCCTTTTTAACCAGAGGAACTCCATTTAGATTTTATAAAGATCGATATTTGGCTAGACCCTAAGGGCCCTGACTCTTCTAACTCTAGTACAGCACTTGCTTTTCTCTTTTTCTCTCTTAAAGTCATTTGACCGTGTTTGTTAAACTGATCCCTGTTTGTTTCTCATGCACTCATTTATTCATTTGTTCATTCATAACCTTTATGGAGAAAATCCCTTGAGCGTACTAATGGCAGGCACTGGATGCCATTTGTCAGGGTTCACCCTCAGTCACCCAGTCTCCTCACTCTACATCCCTTGTGGTGACCTCTTCTCCTCATGTGGGTTTGGCCACTAGTCATATGTTAATTATTCCCAAATTCGGACTCCCCAGCTGTGACTTTCCTCTGAAGTTCAAACCTATATGACTGATCAGAGCTGCTAGGTCCACCATTGTCCTTGTTTCTCAAACTAGAGCCACAGGCTTCTTCCTTAGCTCTTGCCTTTCTCTAACCCTGTGTTATCAGCTCACCACATCCTGACAGATTTATCCCTCAGTGTTTCTGGAATCCCTTCCTCATTCTCCATACATCTAAGATCAATTTACTTCGGTCTCATTGCTGCTAGACACTGCCATTCCTCCAAGTCCTCATGAGCATGGAGTCAAATCAATGTGGAAGACCAAATCACAGACACCCAGGTCACCTTGTTATGGAATTCCCTGCAGACTCTCACATGCGTGCCTATAAAATTTCTCTAATGACTGTGATTATTAAAAGAGCAACTCTTAACGTTGTATAACTTTTCCACAAAGAACTTTAATATGCAGGATCTTAGGCCCCAAATAATACCTTACAGAAGAGGAAACTGGTTCTGGTCAAACTACCCAGAGCTAACTACACTGGTCAAACTATACAGGGCTGGTCAAACTACCCACAGCTAATCACAGGCAAAGTCCAGATTCAGCTCAGTATCCTAAATCCAACCTGATGCTCCTTCAGTGGTACCACTCTTTCTATTTTGTGTAATCTAGCCTGTCCCAAGATGCTCAGTATGATACCAGTTTAAACTGAAATACACCTGCACCCACCCTCTCATTTCTGCTACATTTAAAAACCACCACACCCCTGGCACTTCCAGGAGTAACACTGCTAGCTTAGGCAGCAAAAATTAAGTAAGACCATTTTCAACTGATCTGAGACTTCATTCAACTGCTCTGTAATGAGTAAACACAAATTTCATAGTAACTTTATTTTCCCAACCTAAAAATCAGAGATTATAATGTGAGAAAGATATTTTTCTCTTCAAAAAATTTATTTCTGGGACGCCTGGGTGGCTTAGCAGTTGAGCATCTGCCTTTGGCTCAGGGCGTGATCCCGGGGTTCTGGGATCAAGTCCCACATCGGGCTCCTGCAGAAAGCCTGCCTGCTTCTCCCTCTGCCTCTCTATGTCTCTCATGAATAAATAAATAAATCTTTTTTAAAAAATTTATTTCTATAAAGTCTTTACTCATTATAAAAACTTAGAGCTTCTTTGGTTATACACATTTTTATTCTTTTTAAAGATATTATTTGAGAGAGAGAGAGACAGAGACAGAGAACATGAGCCAGGGGGAAGAGGGGCAGAGAGAGAGGGAGAAGCAGGCTCCCCACTGAGCAGGAGCCCAATGCAGGACTTGATCCCAGGACTTGAAGATCATGACCTGAGCCAAAGGCAGATGCTCAATCGACTGAGCCACACAGGTACTCCTGGTTATATTTTTAAAGAATCACTTTCCTGAAAAATCACAACATGACATTGGAACAGTCCCAGAAAATCTAAGACGTGTTGTCTGTTACTCTACTTCCAAAATGAATACCTGCTGCTAAAGATATATACAGGTTTTTTCTACTATCTGAAAGTTGTGTGTTCCTACGAAAATTTTTGTCAGCCAAAATGGCACAAAATGAAGAAGCAATTACCATTAGTTTCTATGGAAAAAATCTTGAGCAGACCCAGACCCAAAAAATAATCTCTCTTAAGCTTTTCTGATACCTTAGGAAACGTTTTGCTAACAGATGCACAAAATAAATCAAGATAAAGCACAGATGCTCACAGACACAGATCAAAGTTATGGAGGCTGGAGGCTGAGATGTTGAGTATAGTTCCTGGGGAAGGAGATTGGGCGGGGGGGGGGGGCACTATTGCTGCTTGGTGTATGTGCTGCCTCTATGATGGCTTGCTGCAAAACAAACAATGAATGCTATTTTTGCTTTTTGCCTTTTTTCACAAAAGCAAAAATCCTCATTGGATTTCTCCCACTTGGTGAAAACAGGTACTAAGGTAGGTTTTTGTAAAAGAGAAGTAGCATAACGTGAACTCTCAAAAAGTAGAGGATATCTGCACTCTGTCTAGTACATGTGTTTCTGTTTTAGAGTATATGTATCAGCCAGGCAGGATGAAACCAGTTATAGAGAAATGGAACATGGGCTGGATTTTGTAAAAATGAAAGCTATGTGTAACATGAAGAAAGGAGCAGAATAGGATCCTGCTGACTGGTCAATGGGAATCACAGTTCCCACGGACCATACTAAATGGCATATGTGAAGGATCAGAGTCAGTGGAAGACTGTTTTGTCAGAATCCAGTGAAAAAGGTGTTGTGGATAATTTTATGTGTCAAATGGCCAAACTATGGTGACCAGCTGCTTGGTCAACACTAGTCTAGACATTTCTATAGAGATATTTTAAAGACATGATTAACATGTTAATTAATTGACTTTAAATAAAGCAGATTGCTTTCAAATATATGGATGGGCCTCACTCAATCAGTGGAAGGCCTTAAGAACAAAGATGGAGTTTTCCCCAAAAAAGGAATTCTGCTTTTAGACAACAACCTAGAAAATCTGCCCGAGTTTACAACCTTCAGACTCACAATGCAGCCTCACTCTTACCTGAGCCTCCAGCTGGCCAGAGAGCCCAGCAGGTTTTGGACTTGCTAGTTCCCACAATCCTTAAAAATCAATCAATTCCAATCTCAGTATCTCTCCCTACAGATAGATCAATCAATAGATAAATAATCCTATTAGGGGATCCCTGGGTGGCTCAGCAGTTTAGCGTCTGCCTTTAGCCCAGGGCATGATCCCGGGGTCCTGTGATCGAGTCCCACATCAGGCTCCCTGCATGGACACTGCTTCTCCCTCTGCCTGTGTCTCTGCCTCTGTGTGTGTGTCTTTCATGAATAAGTAAATAAAATATTAAAAAAATAATCCTATTAGATCTGTTCCTCCAGGGAATTTTGACTAATACAGAAGGAAAATAGAGAAAGGAAGCAAGGGGTATAAGATAGCACAGGGCAAGCTGATAAAGGTCTCTTAAGTCTGTACCCGACTTGGTGTGAAATGAAGATATGGCCAGGAGCTCCCAAAAGGCAGTGAAAGAGCATGTGACCCAAACAGAAACAAGACCACTGGGATTTATTCTGACACTGACTTACAGTTCCAGAGGAGAGGCTGAAGTATGGCAAGAAGGTTACCAGGTAAAGGAAACTGCCCCACCACATTTTGAGGTGGAGAAGGTAAATCCTTAACTGGTAGAGTTAACTTCTACAAGTTATAGGCAGTTTCTAATTTTATGATGAACTTAATGGAATTAAAGTTAAATTAATGGAATTAAAATTAAATTCATAACTTATTAGTGAACTAATGCTGGAAAATCAGAAACTCAAAGACTTTTAAAAGATATAGAGCTGGGCCATCCAATATGGTAGCTATTAGCCAGGTGTGACTATTTAAATTTAAAATAATTCAAATAAAATTAAATCAGAAGTTCAGTTCCTCAGGCACACTAGCTACATTTCAAGTGTTCAATAGCCACTTGTGGCTAGTGACCATATTATTGGACAGTGAAGACATAGAACATTTCCATCATCACATATTAATAAATATTATTGTGAGCATAATAAATCATATAAAATACTAATAGAAACAGAGTTTTCAACAATAACTCCAGAGGCATGTAACATAGGGAAAAGACTAAGACCTCTCTCTCACACACACATATACACACTCCACATTTACCCTAACCCAGACCACTGCCCACTCTGACCCTCCCCCATAACTCATGGGCCACCATTCTGCAACAGCTGACATTTTAAAGTCTTAGGGGATGTACGAAATATAAAAGGAACCTACAGAAGCATGCACTTATGTCAAGAACAGGCACAAAAATGCTGTTCTGAGTGGCACAGTTACACATGAGTCTTTACGGTGAATATTTTATCAGAGGCATACAACCCTTCTCATCTTTTGTCACCTAAACTCTTGTACAGCTATCTGAAAAGAAAGGTTCAAAAATAACACAGGTTTTAGCTCAAGTCTGAAGATGCCCTTAGTTCTGATGTGTTAACATTCAGCTTTAGGAATTGAAACCTTTACTAAGCATTGTTGGGAGTTTAGCGCCATTATCATATAAACCTGCTGGCATTGTGGTTTTCTCCTTTAATGACTGGGGCTCTTAGAATAAGCCCTGGACAAGAAGTCTGTGACCTACAGCTTGGACCCAACTCTGCCATCTGCTAGCTATGTGACTGGTTAAGCCAGTGGATCTAACTGAACCTCAGTTCCCTCATTTATAAAATAGAGTTAATAATACTCATTCATTCATTCATTCCCTAACTCAAAACCTTACTATGTGCTAGGCACAAGTAGCATGGAACACAATAATGAGTCAAACAGGAATCCCTGTGCTCTCAACTTATTTTGGTCCAAGTCAAGGGGTAATTTAGAGATTTTGAAGAATTACCGTGTTCAATCTTTCTCAAACTGTCTATTGCTCAGTTTGAAGGGCCACTGCTTGCCCTTAAATCCCTGGTGGACCTTGGGTTGGGGGAAAGAGATAATTTTTTTAAAGATTTTATTTATTTATTTATGAGAGAGAGAGAGAGAGAGAGAGAGAGAGAGGCAGAAGGAGGAGAAGCAGGCTCCATGCAGGGAGCCTGATGTGGACTCGATCCCGGGTTTCCAGGATCACACCCTTAGGCTGAAGGCGGCACTAAACCGCTGAGGCACCAGGGGTGCCCAAGAGGTACTGTTTTGTTCTCTTCTACTATTAGGGGTGATTTGGTGGGAAGCTCAGAATATGCTGAAAGAACTGGAAAGCCACAAACTCCCTTAAAAACAAAAGAAGAGATGGAGCCCAGCATCCCGGTGGCAGTAGAGAACCGACCGTCCTTTAGTAGCTCTCTTCAGGGTAGGCATTTCTGATAAAAGGAGTTTTATTGGCCCTCATTATCTGTGTTAATTGACTTAGTTCTTTCATTTAGAGTGTGCCTATAATTTCATAATTCGTTATAAGTGTAGTGCATAGGAGTTCTAAATCAGGAGAACTGAGAAGGTGTGCTGTTTAACTTCTATTCCTCAAAGATCTTCAATTGGTGCCCCCCTGAAAACCAATCCGTTAGAAGACCCCAGCCTGCCAAAAGTCTAAATCAAAGATGCAAAAGGGCAGTAAGCAAGGAAAGGTCTATATATGAGGAAAGACTCAATGGTATCTCAAGTAGCAGCCAAGTGGAGACAATATGGTAGGGCCAGAGCTGACCTTAGGAAGACCTGGAGCCAATGTCTTCAGCACAGTCAGGAAACTTTCTCCAAGTTTGGTCCCTACTTTTATTTATTTGTTAGCATCATTCCTCTTTCTTATTTAGGAAAAATCTTCTCCATGTGGCAGGAAATAGGATCATTGTCAACTTCTGAGTTTTCTGCTTACAGCCTAGCCCCTGGAGATAGAATGTCCAAACTTCCTGGTTACACACTACCGAAGATCCCACAGAAGGGCTCTGATTGGCCCAGCTCAAATGAGGTGTTCACTTCTGGGCCAATCAGCTCTGGCCAGGACAGAGCTGGGTGGCTCCCATGGAAGTCATATAGCTGGATTATTGGAACAAAGGTTAGCAACATGAAGAGGTAAGAAAGTGTCATAAATTATGTAGAGGAGAGTAAGTGCTCAGTATGCCTGCACAGAAAATCCATAATCACAAAAGTTTACATTAATTGAGTGTTTACTATGTGCTGCAGACTACTTTAAGGGCCATACATGAGTTAACTCATTTAATCCTTATAATAACAATAATTGATTTTTTTAATCCCCATGTTACAGATTAGAAAACTGAGGCACAGAGAGGTTGCACAGCTTGCCCAAGGGCACACAAACTGGTGTGTGTGGGGGTAGGATTCAAAAGTAGGCAGTTTGGTTCCAGACTCTATGTTCCTACCTATTATATATAGTTCAGTATTATACTGTCTATACTATAGCCTATATTCTAACCTATGTTATGAAATACCAGGGCTAGGTCATGAAGACCGTTGAATCTTTAGTCTGGACTTTTTACTCTGTAGGTAATGAGGTGCCATCATAGTGTCAGAATAGCAGTGACACAATCAGATTTCTCCTAAAGAAAATTAACGTGTCCACAGAATGTGGTATGAATTGAAGTGGAGGGTGGTAGTAATAGAAGTGAGCAGACAGGAGGCAAAAAGTGGCTGAGGGCCTGAGAGTCACCGCAGAGGTTATGAGAAAGGTCTTAAGAGCTACCCTTGTCTGGGAAGGATAGGAGTGAGAAGTAGATGGGAAACCAAAAGTAGAGACATTAATTTGCCAACTAAAAGGGCAGACGCCACAGGCCTCTGCTGTGTTAAACAATTGCTAATCACCCAAAGGAGGACATTTTTGAAAGCAAAGGTAGAACAGTTAATAATAATGCTGAGATGACAGGGATAAGTTGCAAACGTCCAAGGAGACTGAGGCATATGATCACCTAGTTAAACGTGATCAGCAGTGAAGACCCAGAGAGCTGCTTTAAAAAAGACTCCAATGACTGCTCTCTCTCATCCTTCTTTGCCCAACATGTGGTCTGCTTCTTCTATCACTTAACTGCTATTACATCCTTGGCTTTCTCAATCTGGCCCCTCTTGCAATGTCAAATCCATCCCACCCATCCAGGGTCACAGCAAGGAAGGTTCAAGGCCTTCCATCTCGACCATGGATGGACACTGTGCCAACCTGCAATCCCTCCATCTACCCCTAGCCCGCGCTGCCATCCTCCTCCTGGAGGGCCTCCCCCACACTTTGTTCTGGCACCTCCACTTTCATGAGCCTTTATTCTTTTATCATTCAAAGTTCATTCCCCTGCTTCTCCCTCTGCCTAAGTCTCTGCCTCTCTGTGTCTCTAATGAATAAAAAAGTAATCTTTAAAAAGGGAGGGGGGCTCCTGGGCGGCTCAGTAGTTGAGCATCTGCCTTTGGCTCAGGTAGTGATCCTGGGGTCCTGGGATGGAGTCCCTCATCAGGCTCCCAGCAGGAAGGCTGCTTCTCCCTCTGTCTATGTCTCTGCCTCTCTCTCTCTCTGTGTCTCTATGAATGAATGAATGAATGAATGAATGAATGAATGAATGAATGAATAAATAAATAAATAAATAAATAAATAAATAAATAAATCTTTAAAACAAAACGGAACAAAGATCATTCCCTTTGGGGTCTAAGCAGATTGTTCTGTTTGGGATGCTGTTCGACCTAAACTCCCCATGGTGTCTCCTTGCCACCAGGGTCCTCTCTTCCCATTTATGGCCCTCTCTGAAATCCCAGTCATGGTCACCTCGTCATGTTTCAACATGCCTCTTTCCTTAATTTTCATCATATCACTTACTTCCACCTGTGTCCTTATTAACTTATTGTCTTTTCCAGTTGAATGAGAACTCTGTGAAGGCAGGAATGTTGTCTATTTTGTTCCCTACAATGTCTCTAGCATCTGAAACACTTGTTGGTACCTTGTAAGTCCTCAATAAATGTCTATTAAAGGGAAGAATAGGAAACATATGAAATTTGCAGCATCTGATGTTACTCCTAAGTGGAATGTCTATGACTCTTACAATTTCAGAAACAATCCATCTGGGGCCAATAACGTTTTGCAAATAACAGTCAATTGAGATTTTGAAAATCTGCACATCATTTGATACTCATCTCATTTTTAACAGTGAAAAAAAACCTAGTCTAGAGAAATTAAGGGGATGGAGGTCCAGGGCTACATCCTAAGAAAGCAACGTTAAAATAAAATGATTTGCAGCCTTCGGGTTTCTAGTCCATCTCTTCACAAACCAGGTCAATCTTCCCCTCAGGTAAAAGAAAATCTACAACAATAAACAATTCGTTCATATCAGTACTTCTTATCAAGGTAAAAAAAAATGCCTCTTAACTGGGCATTCCTTGGGGCCTTCTTTTTTAAAGGAACTACCTAACACAAGACCATGCATTTCCTTAAAAAACAAAATGAAACAAAACAGCTAGAATTCAGAATCCTGGAACTGCTGAGGTTGACAAGCTCAGTTTTATACTCCGATAATACCAGTGACCCTGGAGTTGCAGGCTTGAGACAAAGAACCTCGAGGGCTTATTAAGACTCCTGAGAATGTTCTGGAATACCAGTTTTAGAGTCTTCATGGAACTCAAATCTCAGCACCACAGTTAAATGTTTGAAGCAAAAGAACATAAGTTTAAAGAACTTTAACCAAGAGCAGATGTTTCCCTTCACACCATGCTGCTTTAACAACCAGTATTTGTGATTTTTTTCTCCCCACCATTCCCTGATTTACATAGGCATCCAAAACATTGATGAAAGGCACTTTAACAAAATGTTGAGACGGTGTGGTTGGACCAGTGCTATCCTAGTTTTACCTCTTGGTTTAAAAAAAAAACAACCCCAAAACCTTTTTCTATTCCCATGACTTCAGACCAACAAAAATATAACACGGTCCTAATGGCATTTGAAACCCCCATGGTAAACAGAGCAGTTAAACTAAGTACTTGGGGATGGTTTTCATTACAATGTGCTAAAGAAATGAATGTTTTATTGTTCCTTTGTAAATACCCTGGAGAACACTGGGATGGTTCTTCTGGAAGATGGAAATGATTTGAGGGAGTTTCAGATCTCATGAAGATATGTGATCTCTTTTGAGTAACAAATAGGATTTATTTTGGGAGGGGGTGCTTTGTATTCACAACTATTGAGCATTACACTTAAAGATTATTTTCAATGTCCAATAACCTTTCTACTCAATACTCAATTCTACTTCTTGCCTTCCTTTTTATTTTTAATGTATTCCATATTTGCCCTTGCATGGTCTCAAAGTACTCTCCCAGGAGAATGAGCTGTAAATTAACATAGCGTGTTCAAATTCATGTATGTGGCAGACTGTATGTTCCAAAGATGGCCACAACAGTTATTTCTCATTCCAAATGGTCTGCAGGAACTGTGCCACTCCCCCATAAAAAGGCAGAGTTTATGTCCCTTTACTTGAACCAGTATGGGCTTCTGTGATGATTTTGACCAATACATAAGGTAAAAAGGGAGCTATATGACTTGAGGCCTCGTCATAAAAGTTCCATGAATGCTCACTTCGTTCTCTTGGGATGCTTGCTCTTAGGACACAGCCATCATGTTTTGAGGAAGCCCAAGAGTCTGTGGAGAGACCTGTAGCCAGCAACAACTTATCAGCCATGTGAGTGCACCATCTCGAAAGTGGCAGCCACTGTCACTTCAGCCATGTGGAGCAAAGATTAGTTACGTCTCCCCAATCCTGCCCAAATTGTAGATTTGTGAGCAAAATGAAAGACTGTTGTTGTTTGAACCTTCTATGTTTTAGGATTGTTCATTACACAGCAGAATAGATACCCTCTTAAAATACAGCAATCCTCACTAACCTATGGGAAGATACCAGACTACAGTAATTTCTTAAGGTAAAATCCACATCCTTTATAAAGGATGCAGTTAGCACTCTCAGATATGCAGAAATATAAACAAGGATACTATGAATACTTCCAAGGAGTGGACCTTGAGGAATATGCTTTAATCGAAAGGTAAGAACAGTTTGTAATTAGCTTCGCAGTTTGTGATGATGCCTCGAAACTGCTGGAACTAGCGGTACTCGGGAGGTAAGCATTGCCCCTGCAGTGTGCCTTACATTATTAATCAGCTGAGCAAACCTGTAGACAAACATGAGCTCAGTTTTTGTTTATCACAAGTTACAAATGTGCAGAATGTGAATTAATGATGATGTTTTACTATTCAAGAGCGACACAGAATAATGTCCACATTCCCAGGCACCATCAGAGTCAGAAGGGATTGTAGAGACCTCTGCTAAGCTTGAGGCTTAGTAAAAAAAAAAAAAAAAAATCATGTGTGTTATTCTTCAGGTGTCCTAAAGAGAATCTTCCATTGCCCTCTGGAGAGCGTCTCAGAAGCCGAGTAGCAGCTACAGCTCTCATTCAAAATGAGAAGTCACTGAAATAAAGTTTCTATGCCAACTGAATGATAAAGAGTTCCATCAAAAGCTAACTTTATTTCTACCAGGAATATATGTAAACATTTTCTTTTAAAGTTTTCCCATCTTTTCAGGTATTTTCTTTTGACAGCCTTCAGCCTCCTTCATCTGCTCACTCAGTACAGCCTCAGTACTCCCTGTACCCTCCATACCCCAACCTTTTTCTCTCTGAAGAAGCTTTCTTTATAAAAGCTTCCCTGCCTTCTACTCAATAATATCCCTACCACCCCTTCGATAACATCCCTAGTTCTGCCACCAATAACATCCCCTATCTAAAGAAGATGTGGGGGCAGCCCGGTGGCTCAGTGGATTAGCACTGCCTTCGGCCTAGGGCCTGATCCTGGAGACCCGGGATCAAGTCCCACTTTGGGCTCCCTGCATGGAGCCTGCTTCTCCCTCTGCCTGTGTCTCTGCCTCTCTCTCTCATGAATAAATAAATAAAATCATTAAAAAAGAAAGAAAGAAAGAAAGAAAGAAAGAAAGAAAGAAAGAAAGAAAGAAAGAAAGAAAGAAAGAAAGAAAGGAAAAGAAAAGAAAAGAAAAGAAAAGAAAAGAAAAGAAAAGAAAAGAAAAGAAAAGAAAAGAAAAGAAAAGAAAAGAAGGAAGATGTGGTATATGTAAATGGTGGACATTACTTAATCCTTAAAAAGAAGGAAATCCTGCCATTTGCAACAACATGGATGGACCTAAGTGAAGTAAGTCAGGCAGAAAACGATGAATACTATATGATATAACTCATACGTGAAACCTAAAAAAGTCAAACTCCGAAAACAAGAGTGGAATGGTGGTTGCCAGGGGCTGAGGGTAATGCTGGAGAAATGGGAAGGTTGGGGTCAAAGGGCACAAATTTACAGTTATAAGATTAATACATTCTGGAAATGCAGTGCACACCATGATGACTATTGTTAACAACATCGTTAATACAACACATTGCGTAATCACATAAGAGATAGCTGTTAATATTCTCACTACAAAAAAGGTAACTATGGATATGCTCATTAACCTTAAGGTGGCCAATGATTTCACAATATGTAGGTATATCGAATCATCATGTACACCTTAAATTTACACAATGTTGTCACTTACAGCTCAATAAAGCTGGGGAAAAATAATCTTATTTTTTTCCCATTACCCCCAACAATATACCATTCCTGTCACCCCCATTGGTAATACTGCTACTATTCCAGATAATAACATCCCTAATATCCCATCAGATTACATGCCTACTACCCATCTTCCCCAGCTGCATTTTCAATACCTAGGAATACTGCAGTAAGACTCACGGAATGAAGATATAGACTAGGAAGTAATTAATTAGATGGGAAACCTTGGTTTGATCCATTTTCTCTTACTGCTTAGTCTAGATGTATAATAACTGTTATTAAGAGTACTTGGGCCTTTTGTCCAAAAATACATAACTTGCATTACTTTTATAGACTACAGCACCACTCATATCATGATAATCTTATTTTTTAGTCCTGTAAACACTTAAGTCAGAAGTGATCCAATGAGTGAATCATTTGAAGTCTTGATTTTCCTCACAACATGTTTTTTTCACTGTAGTCTCACTCAGATGGCAACATTTACTTGAACCTTAAAAGAAGAAAAAAATGTGCAAACATAATAGCCCTTGTATTAAACTCCAATCCCGGCTGTTAGCCAAGAAAGGGGAAGACAAAAACAGTTATCACTCAACAAACACTGACTTACCGGATGGAGGGCACAGGGAATAGTAAAATGAGCCCAGCAAAATGTACAAAATGAGAACGTCTGGCGCTCAAATTCAGCGTGCCACCATCATAAACCTGAATTAGCCCAATATGCCTCCTTGATGGGGGAAATCATCCCAACTCAGACCCACCATAAAATCGCAGAATATTTAGAGATCGCCAATGCGCAAAAGTCTCATTTTACAGAGAAGGAAACAAAAAATTCAGGAAAGTGATATTCTTTGCCTAAATGACTGTTACTAGCAGGTTTCCTTTACCGGAATCAGGACAAAATTCTGGAGTTGGGCTTTTAAAAAGTGCCAGAGTTCTCCTTGAGGAGGCAAGTCAATTTCAGCAAAGGAGTACTTTGTGTCCAAGGGCTTCCCCCACCAAGCCACGTGCGGAGCTCATCCATTTTTTTTTTTTAATTTTTTATTTATTTATGATAGTCACAGAGAGAGTGAGAGAGAGAGGCAGAGACACAGGCAGAGGGAGAAGCAGGCTCCATGCACCGGGAGCCTGATGTGAGATTCGATCCCGGGTCTCCAGGATCGCGCCCTGGGCCAAAGGCAGGCGCCAAACCACTGCGCCACCCAGGGATCCCTGCGGAGCTCATCCTAATGGCCCTGGCTGAGTGGGAATTCTCCCAAAGGCAGAGGACCCTCGGAAGAGTCCACAGGATCCGCAATCAAAGTGAAACCTTCCACTTACAGAGGAAGATAAAACAGGCAGCCTAAGCGCTTGGCGGGATAAACTCCGTTTCTGAGAGGAGACACCCCACCCTCCACACGCCGCCACGAGTTCTGTCCAGATTCCCACGTTCATTGTCTGTGCTGGATCCCACACAAATCTGGCAGACAGGAGGTCTCGCCGAGCAGGGGCGTCCAGCACCTCTGAGCCACGCACGCGGGCAAGTTCAGCCTGTGCTGTGAACCCGTCAGCTACCACATGTGTTCACTGACGGTGCATAATTAGCACTCAAAACATGTTCCATCTCATAAAGAAAGAAAGAAAGAAATATATATATATATATATACGCACGCATGCCACTTTGGAAACCTTCCCGGTGAGAACAGCAATTTCCATATTTGTAAACGTGTCTGCCGAGAAGTATGAAGCAGAAACGGGTGACACAAGAACCTTCACAAATCGCTTCCAGAAAGGGTTTTACTCAACAGGTTTCAAACACCCTGAACACTGGAAAAAGCTCCCGCAAGTTACAGGAAAAGAGAAAACGGGTGAACGTCTGTCTACTTCATCTTCGCTGCATTACCTCTGAAAGCATCTGTCTACACGATGCTGATACCGTTCGAGCCCCAGAAATCCACGGGCTCTTGCTCTTTCATTCCATAAATATGCACCGAGCATCTGCTATATGACCTACTCTCTTCTTGGCATGGGAACAAGAGACAAGAAACAATAAACACACTAAGTAAAAATAGTGAGGTATCTCTGGGAGTCAAAAAGAGCTACAGACAAGAGAAATAGAGAAGAGTGAAGGGCATCAGTAGGCTGGGGAGTGGCAAGGCAAAAGGGGGGGGTTCCAAGATTTTGTTTGTTTATTTATTCATTTATTTGTTTGTTTGCTTATTTATTTATTTATTTGAGAGAGAGAGAGAGAGAGAGAGAAGGAGGCAGAGGGAGAGGGAGAAACAGGGTCCTCCAGGAGCAGGGAGCCTCACGTGAGACTTGATCCCAGGCCCCCAGGATCAGGACCTGAGCCGAAGGCAGATGCTTAACTGACTGAGCCACCCAGGTGCCCATCAGGTGCTCTTTTAAAATGGTGGGCAGGATGGGTGGGCTCAACGAGAAGGTGAACTTGAGCAGAGATAGGAAGTGAAGAAGTTAGCCAAGCAGATATCTCAGGGGAGGAAGGCCCATACAAATCATCTCTCCTGTCAAGAGTGACACCAATATTCAGCAACGGCAACATGAGGCCCTTCACCACAGTAAGCTGAAGGGGGAGATACACGGCCTCATACATTATCACACCCTGCATCTCCTGGATATACCCTGGGTCTTACCCTCCAAACTGTTATTTCTCAGGAAGGAGGGAATTTAATTACTTCACACGCTGGCCGGGTTTTACAAAGTTTCTCACAATATAAGGGCGCTCTGTCGCTTTATTTTGAACAATAAAATGCTTACTAGGGAAAACACATTAATCAAAACTGCCCTGGGACCTTTATTAAAGTCATCTGATGGACTTAATTTTTTAGAGGGAGGGAAGCACATTTAACAAAAATTTAAAATAATTCCTGTGGCATGAAACAAAATTTTGGGTGCTACAGTGTTCATGCTTCTTTAAAGACTGCATTTAAAAAAAGCAACGTACAGGGAGGCCTGGGTGGCTCAGTGGTTGAGAGTCTGCCTTTGGTTCAGGGCATGATCCCGGGGTCCTGGGATCGAGTCCTGCATCGGGCTCCCTGCAGGGAGCCTGCTTCTCCCTTTGCCTGTGTCTCTGCCTCTCTCTGTCTCTCATGAATAAATAAATATAATCTTTTAAAAAAATTTTTAAAATTTAAAAACAATGTACAAATTCTGTACACAAATGAAAATGAACAAACTACCAGGACCCTGATGTGGCTCAGTGTTGAGTGTTGAGTGCTGAGCAAAAAATGCCATTTACGAGAGATTCCATGTAAAGTTCAAAACCAGGCGAAGTTAACCTTTGGTGTTAGAAATTAGACAGGCTATCTCTGGGGAGAAGGTGGGGAGAAGTAATGGGAGTGGCCAAAGGGAGGGCTTTGGGTTGTTCTATTTCTTGACTTGGGTACTGGTTACCTAGGTGCATTCATTTTGTGCAAACTCACTGAGCTAGCTGTACACTTAAGATTTATGCACTATCCTGTATTTATGTTATAGTTAATAAAAAGAGAGTTTTTAAAAAGGGCAATGCAGAGTAAGGGGTTGCATTACAGAGATTTCTCATTCACCTCTGAACTGGATAAGAAAAAAACCAACTATCCTAGTGCTAAATGAGTATTTTTGACTTAGGGTAAGTCTAGAGATGGCATCACTCATGAATTTTTAAAGTGCTGAATTCCAAACAATTTAGATGAAAGTAAATATAATGAGCTTGAAACCTTATTTTAGATGGCCCCAAAACTCACTCTGGTGATAATAAAGACACTGAAGGCAAAGATGCATAAGAAGTGTAGCAATAAAAAGTGTTTTGTGAAATGTAAACATGGGGAGAAAAATATTATTTCCAAATGTATATATTTTATATATCTAAAAAAGGGCAGTTATAACCAAATTAATAATTAATATTATACACAGAAATTTAATTATTTCAAATATATTCCTAAATGGCTGTAAAGTTGGCTCCAAACTGTGTTCTGGATCATCCCACATGGGAAACTGTCCTCTCTTATCCAATATATGCTATATACTGATATTGTTCCTTGCTCCTTGTGGCTGACAAGACTCATAACCACCAAATTTTTGTGTCAACTAGAAAACACGGAGAACTGAAACTGTTTAAATAAACAAACCCTGCAGAACTATGCTGTCCACACAGCAGCCACTAGCCACATGTGGCTAGCCATTAAGCACTCATAATGTAGCTAGTGCAATTAAGGAGCTGAATTTTTCATTTTACTTAATTTTAATTAACTTCAACTTAAATTTAAAAAGTGAAGGAGTAGAAAATATTTTTTTCTATTAAACACAAGTTTATTTTGTAGGACATTTCACTTTAACTATTGGAAAGTTAGCATCCAAATTGAGATGTGATACAAGTGAAAAATATATACCAGATTTCAAAGATTTCACTTGTGGAAAAAAAATAATATAAAATATCTCATTACAGGGGTACCTCGGTGGCTCAGTGGTTGAGTTTCTGCCTTCTCAAAAGTCCCGGGATCGAGTCCCACATCAGGCTCCCCACAGGGAGCCTGCTTTTCCCTCTACCTATGGTCTCTGCTTCTCTCTCTGTGTCTCTCATGAATAAATAAAATCTTTAAAAATTAAAATAAAATAAAATATCTCATTATAAGTTGAAAACATAGTATTCTGGATATATATATATATATATATATATATATAATATAGTACTAAACTTGGTTAAATAAAACATTGTACTAAAATTAATTTCACCCTTGTTTTTACTTTCTTAACACAGCTACCAGAAAATTTTAAATTACATGGGTGGCTGAAATTATATTTCTATTGGACAGCACTGCTAAGGAATAAAATGCCACTTTTGATTAGTGACTATAGGGGAGAGATAAAATGAGAATGAGAAATCAAAGCTGGAAAAACCAATATATTTGAAGATCTGATTAACAACTATGGTGGAGGGCAGGATGGGGGTGGGGGAAAGGAAGGAGACAAGGGGAAACATGCCTAAGAAACCAGTGCTTCTTTTAAAGGACCATAGTCAGATAAGTGGGGACGGACCCAGACAGCAGAGCAAACACTATCTATGATTCTACAGCTGTCAACAAATCCAATGACCTAGTTTTGCTGACTACGTGTTAGAAGATTGCCATGTGTGTTATTAAAAAGCAACAAGAATGACAAGAGGCGCTGAGCACATGTCTTTCTGGAGTGACAAAAGAGAGGAGGGAGTTTTAAATTGCTCTGCTCCAGATTTCCCCTTCATTAGAGGTTTCGTGGAGGATTACAAAACACCAAGTATCTGGGCATAAACACTTATTTTAGCAGAACCAAGAAAGTGCAATAAGATGCAATAAAGTCCTTCACTCTTGTGAGCAATTGCCATCATGTACAGTTGGGGGACAATGTTAGGAACCCCCTATAAAAAGAAAGGAGATTGCCCCTGCTGCTGCTAACTACCTGCAATTGTCCATGGTGGTATAGAAACAGGTGTTTGGGAAAGAGGAGAAGTAAGGGGAAAGTTCTTAAATTATATTTGAGAAATGCTGAGGTAAGGTAAGTAAGCAGGTTTCTGACTGCAGACCTTTTCAGAACCTTGACTCTTTTAAGGAGCATCACGACCTTTTCCAAGAGGATTTACAACATGCATGCTTCCCAAACACACTGGACCACAGACAGAGCCTCTTTTGCTGAGGAGTATTACAGGAAGGGCACATTATCAAAAAGCGCTGGCTTAGAAGGAAGAAACTCCAAATCTTTGGCTCTTCATTGCTTCACCCTCAGCCCCAAAGGAACATTACTATCTGCTACATGCATAGTTCAGAGGCAACTGGAACTAGAACCTGGTGGTTAACCGAGCTCATCCATCACCAGACTTCTTCTGAGGACTATTTCAGTAGCTGTGACAGCAAGGTATATATCTCAGGTGTCCTGTGGCCACAGCTGTGTCTTGGAGAAGTACCCATCTCCTTCATCTTCAGGACCTCCCAGGCTGGCCTACAGCCAACCAAACATCCGGCCTCAGGCAAAGTTATGTGCGCCCTGGCATCATCAGCCTCCTACCAACAAGTGGGGATGGAAGAGCTATTAGCCTCCCACAGGCCAAATGCCACCCAGGAGGGTGGAAAAGTATCCTGAGAAATATGACAACCAGGCTGAATTTATCCCTAGAACAAAGCAGTCATGGCACCTCTCTTGGAGCATCTTATTTCCCCTCCAGTCTTTTGTCTGCTTCACTAGCTTCTAGAATATTTTTCTGATTCCTTGGTTTTAGGTCTCTGCAGAGATCACAAAGGAACGAAGGCCTGACAGCCACGGGCTGCCCACAGAGTCCCCAACAGGCCACTTTCTGTTCTAGGTACATGTAAATGCCATTTTTAGGAATCCCAAGTTAATTTTATTTCTATTTTACCTACAAGTTTGGTTATTTTATTATTTCATGTGATATGTGCTGCAAAAGCTAAAAATTATAGAGAATTGTGATGCTTCATATGGGCAAGTCCTAATCCCCTAGTCAGGTATTAAAATTCAGTCGCTTAATAAAAAATTGCATTAAGGAGAACAATGAAGATAATTCAGCAAGCCCATGGAAAGAAAGGACATCTTAAATTTAAAGTGAAAAAAAAAAAAAAAGCCTGTAAGACTGGAAATGTCAGAACCATCTTAGGAACACAGGAACACACATGAATCCTACGGAGTAAAGGACAGTGGTTTTTAATTATAACCCAAAGACATTTTGGAACAGGCCTTGTAAAATACATGCTGGAGGGGGAGAGGCCACCAAAACAGCTTCCATAAAGATTGCCAATGACCTCCTGACCACAGCATGATCATGGGGTCAATGGCTAGTTCTGATTTTTAGTCTTAGGGCACCGACACGGTTGACAACCCCTCCATGCTGAGACACCCTCCACCTCCATCACCCACTCTTTTTGAATTTCCCTCAAACCTTTGAGCCACTTCCTTTCTGCCTCTTTTCTCTGCATGGCAGTCAGTGCTGGAATTCCCTGGGGCTCAGCTCCCTTCCTTCCTCAGTTATTTCATCCATGACCAAGTTTCAATTAGCATTTCCCAGCCGGGGTCTCCAGCCCAGAACTGATGTCCTGGTCCAGTCTTCCTGATCTCAGCAAAGACACCTATTCATCCAGTTGCACAGGCCAAACCAGCCGGTCTCCTCCCTCTCTGCCATACCCTATTACCCAATCCCTAAACCCTATTACCCAAACCCTGGGGAGCTCTATGGCTCCATAGTTCTTAAATCAAACCACCTCTCCACATCTCTACCCCGACTGCAAGCTTAAGCTACAATCTCTAAATGTCTATAAAGTAATACTCCAACAATGTCCTAACTGCATCTACTCCTGCCCCCAATCCAATCTTCACATCTTTTCCCAAAGTGTACATTTGGTATCACTCTTTAGCTTCTTCTCAAAACTCTCCAGTGGCTTTCTATTTTTTTTTGTAAGATTTTATTTATTTAATCATGAGAGACACAGAGAGAGAGGCAGAGACACAGGCAGAGGGAGAAGCAGGCTTCATGCAGGGAGCCTGACATGAGACTGGATCCCAGGACTCCAGGATCATCCCCTGGGCTGAAGGCGGCGCTAAACTGCTGAGCCACCAGAGCTGCCCCCTCCAGTGGCTTTCTATTGCATCTGGGATAAGATCCAAATCCTGAGCCTACAGGTGAACCCTACCTACCTTACCCTCCCTCCTCTGTGGTTAAATCACAATGGCCTCCTTCCCATTCCTTGCAGCAAACATGCTCCATCCACCTCATGGCCTTTGTCCAAGCTATTCAATAACCACTAACCCGGACTCTTCTTCACCTGTTTGACCCCTTAGATCAAAGTGCAAACACCACTTCTTAATGGACCACTTCCTCCTCCCACTGCCAGCCTGGGTCCCTTACTGTGTTCTGCTCTAGAGCACTTACCCATTTGCGATGATACTTCCATCACTGACAGCCTGCTCCGTGTCTGTGTCTTCAGCTACACTGTATGACTCATGTGACCAGGGACATTATCTGTACTGGCTCACTAAGGTACTCCTAGACACTACCATAGAGGGGTCCTCAAAAGATCTGTTCAAAGGAGCATGAATGGATTCTGGCTCACTGCTACTGGGTCTTGGATTCATGCAGAGAGACAATGAAGCACAAGAATTTGTCTTGTTTCTTGGAGAGTGATCAAGACAAACATAGGCCCCCTCTCTCCCCTGAGGCTCAGATTAACTTCAATTTACTTCCCTAGACAGAACGGGAAGGTGGCAGGCCAAAGAAAATAGCAGGAGACAGAGGATCAAGAGGGGCGAGGGCAGGAGAGTCGCTCGATAAGAAAACAGAGGCCTTCAGACACCAGGACCCACATTTTTTTTCTCCATTCTGAGCATCTAAGCCTATGAGGTCTGCCTACCACCTCCCCAAGCCTGAGGAATGGGTGTCCAGTCCCCTGTGTGCAGCCGATGACTACTCTGTAGGCTCACCACCACCCCCCACCCCTGGCCTGCTTCCCTCTTTAACTCACCTATGACTTTAATTTTCTCCTCTCTTCTGGTATCTTTTCACTCCTACTTAAAGCAAACAAAACTTCCTCCACCTGTACTCTGTCTGAAACACCACTTCTGCTCTTTCCAAAATCATGTACTCTTAAACCCATGGAGGGAGGCCTCTGGCTTCTCCAACTCTTGAAAACTGCTCTTGCAAGATTTACCAGTAGCCTCTGGTGACCAAACCCGGTGGGCCACCTAACCAGTGGTTTCTGACTCAACCTCTTTCCTGCTTTTATACTATTCTCTTCCCCCGGATTCTGTAACATCATGTTCTTCCTTTTCTCCCCTTGCTTCATAGAAGTCCTTTCTTTTTCTCTGGGTCCTCCCCAGAGCTCTCACCATGGTGCTTTCCTCTCGCCCCTCTCCAAGAACAAGTAGTTCTCAGGTTCTCCATCCTGTCCCATGGCTTTGGCACCTCAACCAGTGGCTACTCAAAGTGTGGTCCTCAGCCATTGCTAGTCCACTGACTTTTTGTTAACAATCCATGACAAGATATGCACATGAAGTGAGAGTGAGCAGGTAGACAGTTTTCTAGCTATTCAACACCGCCACCATGTTTTTATTGTATTTTCAAAAGTATCACTTAATAGACTAGAAAATGAGCAAACCAAAAACAAAAACAAAAACAAAAACAAAAACAAAAACTGGTCCTCCACCACAGATAATTTGAAAAACACTTATCTAGCCTTACAGATTTATTGATTGATTGATTGAGTTATAAGATTTTATCTATTTATTAGAGAATATGAGAGCACAAGGAGGGGGGAGTAGTAGGCAGAGGGAAAGGGAGAAGTAGGTTTCCCTATGAGCAGGGAGCCCATGCAAGGCTTGATCCCAGGACCCTGAGATCATGACCTGAGCTGAAGGCAGATGCTTAACCGACTGAGCCACCCAGGTACCCCTAGCTTTTATAGTTTTAAACTGATTGATTAGCTTATTTGGGAAAACCAATAGACTTCACAGTAAGAAAATAAAAAAACATTTTCAACTTCTCTAAAACAAAGCAAATTGACTAGGCAACCGAAGTACAATTGGGTTGGTACTTCCACCTGGGAACAATGAGTTGATTCTAGGTGGCAGCTGCCCCTCTGAGATGGGTATATGGCACCTAGATAACCACCTGAACTTCATTGTCTCTGTCATTTTCCACCCTGTAGGCCTCTAGAGCATGTGCACCTCAGACAACTGAATTCCAGCCCAACAACCACAACTGTCTTCTGCAATGTTTCCTTGAGTGTCCCATGAGTCCCTCAGTCCTAACATGTCCATCATCAATCTCATTACCTCCCTAGCCCTGAATAGTTTCTCAAGCCCAGAGTTCTCCTTCTTCACAAGTGACCATACTTCACATTTGAGTCACCTGAGTGTTATTTTAGGTTCCTCCCTCCCCTTTTATGATATGATCTTAGTGATTCTTCCTCTGTTTTTCTCTATTAATTTGTCCATTCCCTCGATAAATGTTTATTAAGTTCTAGAGACACAACAGCAAACAGAATAGCCCTCTCCACCAGCAACACCTCACAGGTCACCTCTGGCCTCTTCTCTGCCCTTCTTCCCCCTCCCCTCCCTTCCCCTTCACCCTATCCCCCCATCCCCGCTCTCTCTTCCACTCTGAGGACATGCTCATTTATACACTATTTTGCCTTCCCCACTCCTGCCAGACACCTTTTTAAAATGTCACAATCTGCTTGGCTTGGGGGTAGGTGAAGGTGTAGGGAAGATTAAGGTAAACCTTTTTAACATATTTCTCCTTTCATTCTGAATCAGTGTCTTACACTAATTAAAATTAAACTCTCTGCACTCCACTTGTAGAAATGAGGCCCTAATGCTCAGCAATCAGACAGAAAAGCAAATGATGAGTCATTTATATACTAGAGGCAAACTTTCGTAATCCTGGGGATTTGGGATCTTCCATTTCATTAAAAGAAGCCATTTAGATTTTAAAGATCTGTCAGGTTCTTTTCTTTAGGTCAAGATGTTAAGCAGCACCATTTGGTTCTTGAAAGGGCAATGCATCTAGCTTAATCCAAGCTACTGAATTTCTGAGGATGAGTTGGCCCCCAAAGGACAAGGCAGGGAGGGGTCTGCCTCGCGACCCCTCCACTACCTACATTCTGAAGTCTCCACGGTCCAGGAGAAGACAAATCTAGCTCTAGGTAGATCCTGCGGGGCAGTGCTCACCCCTCCATCATAAAGTGGAGTGAGCCTAAGGGGCAGAGCCCAGAGCAGAGGGCCTGAGGGCAAAACCCCTGAGGTCTCACCTGGACAGTGGCTGGGAGTGTGGCTTTCTCCAATGGGTAGTGAGGCCTAGAGACCTAGTCGCCACTGAGGGGAGGCCTCCAAGGTGCTCTACAATCTGTGTCTGCCTTCCATGCCACCTCTCCTCCAGCTGAGACAGCCCCTCTCTGTCCCTGAGCACTACCCAGAAGAAGCAGCATGACCCGATGATCATGGATGTGGCCTCTGGGTCAGACAGGCTGGCTTCAAACCTTAGTTCTGGCTCTCACAGTTGTAACTGGGCAAACCGTAAAGCTTCTCTGTGCCTCAGTTTCTCTACCTACAAAACAGGGATAAGCCTTCAGAGGTGGTGAGATGAGGGTCAAGAGTACAGAGTGTGTAAAGTCTGTCAGTACAGGGTCTGCCTGGCACACAGAAGGATTCCCTCTGTGCAGTGAAATCCCATTTAAAATTCAAACAAAATGGGGCACCTGGGTGGCTCAGTTAAGCAGCTGCCTTTGGCTCAGGTCATGATCCTAGGGTCCTGCGTTCAAGCCCTGCATCGGGCTCCCTGCTTGGCATTGAGTCTGCTTCTCTCTCTCTCCCCTGCTTGCGTGCGAGCTCTCTCTCTCTCTCTCTCTCTCTCTCAAATAAATGAAAAAATAAAATAAATAAAATTCAAATAAGACCTGCAAATACATAAATATGGACCAGCAGCATATAATACAACCAGAGCGCCTAATCTTTTCCTCCTTTCTCTTTTCCTCTTGGGCGTGGCAGGTACCTTCCTGTATTCTGTTGCAGGGGCTCCCAGCCAGTTCCTGTATCTTTGTAGGAAACCCTACCTGATGTACTGCACCTGAGCTGGCTTGAGTACGGCTCTATGTCATGTAATTAAAAGAACCCTGCCCAGAACAGGCTCCCTCTTCCCTCTGTTCATCCCAAACTCCAGCCAAACAGAACTTGACTCTCAGCCTTGAACTTTCATTCCACGCTCCTATCCTTACCAAAACCAGTACTGTTCTGCTTCACCCCTCCATCCATCCCTCACTTTTCAGGACCCTCATTCTATACCACCCCTCTCCAAAACCTTCCCATTTGGCCACAGAACCTTCCTGCTCCACCCAAGTCCCACTGCACCCGCTGGTGCCTCTCTTGGAGAAAGACCTGGCCAGGCTGCACAGTCTCAGCCCCTGGGCAAATCTGTCATCCTCTCGGAGCTCTTTCCTCCTGTCTAAAAGGGAGCCACCACTGCCAGTGTGACCCCTTGACCAAAATTACTGTGAAGCATAAACCAGAAAATGTATGCAATGATTCTGGAATCATCAAAGGGCTTTCCAAACATATGAGCACTTTCCCAAGAAGCTCCAAAGAATGTAAAGGAATTTGAAGATGAACGTGTAAGCCCTTTATTTGACATCATTCTGTCTCTTTACAATCCTCTGGGAACTCTGAAGAGCAGGAAATTCCAAGGGGCCCTACACATCCACTAGCCACACAAGACAGGCTCCGGAAGTACCTGGCAGCCAAACCTTTGTCTCAAAGGAGCAAAGGCGGCACCTCTGCTCTCCAACAGCCTTGAGACTCTTTGTCCCTGGAGCATTCAGTTCTAGGACTTGGAACACACAGTCTCTCCAAGCCTGCCCATAAATCTGCCCTTTAAATGTTCTGTGGTCCATAATAAATAATTTACATAAAGGGCTGGCTGGATGGAGCACAGCAGGATACAAGAGGGGAAAAACAAAACGCAGTAGCCCAGATTTAATTTGAGCAACTAAAGTGCTCAGAGAAATCATCAGACCACACTGAAAGGAACAGAGTCATCTTTATATAATTCCCTTCGCCCTCTGTGGAAAATCATGATGGAGAGAGCCTGTAAATTATGGCACCTTCAGCTAATTTTACATGACACAGATACAGATGATTTTATTTTTCCTAATTGTGGAAAATAATGAAATCTTCTTTCCCTCCTTCCATCCATGTTCTCTATCCCAAAGTCCTTCTAATTTAAAACATTCAGTGGAAAAATAATACCGGGCCATTGTTCTTAAGAAAAAAAATCTAATCACTTTGAATTTAATTCTAATATGCAGAGAATATGAGCTTATCCTGTGTGATGGTACAATGACAAAATGAGTTAATTACCATCTCATCGTAAGACGGATCTGCTTGTCATAGGAACAGGAGCCATTATTTCACACAAAATAATGACCCAGATAAAAAGTAATGACTGTACACTCTAGCCGCCAGTGGCGCAGCTTCATCTTGGCCTAAGTGAATGGCAATTAACAAGTGTCACCACTCTCTATATATACAAATAGGGACCAGGCTGGCTATTCATTAAATATTTACTGAAAAGTCACAAATCGTTTTTAGCATATTTCTTCCCAGGAAGCTCTGAGGATCTTCTACTTGTGTGATGACAGAAAAATTTACACATATGTAAAATTCTTCTATCAGCTGGAATAGCTGTTGATCCTAGAGAGGGGCATTCAGTTCCCCTCCACTCTTTGCACACTGAAGCAGTGTTTTCTCCAGCAATCTTGTCCAACAACAGAAAAGAGCAGAGGGAAGGAGGCCCAGATCCATCATTTTGTCCCTCTTCTGCCTATCATGGCCACTGGCTGAGAAACTAAAGCTACATCCTACACTGATGGCCAGAAATGCTGGATCCTTCCAGGTCGTGCCCTCAGCTGCAGTGGACAGTGAGGGACAAATGGTGAGATGATCTCAAAACTCCTGAGTTGTTGGCAGAAAACTTTATGTGTACCCACTGACCATGACCATGAATCACCTCTCTACTGAGAGGAACAGAGGGGAGAGATTCTGGGAGACAAGCTCCAAGCTCCAAGACAAGCTCCTAGAAATCTCCTAGTGTGCAAATTGTCTAGTCTGTCTGGACCCAATGCTTTTTGTTTAACCAGGCATATTGCAGGAGCAGGATGGCACCGTGGACTTTTTAGGGCGTGTAATTTTCAAAATGTTAAAAACAATTTTTATACAAACATAGAATGAGGGATCCCTGGGTGGCGCAGCGGTTTAGCGCCTGCCTTTGGCCCAGGGTGTGATGCTGGAGACCCGGGATCGAATCCCACGTCGGGTTCCCGGTGCATAGAGCCTGCTTCTCCCTCTGCCTATGTCTCTGCCTCTCTCTCTCTCTCTCTGTGTGTGTGACTGTCACAAATAAAATTAAAAAAAAAAAAAAACACTTTCTAAAAAAAAAAAACATAGAATGAGCAGGTGTCAATGATTTATTTAACTAATACTAAAGCGAACTATCTAAAACTTATATGCACCCATGCATGTAAACACACACATACCACACAGATGTCTACCTGCATGACAGATGCTACACACACCAGGATCTGAGAGCCCACTAGTCAGGCTGCTTTCTCAAGACCCAATACGAGCACAATGTAACAGGCCAGTCATGCAGTAAGCTGGTTTGGTTAAGACAAAGGTACCAAATCATATGGGGTTTTTGTTTGTTTTATTTGTTTGTTTATTTATTTATTTATTTATTTATTTATTTATTTATTTATTTATGAGAGAGAGAGAGAGAGAGAGAGAGAACATGCATATGTCGGGGGAGGAGCAGAGGGAGAGAATCTCAAGCAGGCTCCCTGCTCTGTGTGGAGCCTGACACTGGGCTTGATTCCATGACCCTGAGATCATGACCTCAGCTGAAACCAAGAGTCAGCTGCTCAACTGACTGAGCTGCCCAGGTCTGCCCCAGATCATATGTTTTTAAAAGAGATACTTGATAGTATACACAGAGCCTCATGCACTAATCTTAACCCACTTACCCCTCAAAACTTCCAAGCATTCCAAGTCTTGTTTACAAGCCTATTTCTAAAATGACTTTTCCCAGTACTCAGATCATGGGGTTAGTTCCACCTCTAACATATCACTACCCAAGTTTATCAGAACATTTTATAACAACTCACAAAAGAGGACCCTATTTATACAGATGTGTGAACAAAATTTACCTTTTACCCACATTTCTGAGATAATGATCTGAATTCCACCAGAGTAGAAAGTCTCCACCATCCTAGTAAAATTATCAGAGACGCTGACCTATGATGTCATGTGACTCCCAATCTGCAGGTCTTGCTCCTCCTCACACACACACATGAGGGGCTAACCCTAGGGCTTTGTCGGGCCTGAACACTCAATAAATGTTGAAGGGAGGGAGGCAGGAAGGGAACAGCAACAAAAGAGTTACTGGGTGGGGAGCCTGGGTGCCTCAGTGATTAGGCATCTGCCTTTGACTCAGGCCATGATCCTGGGGTCCTGGGATTGAGTCCTGCATCACATCAGGCTTCCCACAGGGAGCCTGCTTCTCCTTCTACCTATGTCTCTGTCTCTCTCTCTGTCTCTTATGAATAAATAAATAAAATCTTTAAAAAAAGTCACTGGGTATTTAACAAGATAATCTAATTATTTCATTCTTTTGTAAAAATCCTCTGAAGAGTCTCTACTGCATTTACAGCAGAGTCCTGGCCCCTACCACCATCCCTTAGACTCCCTTTCTCTCCCAAAGCTTGATCTTTTTGACTCCCCTCACTTGCTCCTGCACCACACCTTCACACATGCGCTCCCTCTGTTTATACGGCTCCCCAACCTTCCCTGGGCAGCCCCATCACTAGGTTACTCCTCCTCATCCCTTCTTAGTGCAGAGAGACCTCCCCAATACCCAGACCACATGGTGTCTACTTGCTCCTCTGCCTTGCTGCTTCCCTGCTGGTAATGCTCATCACACTCCTCTAGGGTCTGCCTTCCAGGTATGACGACATGAGGGCAGGGGCCACAGCTATTTCATTCTCTGTGTCCAAGCACCAACCAGGCAAGTACTATTTCTGGTCCAAAGTTGATGGCCATCACTTCTTATTAATGAATTTACGAACTGACAGATCAGATCTCAAGCAAACCGTAATCACCTCTACAGGATAGGGAACTGTCAAACATTGTGCAAGACTGGGTGACAGAGAAAAAAGTAAGCATTGAGGAATGAACTTAGCCCCAGTTTGGGCAAGGACATTCCTTCTGCAGTAGATGTCACATTGAAAGTGGACCCTGCAATTGGGGTAGGAAACCTCATATGGCATGAAGAGAAGTTCAAAACCAGACAATTTCTGGGCAGAGAATGATTCTCCTGCAAGTGGGCAATTTTCCCTGATATAACTGCATGCCAATGGATACAGCACTCTGGGATGCTCTCACACTAGAAGGAAAGATGGCTCATGGCAATGAAGACCCACAGGATAAGTAGAAGGTGGGGTGGGGGTGCTATCACACCACCGTGAAGGTTTGAAGGGAGTCCCAGCAATGGGTCCACAGGCCTGTCAGCTATTAATGCCACTACAGCTTTAAAAGACAAGGTCCAGGGACCTGCCTGCCCAGGAAGGGGGGAAGCTACCATGTTCCCAGGTCATCTTCAGCCTGAGCAATGTGTGTAGTGGTGGGGGTGGGGGTGGTTTGCACCCTTGCAGGACTGCTCAAAGACCCACATTCAAGAAGGCACGGGCTCTGCCCCAGCCTGTGGAGTGTGGCTGAACTGCCCCAAGTTAGCCCCAGCCAGTTTATACTGCAAACCTGGTCAGTGGTCTACAGGGCTCACCTTCTTAATGAACTCTGGGATGAGTTTTTGGCCTGTCAGGTGGTCTAAGGAGGAACAGCAATCTAATTCCAAGATGTAGCGTTCATTGTGGAGATCACTTTTCTGAGATCTGAAGAGAGGAAAAAAAAACACAAAGATTAAGATTTTGTACTACACACACACACACACACACACACGCACACCCGAATGAACAGTTGGGTATTTAATGAAACCCCAAATTCTTTCCCGAAAGTAAATGTCAAAAAGGCACTACTGAAAAATAACTTATGGTAAAACTCAAATTTTACACACACACACACATAAAATTATACACATCATGGAAAGACCTCTAAGACATAGTATCAAGTTATAGACATTTAGCACAATATAGTGTATGCATTAAAACCACACACACACACACACACACACACACACACACACACTCCCATAATGTTTATTTCCCATGTGTTTATATCTACCAAGGCACAGACAAAGAGACACACCAAACCAATAATAGCATTTACCTCTGGGGGATGGAGAGGGTCTGCATGGGAACTGGATCAAGGGGTGGTATGGTACCTGAAAGTAACTGTAGCTATATCCCTAATTTTCTTTTCACTTTTTTTTTTAAGAGAATATATTCTTACAGCACTTAGAAAATTAAAATTAATTTTAAAAGACTTTTAAAAGGTCTTTTACAAATCCTTTTTTTAAAAGGTTCATCCCCTACAGAAGGCAATCTGGCAAACTCTATCAAAATTAAAGATGCACTAAAGAAAGAATATAAAGAACTTTAGTTCTGGGGAAAGAGTGAGTATCAAGGCTGTTTGTGGCAAACAACTGCAGTCTTCTGGTCGGTGCAGAGGTGTCCAGCACAGCCCCGCCACCTCCCCCACACAGGGGGTGTGGCCGCCTCCCTCTTTCCCACCATGTAGATGTGCAAATGATACAAAACTATGCGCATTCAGGAGAGCCAGCAGCAAGGGATCACCAGAAAGAAAACCCACCACTCACTTCTTGCCATTGTTTTGAGGGGCTCCTGTGTGACACTTACATAGGCCTGAGGAATTCCCAGAAGCCACATGATTATCAGAAATGGAAGATGATTCCTTGGCCCACCCAGTCAGGCATAAGGCAAGAGAAAGTGGATTGCTGCTAAGTGTCAGCAGGGCATGTATGCTCTCTCTCTCTAGGTAGCTGTCATGGAGATCAGGACTCAGGACCAGGGTCCTGGGCTCTGCCCAAGGCTTCCAGCACAAGCACAGCCACTCCCCACTGGCTGAGAGGTGAACAAGGCTCTCCCGGCCCACTTATGAGGAGCTCTACCAAAGAGGGGCCCATGCCAGCCCCTGTAAGAGTAGGTGTGGCCATAAAATTCTTAAAGTGGAGACTTTCACACCAAACTCCTGATGCACACGTATCCTGCCAAATAAATGGCTTCTGAATGCATATTTGCTACATTTTAAAAATGAATTTCTAAGATTCTTCTATATTATATATTTTTTTTTTATTTATGATAGTCACAGAGAGAGAGAGAGAGAGGGGCAGAGACACAGGCAGAGGGAGAAGCAGGCTCCATGCACCGGGAGCCCCACGTGGGATTCGATCCCGGGTCTCCAGGATCGCGCCCTGGGCCAAAGGCAGGCGCCAAACCGCTGCGCCACCCAGGGATCCCAGATTCTTCTATATTATTAAAAGCAATTTACGCTACTGTTAACTATCTGGGTATGATTTACATAAAATTCAAAAGTGTAAAAATTTTAAAGAGGATTTGGTTTTTCACAGGTGTGCAATTGGGGAAGCAATGTCAACTGCATTATCTTGACTTTATTTTTCCTTCCTGAAAGGAAACACATCCTTTCAGGAGTAGGGACTGAGATATATACTTTTGATATGTAAAAGAATAAACAGACTTGAAACTGCTCAAACTGGAATAAACTAACTCTGAAAGAAGAAACCAGTTCTGTGCTCCAGCCTTCTTGCATTAAAACTTTGTCGGACTAGACGCATGTTTTCATTCTTCCCCCACATTCTCATCCTCTACCACCCCAAACAAAAGACATATTAAGAGAAACTAAAGCAGAAGATTTAAGATTTTTGAAAGAGAAGACCTGGTCATGATACACAGTCATGGGTATTGTGGGGTCTCAAACAATGAAGACAGGCATGGGAGGAGAGTGTTCTAAGATGTGAAATCCCAGCTGCTCTGTCACATGAAGACAAATGTCAGACCACGGAGGTTATTTATAAACACCCACTAAGATTTTAAATGAGTAGGTTGAAAACCGGTAATCATTTTAAGTACGTCGACACTATAGCCACTCAGTGAAACACTCAGAAAATTAATGGAGTCGGTCTTTCAGCAAATCCAAACCAGGTTCACAAGGAATAAGCTCTAGTACAGGATCTAGTAACCACCATCTTTGGTTCTAGAACCAGAAGTAGTATAGGAAGGAAGGCAGCTCTGGTTCATTTCACCAGATAATTTACTCAGTTATATTTGAACTGAAATGAGCACAAAATATCTACAAAAATAGGCATTAGGGATCCCTGGGTGGCGCAGTGGTTTGGCGCTTGCCTTTGGCCCAGGGCGCGATCCTAGAGACCCGGGATCGAATCCCACATCAGGCTCCCGGTGCATGGAGCCTGCTTCTCCCTCTGCCTATGTCTCTGCCTCTCTTTCTCTCTCTCTCTGTGACTATCATAAATAAATAAAAATTTAAAAAAAAATTAAAAAAAAATAGGCATTAGACAAATTTTCTAGATAAAACATGAAAAATACACATCTTGACCTATTGTCTTGGCAAAGCAAATCCAATGTCTACGAAAGGAATAGATGAGCAAATAATAGGTCATCTCTTGCCTTTAGGAATTACCTCCAGAATTTTTAAAAAATATTTTATTTATTTCAGAGAGAGAGAAAGAGAAAGAGAGAGAGAGAGAGAGAGAGCATGAGAGAGCGCACACAAGCATGGGGGAGGGGTAGAGGGAGAAGTTGACTCCCCGTTGAGCAGAGAGCTGCATGTGGGACTTGATCCCAGGACCCTGTAATCATGACCTGAGCTGAAGGCAGACTTTTAACTGACTGAGCCACTCAGGCACCCCTATCTCCAGAATTTAACTACAGTAAATATGGTGGCTGTGGTGAACATAGCCCTAAGGAGACCCCTTCCTCCCAATCACTTCCACCTGCTGTTCATGCCTTTATAAAACCCTCCCCTTGAGTGAGGGCAGGACCTGCACTTCTAACCACCAGAATTTGGCAAAGAGGATGGGGTGTCACTCCTGTGATTACACTATGCTGTAAGGCTCCATTCCAGAGGGCTGGGGCTACATATTCCTCTTGCTGGCTTTGAAGAAGTAAACTGCCATGTAATGAAAGGGTCATGTGTCAGCTCCTGGCCAACAGTTGACAACAAACTAGGGATTTTTGTTTGCAATAGGATGACTACAAGGATATGAAGCCTGTGAAGAACCTAAGGGAGCAGTGGAAACAGATCTTTCCACAGTTGATCCTCTGTTGAGATTATGGCCCCCGCCAACACCTATATTGTAACCTGATGAGACCTGGCACAAAGAACTCAGATAAGCTACAGGAATGTGGGATAAATAAGGCATGTTGTTTTGAGCCACTAAATTTGTGGTAATTTATTACAGAGCATAGAAAAATAATATAGTTGCTGAGTAGGAAGACACGGCAGCTTCATGCTCAGAATAAGCCTCCCACTGGTGACTAAGTCTAGGCTCAGGCCCACAAGATCCATTCAGACACCTGAGAGCAGTCACTAACAGGTGATGAGTGCTCCATGTCTCTGAGGGTAAGGATCACCCTGGGAAAGAGAAGCAGACACTCAACAGAAGTTGCTCTAGGTGCCAGGGTGTGGCCTGTGATCAAGGGATCACATCAGGAAGGAATAGATACTCTGCAGTCAATCAAGTTCCTATGGAAGAAGCATTAACATAAAACTCTCAGTTGAGAAGGCATTTACGTCCTGTGAGGAAGAGAAACACCACTTAGGTTTCCCCAAAGGCCATGTCCTTGTGTTATTCTGGAAAAGGAAATGAGAAACCATCAAACTTCCCCTGGACCGGAAGCTGTGATGGCTTCCACTTCTGGAAAGGACAGAGGGATCTGGATTTAAACAATAAGAAAAAGGAGGGACACAGAATGTGTTTTGGAGATGTAGGATTAACTACCTAAAGTCTCCCTCATCTGGAAATTAACACCTAATACTCTGGGATTAAATGTGAGCACTCAAAGAAGAGCACTGCTAACAGTGAAATGTGCTTTGCCACCTCCTCCACTGCCTATTTCATAATTTCCTCCAGATTTATCATTTATAGGCTACAGGTGCTAAAGCAAACTAGAGGTGGGTTGCTGACCATAAATAAATATTTATTTATTTATATTCTTATTTGTTTATCTATTTATACTTCCTGTGTCTTGGTTTCTTTCACCGTTAAATGGGAATATTATTAGTAGCTGTCTCTTAGCATCATTGTAAGGGTTACATAAGACAAAAGCATGTAAAGCCCTTAGCACAGGGCATGGCAGGAGGTCTGGCCTCAGCAAGCATTAGCCACTGCTGATGTAGTGACCATCATCTATAACTGCATTCTTTACTTTTCAAACACGCATCATAGTTCATAATTACTCATTTGAGAAGTACTGACCACAACTACTATTATGCACTAGGCACTGCTCTTCAGCATACGTCAACAGACAGAAGAGACAAAGATCTCTGCTCTCGTGGATCTTACAATCTAGTGAAGGGGGACAGGCAAAAAACAATAAACATACATGAGCACATAACAGAGTATATTCAGTGGTGGTAAGTGTAGAAGAAAAAAGAAACAGAGCAAGGTGAAAAGAATCAGGAGTGTGTGAGAGGAAGATGTGGGGGGTTTTGTTGTTGTTGTTTTTAAAGATTTATTTATTTATTTTAGAGAGAGAGAGCGAGCACGAACACAGGAGGGGCAGAAAAAGAGGGAGAGAGAGAATGCTCAAACAGACTCCCCACTGAAAATGGAACTCGATGTAGGGCTTGATGCCAGGACCCTGAGATCATAACCTGACCTGAAACCAAGATTTGGTTGCCCAACCAACTGAGCCACTCAGGTGCCCCTGGAAGCTGCAGTTTTAATGAGGATGGTCTGGGTGGCCTTGCTGAGAAGGTGACATTTATAATACAAGATCTATGAGAAGTGAGGGATTTGGCCATGCTGATATCCAGGATAAGAGTTTTCAGGCAAAGGGAATAGCCAGTACAAAGGCCCTGAGGCAAGACAATACAAAGAGGCCCTGTGGCTGGAGCTCAGTGAATAAAGGGCAGAGGAGGAGAGAAGACATGGCTACAGTCAAGAGCAAGGTAACATAGATCTTACAGACCATAGTAAAGACAGTAGTTTTTACAAAGAATGACAGGGGAAGCCCTTGGAAGTACTAAACAGAAGTAACATGATCTGATTTATTTTACAAGGATCCCTCTGGCTGTAGGAGGCAGCTAAGAGATTAACTCAGTCTTCTAATGGGGAGATGATGATGGCTCAGGGTAGGTTGTTAGCAGTTTAACAGTAGTCACAAAAGCTAGATTCTGGATATATTTTCAAGGTGGAACCTTTAAGACTTCCTTACAGGGTGTAGAGGGAAGAAAGCAGATCAGGGTGACTAAGAATTTTTGTCCCAGTAACTGGGAGAGTGGATGAAGTTACCACAGCTATGATGGGGAAGGTTGTGGGTGGCACAGTTTTGGGGGAAGGTCAACAATTCCGTTTCAGATGTGCTGAACTTGACTTATGCAGCAGACATCTAAGTAGAGATGTCTGGTAGACAGTTTAATACATATTTCAGTCTGGATTTTTGGAGATACAAATGAGAGCCATCAGCTTCCATGTATTTAAAGCATAAGATTGGATGAGATTTCAATTAATGTAGAGAAAGAACTGTCAAGGACTGACACTTGGGACCCTCCACTGTGAAGACATTGGGAGAAAAGAGAAGAAAGCTCAAAGGAGAAGGAGGAGAAACCAGAGAGGAAGGAAGAAAACCAAAAGAACATGCTGTCTGTCCTAAAAGCAAAATGCAGGAAGCATGTCAAGGGGCAAGGTATGGGCTACCCTGTCAACTGTTTCAATAAAGAAATTCATAATCTTCTCTTCAATTTACCAATGGTCTTGAAATCCCCAAAGGGAAAGTAGATTTAGTCCATCCTATGGAAATAAGTGCAAAGAAATCTGTTTATGTTATGATTAAATTATGATTATTAAATTAACCCATCGATTTGGGTTTCCAACAGCTTAGTTCCTTGAAAAAGTAAAAACACCTTCATGCTGCTAGGCCATTTCTCAAAAACTGTGTGTGTGGGAAAATGAACAAAACAGCTCTAACCCATCTCACATCTTGAGGCCCCCACTTGTACACAGCATTGGAGAATTGAGGTGGGCTTATTTCCATTCCAAGGGGATTTTCTGAAAGGAAGAAGAATAAAAAGGATATTACTGAGCCGAGATGTGATGCGCTGGTGGTAACAAGGCACATAAACATGGCAGTCCCGACTGCTCAGGATGCTGGAGAAGCAGCTAAGACTTCACAGCCCACTTAAGTTTTAAAAAGGCATCACAACAGGACAACTAAATGTAGCATGGTACCCTGGACTGGGTCCCAGAACTAAAAGAGGACATGAATAGAAAAATTGATGAAATCCAAATAAAATCCACAATTTAGTTAACAGTAACGTATCAGTATCAATTTCTTAGTTTTGACAAATGTACCAGGGTAACATAAAATAGTAATGCCTGGGGATCTTGATGAAGTGCATAAGGGAATTCTCTGTAATTTCTTTGTAACTTTTCCGTTAAATCTAAAATTATACCAAAATAAAATTTATTTTTTTAAAAGAAAGAAAGCCATTCTAGACTTTTGGGTATGTGTATTTCCCATTTTGACTCTGTAATATTTATTCTCCAAGTCAGTGTCTCTAGACCCAAACTATACCTACACCCCTGCCTGACTATACTTCTCATATCAGAGACCCCTCAAATCACAATGGGGCAATGTCTAAAACAACTGGGTCTGGAGGAGAAAATGAAATGACCTTTGATGTGCCCCAACTTCAGGTACTGGAACATTCTAACAAGCAAACCTTGGGCTCTGTAAATCAGATAGGGTTTCCCACAGGGCAGGCATCCTCAGCCTTAGCTGCATTGAACTTTGGAAGCACTTTGGGAGCTCTCATAAATTCTGATTAGTTTTAGGTATGGCCTGGGCAACAGGACTTTGGAAATTCCCAAGTGATTCTAATGTGGAGAGTGAAGAACCACTGCCCAGGCAGGGTATGTTGCATCTGCCACTGTCCTGGAGATCTTCCCTGGACAAGAACTGAACAAGTCCATGGAAAGAGATAACAGAAAAAGAATGACTTGTAGACTTGTAGAGACCAATAATGTAGACTCCTATACCCCCAGAAAAAAACAAACCTTCAAAAAAAAAAAAAAAGAGATTAAAGAAATACAAAATAGAAATGAGGACCTTTCTCTATGCCTCTTTTGGTCAAAAAAACTTCGAAAGGATATGTGACTTCTTGCTCCCTTCTCTTCATTTTTACTTTTTTATTGTGGTGAAAATATACATAACATAACATTTATCATTTTAGCCGTTTCTACATGTGCATTCAACGTCATCAAGCACATTCGCATTGTTGGACAACCATTACTACCATCTATTTCCAGAACTTTCCTACCATCCCAAACAGCCCTCATTTATTTGACACCTTATAAATGTGATACAGGCCAAAACTGAATAGAGAATTTTAAATAAACACTTGTAGGGGCAAAAATTTTAAATAAATGTTGTAGTGGGTTGAGCATCTGACTCTTGACCTCAGCTCAGGTCTCTATCTCACAGTAGTGAGTTCAAGCCCAGTGTTGGCTGCCATGCTGGGCAGGTTTTTTATAGATAAAAACAAATGCTTGCACAACACATAAAAGCAGATTTAGAAACTGAGCATTTGTGCACAAATTTCTCCTAATTGTAGGGCAGGAGAGCAAAAAGCCCCTCTGCTAAATGAAGTACCTCAGATGTCAGCCCAACTGGCCACGGATGTCAGAGTTGTTTAAGACCATAAGACCACCTATTCCGTGTCGTGTTGACCTCATTACTCACACACAAACATCAACTGTAATAAAAACTGTGCAAATCAGAGCTGCGCTCATTACAACAATCACGTCTGCCAAGGGTTATGCAGTCACTCCCCAGGCAGCCAGAGGGTCAGAAAGTCAAACCAGAGATGCAAACTCAAAAGCCCATAGGCAATGAGGGGAAGAGGATATACTGTTGACCAAAATACATAATCTAGACACTTTGTTCTCATATAAAAGATACAGGAATGGTCTTCCTGTCCATGGAGAAGCAGGCTCTCTCTGCTTTTCATTCACACAGAATCCTATCGGATGCCCTCTCACAATGCCATTTCTGAGAGCGATGTGGTTGGAGAAAACCTGTCTCCATCATGAGAAGAGTCACCAGTGCAGGAGTGACTTTAAATGGCAAGCACCATGGCACTACAGTATTGGGGAGACAGTGAGAATTGTGGAAATCAACATAACCTGGGCAGTTTACATCCCAGCCATCACTAAAGATTCCAGGCCAGAGTTGCCAAAACTTCTAGTTTTTTAAAATAAGTCATTAAACTGTGTTTTATGTCAGCTATAACTGTTAAACTGTGGCTCCAGACAATGTTTTTTAATGTTACGTTGGCCAACATCTTGGGATTGAATTTGACCTCTTGGTCACCAGTCTCTGGCCTCTCGGTTACACACACAAAGCTCTCATGTGAGTCACAGAAGGCTGGATGCCAGGGAAGAGATAAGAGTGAATAGATGATCTAACTGTATCATAATAATAACCAACCCATAAACCCAATCCAGATAGTTCATTTCTTGTAATGACTCAGCAGATTCTTCCCCTCCATGCTCTCTGCTAACCCATGATCATGACCAGTGCATTCACACAGCCTCTGCCAGCAACACAGCTTAGCCCTCTGCTAAGCCATTGAAAGAGCATGTATGCAAGCAAAGACTGTACTGTCTATGAGTACTTTAAATATTCAAAATCAACTAGGGCAAAAGGGTTAATCTTCAAATTATACTGACAAAATGCCAAGCAGTTAATTAAATATCCATTTTGGTTTCATGAGCAGATCTGGAATGTCTCCTAAAAAACAAATGCCTGTCGAAAAACTATTATAAACTCTACTTTTAAAAAATAAACATGTGAATAACTACTACCATACACACTACTTTTAAATAATAAACATGTAACAGATCTCACTTCAACTCATAAACCCCTTAGATAACTTCAAAGACCATGAGTTTAAACAACATCTCCTCTTTCCCAGGACTACAGTCCCAGTTTGAACTTGAGTTGTGAAAAGAAAAGAGAGGATGTGCAGTTCATCAATAAAACAACTTTTGCTTCACTTAGAAATAATCAGAAAGAAATGGTGGTAAACTCAAACTTAGATTAGTAGGCACTTCTCCAACCAGAAAAAAAAAATTACTGAATGTCAGTTGACAGAAACAAATTCTCTGTCTGGGAAACAGGAAGGATTTTTAAAATACCTCCCCCAAGGCAATCCCAAGTTCAAGTAGAATAATCAGAATTTTTTTTTAAGTAGTAGTAGAGAGGGAAATGAATTACAGATCTGAAGACTTGTCAAGGTAAAAAAAAATAATAATAATTCTCTAGTTTCATTAAGTAATGTGAATGTGAAACTAATGACAATAAAACGACCTGTGTATTCATTCATCTGTTCATCACTTTCTTGACCACTGACCACAAGTAAGGCACTGAGTTAGATCCTGCCTTCAAGAAAATTACAGTCTATGGGCATCTAACTATGCAATATCACTATCTACTGTATGTAAACTGTATAAAAACAGAGGTGCCATGGGAGTTCAGTTACTTTCAGTGTCAAGGATCAGGAATTTTTTTAAAAAGCAAGAAGTGTGTCAGCTGAGTCTAAAGCTGAATGGAAATTAGTCATGGGACAATGGATAAAAGAATATTTCAGGCACCAAGAACAGAAATTAGTAAGCATATATATGGAAACAAGCATGAGCTACATAATGGAAATAGTAAGTAGGTCAGTTTGGTAAAAGGTGAGGGCTGTCTATCAGGATCAGTAGGACCAATAAATATGAGCCCAGCGAACATCTGGATATATCTGCTGTTAGGATGGACCTGTGATGTGTCTTACAGGGTGGGGCAGCAGAGAAGTGAGGACCATGGTTGGAAAGAAAGGATGGGGTGGTCGCTACAGGATGGGACTGGACTTCATTTTGAGGGAAAGGAGAGTCAAGCATGGTCTTAGATAAGAGAAGACATGAAAATACAGACTTTAGGAAGATTAAGCATGCAGCATTGTGTACGATGGAAGAAGAGGGAAAGAATGTTTCAGGAGAGCAGTAATGAGCTGAGCTAAGATTTTGTAGAGGGAGTGGACGGATGGGAGACAGATTTTAGGTATTTCCCGTCCCTGCAATTGGTGGTAGTTGGGGTGGAGTGGGGAGGGGAATAAATGCTGCTTCCCAAAGATGCTCTCCGAACAATGGGGAAAAGATTTCCGATCATTTTATGACTCCTTCCCCTTGTAAAATAAATCAAATCTACTAAAAAAAAAAAAAAATGCAGCTGCTGGAGTCAAAAGCTTCCCCTAGTAGTGAAACTTAAGAAATGCTTCAGGGGGAAAAAAACAAAAAACAATCCCCAAGTAAACAAATCCTAGCAAATCTTTACATAAAGCACCTAACTATACAGTCTATCAGAGGAGCTCTGAAGTAGGAAGTAGAAAGAAGGAGAAGAATGAACTCATAGATGGGTCACTGCCTTTTCTTCTGATTTTCTCTTCCTCTTTCACCAACAGATGTTCCCCACTTCTGATAAGGGTTTGATATCACCAGGAACATTCCAGAAATGATGGGGGGAGGCTGTGCAAATGATACCCTAACCACACACTCTCTTAGGAAGCTGCACACTGCCAAGTATGAGCAAGTTACTGTGGGCATCTAACTATCCAGTACTGCTGTTTATTCTAGAGAAATCTTGCCACATCCTGTCTCACTGTTTACAGTCAGAGCTGGCTCCCTGGTAGATAAACCGCCAGTGACTGCGCAACCCAAGGAGCTCACCATCAATCTTAAAAGCAACAGGAAAACAAATAGGCTTTACCCCAGTGGTCCCTGTATAATGCAGTATTTCAATCCCCATCAGGCTGGACTATAGAAAAGAGAACCTCAAGGAATGAGATCTGGGGCAGGGTCCTGCTTTCTCTGGGATCCTAAAAGTTTCCCTTTACTTTGAAAACTGTGGAAAGGACTGATCTTCGTATTAATGCACAAATAATATTTTATCACAAACATAACACTGAATGAAGCAGGTCTCCCTGATACTTAACTACTTTAGAGAAGTCATGTTATCCACAGACAAAACTAACAGTAATAGCACCCCATACGAATGTTCTTCATGACTCTCTCATGGGCTATGTTCAACTGAGTGACAAGAAGTCTCTTCTCTGTTTATATTCAATGCACATGTTCCAAATTAAAGTCTGTTTATTGTTTCCTTCTTTTCTAGATCTTCCTACCCACACCCTCTAACTAAATTAGATGATGGAATTAGATGATGGAAATTAGCCACTGTCCAACGCAGTAACCACTAGCCATTGTTGCTATCAAGCACCTAAAATGTGGTTAGTGCTCCTAAGGAACTGAATTTTTAATTTTATATTTAATTTAAATGAATTTACATTTACATTGCTACACTTGGCTAGTGGCTACCTAATAGGAGAGCACAGCTTAACTCTCTTCTTAAACTTTAATGTGAAAACAGATCACTGAGGACCTTGTTAAAATGAAGATTCCAATTCAGCATTGGCGGGGCCTGGGAATCTGCATTTTCAAGGAGCTCCCAGGTGATGCCAATGCTGCTGGTGCACAGATGACACTCTGAGTAGCAAAATTCTAACTGCTTTGGGAACCAGTGGAGTGATCCAGAGGTTTCACGAATCAGAGGTTTCACGAATCAGTAGTCTCCAAATTTTTTGATCGTGGGCTAGGTCAGTAAAAACTCCTGACTACTGCTGCACCAACAACCTACATAGGTTACATAAACTATACACAAAAGAAATTTTTAAAGATGAGAAGCAAATGAGATAAGCAGTATTTTAAAATTATAATCACAAGAAGTTCATATTATGAATAGCTAATATTTCAAGACTTAATATACACTTGAAATGAGATTCATTGTTAGCAACAGTGGCAACATTAACCCACATTTCAAAATGTCTTCTTGATGAGTCCAAATTTCTTTGGCCATCTTCTTTTAGATCTGAATAGGTATATAAATACATACATATATATATATATATATATATATATAGAAAGCTCTTACAGTGAGAAATGGGTCAGTGTGACATTTTTCTGTGTGTGAATGTGTGTATATGTGAGAAAGAAACAGGGACAGAGAGAGAGGGGAAAAAAGAGACAGAGAGGATTTTACATTTATATTTCTGGTGTGTTTTCCTGAATCTACAACTACATTACAGGAATTTTTTTTTTTTAAGATTTTATTTATTTATTTATTCCTGAGAGGCACAGAGAGAGAGAGGCACAGGCACAGGCAGAGGGAGAAGCAGGCTCCATGCAGGGAGCCCGATGTGGGACTCGATCCCAGGTCTCCAGGATCACGCCCTGGGCTGAAAGCGGCGCTAAACCTCTGGGCCACCAGGGCTGCCCCAGGAATTTTTTAAGCCATGTGTATATTTCATGAGGGTTAAACTACAAAAAATAATCCACAATCCACTTCACTGAGTTTTCAAATGAAAGTCTTCCTCTGAACCCAGGCTCTCAGGATACCTCCTGCTTCATATAGACAGGTGACTTCTGACCTCTGCAAGCAGCCAGGGAACCACCTTCAACCTGAACGTTCAATATTAGTAACACATAACTTTTTTCCTATTTTTTGGACATAAATAAATATACACAGAAGCTTCAGTACTCCTTCAACATGGGTATGTACCTCACTTTGGTAATACAGGCATACATAACATGTAGAAGTCTCAGAACGATCACAAAGCCCTAAAATAAAAATTTACTTCCAACAGTAAGAGTGAACTCTATGTTCCTGAAAACACACAGTAGAAATTGTGTTGTAATGTAATTACAGTTTTGAAAGAATTTACTGGGAATTGGAGAAAATAGCTTTAGACTCTGTATCAACATGCAAATCAACATGCAAAAGTTGGAAGATCCTGAAGGGCAGTGCCTTAATAGATACTAATATACACTAAAAACTTATTGTAACAAAAATAGCATGGCATAGGACAAAAATCAATAAAGAGATCACAGGAACAATAAAGAATTGGGAACAAACTAGGGTATATACAGAAATCCAAACTATGATATACAGGTACCCTTTCATTTCATGGTAAAATCAGGCAAATGCAATAAATGCTGTTGACAAAGGCAGCTATCTGGAAGAAAAAAAAGCCTGGAAGAAAAAAAAAGTAGATCCCTACCTCACACTCTAACATTAGCCCAATAGTTCTCACCTAGAGGCAGTTTTGCCCATCAGCAGACATTGATAATATCTGGAGACATTCTGATTGTCATTAACTGCAGGGCCAGGGGCAGGGGTGGTGGTGTTTGCTACTGGCTTCTAGTGGATAGAGGCCAGGAATACTGCTAAATATCCCACAGTGCACAGGATGGTCCCAGCCCAAACTGTTAATAGTTGAGACACTATATATAGGCTGGGAAATCCTACCCTACCCTTACAATCTAACACTAATGGTTAAAAAATTAAAGAGGAACAGTGTTAGTAGTAGACAGCTTCTGATGTGAATCCTGGCTCCTCACTTACCAAAAGCATGACTCTGGACAAGTCAAGACGGTCACATCTTCATCTTGCTTCCAGGAGTAAAGATAATGTATATCATGAAGCAATGAGCAAGAACTCGGGCCAGACACAATAAATGGGAGTTATTATGGCTGGTGCCATAAATAAGGAATCACATTAAGAAATGCCTGCAAACATGTACACATTCTTCATAAGAAAAGTGGGCTTTTTGTTCCTAATAAGATCCAAGTTGCCTGACAGAGCCATTTTGGGGACTTTAACTATAAAAGTCCAAAAATTAAAATTTCAACATGTTGGGTATGTCATAAATCTCCCCAGAGCAGGGATTGTGCTCATCTCATTCTAACAAAGGCTACTACCTTAGAAGATACAAGACACCTAATAAATACATTTGGGGTTTTTTAAGTAAAGAGGAAAAATAATGCACTAAGGGCCTCAAAACCATTTGCACAGAAATGTTTAGTGCAGAAACTGACAAGATCCAGCCAGCCTGCTCAATGGAGCCACCTGGGGTGCTCAAATGGTTTGCAGTGTCAAAATGCCCTGAAACCAGTTTATGCATAACCAGGCCTCTGGTCCCAGAGCCTAGCTATGGGGGCTGAAGATGCTGCAAAGCCTAGAGGATACTGGGAATTCTTCAAGGACCCTTCTATAAGCTCTAGGGATCCTGAGCTGAAAGATGGTTTATTTCTGAGCCATGAGCCTCAAGACAGAACTTAAGCCCCCTACCCACTAAACAGTCCTGCTCACCCACCCCACACTTCAATACTAAGGAGTCATTAATAACTTCTTCAGGCTAGTTTTCCTAGGATTTGAAATGGGAGGTGGGAGCTAAGGCAAGAAAATGGTGCCTTTCTGTTACAAAACAGAATTAAGTCTAAACCTCCATTGAATGCATGATGTTTTCAACAAATCTTCACAACAAAAACAACCATCATGAGGACACAGTGAGAATAAATTATAAGACTTAACACATAGGAGTGAAGCAAAAGTGCTCTCAAACCCTCAGAAACAGGTGTTGTATGAATACAAGTTACTAATTTAGTTTTTAAAGCCTTTGGAGCCATTTTCAGTTCCAACTCATGGTTGATGAATGGGAGGTAAATGAAATGATGTACTCCACTAAATTGTATTTATGGCATTTACCTCTTTGTAAAATGGTTTCATCTTTCAACCACTTAAAAAATTATAGAAGACAGTTAGATAGATAGAAAGATAATCATTATATCAAAATCCTAAGAACACTGAAATCACTGATAATGTATTTATACGGATCTGAAAGTTATTTCTCACCTGCTGCCGCATTCATAGCTAAAAATGTAAAATTAACTTAGTACTAGTCTTTTCCAGAATCCAACACTGGTAATGCCCATGTCTTTCTCAGCTTGAAAAATACACACAATCTAATTTAAGCCTGATTGACAAAGAGAAAAGACAAAAAAGACTGCCAGGAATATTTAAAGTAAGACAATCTGAGTTCCTAAATTTAATATGCAATAGGCATATAAATACAAAAATCTAACACTTCAGTAAAAGTATTGCAACTAAATTACCTACACTGTGTGCACCAGGCCCTCAAAATAGCATATAGGAATCCCTACAGCCCACCTGTAATGCCACAGAATAAGTCTTTCATTGTTATTGAAAGACTGTGTGTTCTGTGGGAGGAAGGGGCCTTTATTTTACTTTAAAACAAATACAGACATTTCGTGGTACTCTAGTATTTGCATAAGATCAACAAGAAATTTCAAAGAAATTTCATGCTTGTGCCTCTGTGTCTTGGGTACCTGCTCACTATTCTCTGCCATTCTAAACTATTGGGAAAAGACTTGAAATCACTAGTATGCTAATTCTCTCTCAGAGGAGACAAAAATAAGTAAATAATAATAATAATAATAAAAACACAGAGAAAGACATAGGCAATCAAGGACGGCTATAAAACAAGGGTGGGGGGTGGGGGGTGGGGGAGGGGAGGCTCTCCCTGAACCACACACACGTTTGTCTCTCTTGTTCCCTCCACTGGGACAAAGGCCGACACTTTGGAGGTGCAGAGTAAGAGTAACTAGGCAAGCCATTACGGGTGTGGATTGAAAAAAATTCTCTTCCCCCAAGAGAATGTGGCTTTACACCAGCATATTAGATTGGAAAGTGCAAACACAATAATTAACAGTGAATCCTGATACTTCAACACACCAGAAAAGGGTGTCACTCCAGCGTGAGATGGGAAATAGGAGGACTAAATTAAGGTAGTCTTCGGTGATGCTGGACAGCTCCTTGGGGGGTACAGTGGCAGCCCAAGAGAGCTAATCAAATCTTCCAAACACCTCGGGAAGCTTCAGAAAACTGCTGAAGGCTGATACCACGCCAACAATGAGGGGCAGCTGCGATCCCAGAGTGGGGGCCCTTTCTATATCTGAATCTAAAATAACGACCTCCATGCTAAACAAACACTCTCGTATTCTCCTCTCTGATTTAAGAATAGAACTTTGAATTCACCTTCTTCAATTTCTGCTGTCTGGGAATAAACCAGCTGCTGTGGTTTCTCCACCGCCGTAACACATGTCAATCACTGCTAAACCCAGTGTTACTTTTCTTCCCCACGTGTGATTCCAACATTCAGCACGCTCCAGGGCTGAACCCCAGCCTCCTAGCCTCATATGGGAGCATTTTCTAGGGCACACCTCTGTAGGCTACTACCCCCTGTGTATTTCGTTTAATTATGAAACCTCTTTCTAGAAGCCCTGTAATTCTCCCAAGAGTCAAAGTAATTGGTAGAAATTAGACATGAAGAGACACAAGGCCACTTAAAGAGGACACCTTCGATTATAATTTTAAAAAGAACTTTCTTTTTAGTACGAGTATAATTTTGTACTTTCCCAATTTTGCCCTTTTCAAATGCCAAAGAAAATGCTCATGTTATCTTCTGGGCTATAAAAAAAAAGGCAATGTAATGCATTTGTACTTCACTTAAGGTCCACAAAGATTTCCTTTTCTTTGAAGGCCATCCTTTGGATGTTTTTAAAAAGGAAAAAAAAAAAAAAAAAGAGTAAAAAAACCTATATATATATACCCTGTGGCAAATTACTTTTATTTGGGCAATGAAAGGATTGTGTGTGTGTGTGTGTGTGTGTGTGTGTGTGCATGTATGTGTGTTCCTTCCTTGGGGCCCATGCTGTGTGGCTACATTATCAAGATGTACTTTTGGCACTGGTAAATATGTAAACCAAAACCAGATCCATTTTGCAGTGAATTTATGGTCTTCTAGTGAAGATGGTAGTAAAATTCCAGAGCATAGTTCTATTCCACTCAATTCAAGAAAATTCTATTAAGCGACACACATACTCACCACCTGGCACTCTACATAAGTAATGGGAATCCACAGATAAATGAAGATTTAGCAAGGGGGAAATAGGGTAGGCGGACATTTCCTTCAAACAATAACAAGAGAGCCTGAGAAGTATGATGATTGCTGTGTGTGAAAGGAGACGAGACAGCTCAAAGGGTGAATGATTAACTCCATCTAAGTAAGAATCATACAGAAATCTTAAAGATTGCAAGATGCAGCCATTGGGGTAGGGCTAGGGCTGCTAGCTAGGGTAGGCTAGGGCTGCACAGTGATACTCTGGATTCAGTTTCAGACCACCACAATAAAGTAAATAGTGCAATAAAGCAAGTCAAATGAATTCTTTGGTTTCCCAGCATTATAGCAAAAGTTATGTTTACACTGTACTGCAATCCATTAAGTGTGCAAAATCATGATGTCTAAAAAAAAGTATAAACCTTTTTTTTTTTTAAAGAGTATTTATTTATTCATGAGAGACACACAGAGAGAAGCAGAGACATAGGCAGAGGGGGCTCCCTGTGGGGAGCCTAATGTGGGACTTGATCCCAGGACCCCAGGATCACACCCTGAGCCAAAGGCAGACGCTCAGCCTATACCTTAATTAAAAATACTTATTGCTAGAAAATGCTAATCATCATATGAGCTTTCAGTGAGTTGTAATCCTTTTGCTGGTGGAGGGTCTTGTCTCAATGCTGATGGCTGCTGACTGATCACAGTGGTGTTGGCTTAAGGCTGGAGTGGTTGTGGCAATTCCTTAAACTAGGGCAACAATGAACTTTGCCACATCCATTGACTTGTCCTTTCACAAATTACTTCTCTGTAGCATGTGATGCTGTTCGATAGCATAGCATTTTACCCACAGAAGAACTTCTTTCAAATAGGAGTCCATCCTCCCAAACCCTTTATCAACTGCTGCTTCATCATCTAAGTTTATGTGATATTCTCAATCCTTTGTTGTAATTTGAACAGCCTCCCCAGCATCTTCACCAGGAGTAGTTTCCAAATAAAGAAACTACTTTCTTTGCTCATCCATAAGCAGCAACTTCGTATCTGTTAGTTTGACCATGAGATTGCAGCAGTTCAGTTCCATCTTCAGGCTTCACTGCTAATTCTAGTTCTCTTGAATTTCCACCACATCTGCAGTGCCTTCCCCCACTGAAATCTTGAACCTCTCAAAGTCAGCCATGAGTGCTGGAATCAACTTCTAAACTCCTGTTGATGTTGATATATTGACCTGTTTCCATGAATCACAAATGTTCTTAATAGTATCTAGAATGGTGAATCCTTTCCAGAATGTTTTCTTTTTTTTTTTTTTAAAGATTTATTTATTTATTTATTCATGATTTCATGACAGACACAGAGAGAGAGGCAGAGACACAGGCAGAGGGATAAGCAGGCTCCACACCAAGAGCCCAACGCGGGACTCGATGCCCGGGACTCCAGGATCGCACCCTGGGCCAAAGGCAGGCGCCAAACCACTGAGCCACCCAGGGATCCCCTCCAGAATGTTTTCAATTGGTTTGCCCAGATCCATCAGGAGAGTCACTATGTCTGGCAGCTAGAGCCTTTTGAAATGTATTTCTTTTGTTGTTGTTGTTTGTTTGTTTTTTTCAAATGTATTTCTTAAATAAGATTTGAAAGTCGAAACTACTCTTTGATCCATGTGCTACAGAACAGACGTTGTATTAGCAGGCACAAAAACAACACTAATCTCATTGTCCATCTCCATCAGAGCTCTTGGATGACCAGGTGCATTGTCAATGAGCAGTAATATTTTGAAAGGAATATTTTTTCCTGAGCAGTAGGTCTCCATTGTGGACTTAAAATATTTGGCAAACCATGTTGTAAACAGATGTATGGTCATCTAGGCTTTGCTGTTCCATGCTTAAAGCAGGCCAAGTAGATCTAGTATAATTCTCAGGGACCCTAGGATTTTCAGAATGGTCAATGAGTACTGGCCTCAACTTACAGTCACCAGCTATATTACCTCCTAACAAGGAGAGTCAGTCTGTTCTTTGAAGCCTGGAAGCCAGGCGAGGACTTCTTTCTAGATATGAATGTCCTAGTCAGCATCTTCTTCCAACAAAAGGTTGTTTCATCTACATTGAATGTCTGTTTGGTGTAAACGCTTTCGCTAGTTATCTTAGATCAATCTTCTGGAACTCTTGCTGCACCCTTTACGTTAGCACTTGTTACTTCACATTGCACTTTGATGTTATGGAGACGGCTTCTTCCCTTAAACCTCATGAACCCACCACATCTGCAGGCTTCAAACTTTTCTTCTGCGGCTTCCTCATCTCTCAGCCTTCATAGAATTGAAGAAAGTCAGGACCTTGCTCTGGACTAAGCTTTGGCTTAAGGGAATGCTGTGGCTGGTTTGATCATCTATCCAGACCACTCAAACCTTCTACATATCAGCAGTAAGACTGTTTCACTTTCTTATCATTCATGTGTTCACTAGAGCAGCTCTTCTAATTTCCTTCAAGAACTTTCCTTTGCATTCACAACTTGGCTAACTGTGTGGTGCAAGAGGTCTAGTATTCGGTCTATGCTGGGCTTTCAACATGCCTTTCCCACTAAGCTTAATCATTTCTAGTTTTTGATTTAAAGGGAGAGACACACAACTCTTCCTTTCACATGAACACTTGGAAGCCACTGCAGGGTTATTAACTGGCCTGATTTCAATGTTGCTGTATCTCCAGAAACAGGGGTGCCCAAGAAGTGGGAGAGAGATGGGGGGATGGCTGGTTGGTGGAACAGCCACAACTCATATTTATCTATTAAATTCATTATCTGACATGAATTGTGGTTCATGGTGCCTCAAAACAATTACAGTAGTAACATCAAAGATCACTGACCAGTTTATAATAACAAAAATAATAATAATGAAAAAAAGTTTGAAATATTGCAAGGAATGACAAAATGTTACACAGAGACACAAAGTGAGCAGCTGTTGGAAAAATGGCATTGATAGACTTGCTTGACACAGGATTACCACGCACTTTCAATCTGTAAAAACTGCAGTATCTGAGAAGCACAATAAGGCAAAGTATGTCTATATTTTGAAAAAAGGGAGGCAATATTTAAAAAAAGAAGTTCTCACATAAACATCCAGATTTCTGAGTTTTCTTGAAAAAAAGGTACAAGACCTGATGACACCTGGCAACAACAGGACATAGTTAGGTACTGACTCTCTGACAACCCAAGAGCCCCCACCCAAGGTTCTGGCCCCTGGAAGTATCTGAACTTGCAAGCCCTGCCTTAGAAAAAAAGGCAGTCTTCAGGATTTCAGATTCCCAGCCCCAAAGGGAAGAAGGGGTAAAGGCTAGGCACTTCTGATATTTGCTTTCCTGGAAATAAAACAGCAAAAAGCCAAAAGTATCGTCTCTCACTGAATCACTTGACACTGGGCGGCCAGAGCTGACTCATCTAGCAATCTGTGCTGCTCGTAAGTACTTGGGAGTACAGCTTGCTGATGCGGTCTGAGAGGAAAAACTTCTCAGACTCCAAGCATATGGTCAATTTGGAACCGGGCAGCTCACTTAGCACAGCTTTCGGCAAGCCACCGCGTCTCTTCTAAGAATTACTAGAGGCATCTGGTATAGGGAACAAGGACCACAACAGGCTGAGCTCAGTCAGCAACACTGAAATGGGCCTGTCCTCGTGGGCTCACCACAGCTTCACACAGCTTCCCATGGCCTCACTCAGCTCAGACTTCACTCCTGGCTCCTGACTGCAGACACCTGCCAGGGGACATCCTGCCACCAGCAACTGCCCACAAACACGATGCAACCAAACCAATGCTACTCACATTCCTTCTGAGGTGGATGCTGCCCATGCTCCACCGAGATCCCCTCCAAAACCTCTCCTGGCTCTGTGTGTCCTCCCCCTACGTTCTGCATGCTTTAAGTTCTCTCTTGGCCATTGGAATTGCCCTGCCGGGAGGTGCCCACCAGGGAAGTGTCTGAGGCAGCTCATGGCAAATGGCTGCTGGGGGCAGAAGCATGAAGGCCCCTTCCCAGCCTCAAGATGGACTCACTGTTTCCTGGGGAATCAGACTGAGACTGACACTGTACCCTTGCTGGCTTCCTTCCCTGCCCTGTCCCATGTCCCCACTCCTAACTGAGGCTTCTTAGGAACATTTCCCTGATGATCTTCTCAGGATCTGCTCCAGGGAAACCCCACTAAGACAGAGCCCTTCCCCATCCCCTCCCCTCCCTCCTCCAGTTAATCCTCCCAGCCCCTCAGAGTCAAAAATGCACTGGTATTTTGATTCCTCCTCTTCCTTCACCCTATCTCTCTGCAGCTAAATGTTAAATCTGTAACATTTCCTCCCATCAGATGCATCTCCCATCCAACTCTGCCTTAGTTCCCACCACAGCCCACCTGAGTCTAGCCACCCACTGGCTCCCTCTAGAACTGTTTTCTCAACCTCCATTGTCTTTCCCTCTTTCACTCTGAAAACTCAGACCTTCTAAGGGTTGTTCCTACAAAACAAAACAAAACAAAACAAAACAAAACAAAACAAAACAAAACAAAACAACAAAAAAAAATATTGCAATGGTTCCCCAATGACCTCAGGATAAAATCAAACTTATTAGCCCCACCATCAGAGGCCTCCTGGTCCCGGCCCCTCAGGCCTCTTCTTCCTGCTTCTCTCTGACCTGTACTTTGTTCACCCCACACCATCCGTGGTCTACTTCCTCCAGGCTCCCTCGGGCCAGTCCCCCTGCCTGGAAGACCCTCCTCACCACTTGTCTCCCTGTACAAATCTACCCATCATTCCAGACCAAGAGCAAAAGGGAGCCACAGATCCTCCTTCTCTAAAGCACCCCCATTAACAAATTCTGGGTGAGAGGTGAAAACCAAGACCTATAGATTTAGCTGGGCATTAACATAATTTGCACCATATATATTTGACAACTCCCCTCTCCACAGTAGATAAGTATCTTGAGAGCTGTGAGCTCTTTAGAGTCATTTTTGCATAGTGTAGCTACACTGCACACATTTATCTTAGACAAATCTAAGGGGCCGTTGACAACTTCAAATGTGCCAGTTGTTCTACTCAACAGGCAGATGTGTCCCAGAATGGATGTGAGACAGGAGGCATGGAGATCCTGTTCCCTTCACCACAAACGGTTCCCTAAGGGCAGCACCTCACCCCCTCAGCACACTCACTGTAAGCAGAACCAACTTACATCTGCCTGGGGTTCATTGTTGGAAACACAGATCTGATCTCGTCCTGAAGGAAAACATGGCATTGGTCAGGTAGAGAAATGCTCCAGTATTATACTTTGTGGGCAAGTAAAGAGATTTGCAAGGGCAGTTTTCATTATATGCATTTTCCACCTTCCAGGAGGGCTTCTGAATCCTGCCCCTTGCATTAGCAGCAGCCCCTCTGTGCACCCTACCCCTTCACCCAAGGCCTCACCTGATGAATGTGGACAGGGTTCACAGTTTTCTTCCCTTGTACCATATAAGGCTGATATCCCAGGGAACCTGGACCCCAAATGGTTTTGACCCATTAGTGATGAAAAACACATCACAGATAACCCTGAACTGGCTTTATGTGTGAACAATGACGACACAGCAGCTGAAAAATGGAGAGGCATGGGGTTTTGTATTTATGCCTACAACCATAAAACGGCCTAGAATTAAACCCACACTCACGAAATATCAGAAGTGACATGATAATAAGTGACTTCTCTTAGCCATCAAATTTTGAGATCTTTGGCAACTCATTTTAAGGAAAAGTACCTGAAAAAAAATGAAGGACAACTTAACTGTACTTAGAATTCACAGTGAATGAAACTATATTAACTATCCTGGTCTGTTAAAAATCACTAAGTGTTCCAAAGAGTTTTAAGAAAGTAGCACAAACTCTCTTTCTACTTATTCATGAAATATTTCAAATTTAGCTACTCATTCTTCAGTTTTCAAAATAAATTCAACACATCTAGAATCAAGAACAATTTGTACTACAATGTGTGGGTTGGACTGACATCTTAAAATGAAATGGCAGTTATCAGATTTTTCAAGGAAAAATGATCAGGTGATTTTTCATGGAATTAAGTAAAGCTTGTCTGAATGGTATAAAGCTCACAGGAATGTTACTGCACTGAGCTTTTGGAGTGACTCATTAACAATGCAGTTCAACTCTCAATGGTGCTCTCAAATTATCCAATCTCCATGAGGAGACACTGTAATTATAAGACTCAAATAAACTCTTCCCACCTCATGCACATCACTCCCATTTCTGCCCCAAAGAAATCAGGACCAAGTTAGAAGCTCTTTCCTCCAGAAACATTCCTTCCTCTCCTTGCCAGTGGGAGGTGACTTCTTTTTCCCAAATCTCATGGCATAAGGCAAATGCCTCATTTTCTCAGTTAAATGACAGGTGTCTAGAGGGCAACCTCCATGTCTGGTTGAATCTTGCACCCTCTGCCTCCTCACCAAGTAGAGCTCCCAGCAAAATATGTTACAAGGGGTAGAGTTGAGTGTTTGCAAATGAATGATGAAGGGAGTGAATGCAAACTTGTAGGGTTCTGTCCTTTCTCCTCATCTTAACTACAGATCCCAAAAGCCAGTTATTTGCTAAAAACCTTATGTTCACCTTTTAAACATATGAAGTTTTGTATCCAGGTTTCAAGTTGCCACCCGTGGTTAATTCTTGCGAATGAACTTGATTTGGAACTGATACTACTCTAAAAAGTTTACCCATAGCTCTTTTGGGATGGTCCAATTAGAAAATATTAACCAGGCATTTTACTTCATCTTTGAGAGCTAAATCATTTCATTTAACAGCATCTACAGCTCTCAAAACTTTGGCAAACTTTGTGAAAAATACCATATTAACTTTATTAAAAATTCATCATGTATTCTCCTTGTTTCCTTTCTACTACATAAACTCCCTACTGATACAGGAAAAGCTCTGTTGCTTTTTGTTTATTTATTTTTAATAGTGTGGGGTGTCCTTTCCTAAGGATGCAAAAACACATGGTTATTACATTTGCTAGGAGAGAAAAGGCCTGCCCTTTAAAATGATATTGTATAATGACTGCTTTCCACCACCACTCCTCCCACCCAATACTAGTGGGGAATGGAAGTAGGGGAAATTCTCTTGGTCATTTTTGCCTTGAGAACGGTAAGTTACCATTCTCATTAGCATGACAAATTAACAAGCTTTAGTAATTTCCTTTAAAAAAACAAACACAACAGGGTGGGGTGGGATCAATTTCAAAAACTTGGCACAAAGTTATCCAAGGAATTCCTTTCTCTGAATCTGCTTCTTAAGAACCCAGATTGTTCTATAAAGTCATCCAGCAGTATGTAGACTTCAGGCACTATCTACCAGAGTAAACTCAAATCAAAAGAGAATGCCATCTTCTTCTTGAAACCTTCCTGCACACCCATGTCTCATTCTTCCTAATGGCTTGATCCATTTTCCTTTCCTAGAAAGTAAGTTTATTAGCTCAGGGACTGTCCTCAGTGGAAGTGAAAAAAAACCTACTGAGTACCTTTAGGTCCATTGCTGGCTAGTTATGGACTATTCCCCAAAGTGATGGTTCTTATAATGCTTATGAGGAACTTTCTCACCCACCTCATCTGATCAGATAACTGAGGTTAGCTAGTTCAGGCCTTGCAAATCATTTAGTACCAGAAAAAATCCACTAATGTGTCCCTGACCCTATAGCACTTATTCACAGGGGTGCAGTGTAGAACACAAGCCCTCCAACCAGAAGCCCTATGTTTCTTCTCACCTTTCCTGGTACTCAAAACTCTTCCTAGCAGTAAAGAGGCGATCCCCAGGAGCTCTGGTGAGTATCAGGCACGGAGCTGGACAAGAATTTGGTTCTCTCACCTTTGTTACTCTAAGTGTGACCCATGGACCAGCAGCATTGCTATCATCTAGGAATGTGTTGGAAATGCAGAGTCCCAGGTCCAACCCTAGACCTGCTGAATCAGATTGCACTTGAATAATATCCCCAGGAGATTCCCAGGAAGCACATCAAAGTTTGAGAGGTGCTACTCCATAGAAGCATCTTCATATGTAGAGTCAAATTCATTTATGACATGCTGACTTCATGCCAAACCCCACACTAACATCACCTGCAGTAGAATTACACTGAGAGATACTCTTGTGACCTGACCAAAGTGGACTTTCCCTTCTGCTCATCAAGTCCAATGCAATGATATAAGAAGCAGAAACACTGATGCCCAGTGAATGCCTTGTATAATCTGGAAGTTATGTGGTAGGTTGGTTTTATTTTATTTCCTTTCTGAAATTCTTACTTATTCTGAGATTATTGAGTGGTAATATGGAGGAAGATGGAATAATGAAATTACTACCTCATCTAAAAATCAAAGGTAGCTTCCCTGCTTTTTCCATAAAAGGGTTTTCCACAAGAATCATGGGTGCAGGAACACAGCAGGTACTTCACATCAGGGTTCAGAGGGGAGGCAGCCTGCCTGGGACCAACCAGAGCTCTACTTGCTGCCATCTGTACAACCTTGACAAGTAAGTCAACATCTAGGCTTCAGCTTCCTTTCCTTTAGAATGGAATAAAGGGACTCAGTGGTTGAACCTCTGCCTTCAGCTCAGGTCGTGATCCCAGGGTCCTGGGATGGAGTCCTACATCAGGCCCCCCGCAGAGAGCCTGCTTCTTCCTCTATGTCTCTGCCTCTCTCTCTGTGTCTCTCATGAATAAATAAAATATTTAAAAATATAAAATAAAATGAAATAAAATAAAATAAATAAGTGAAAATAAAAGCAGTACCTATTTCAAAGACTCCTTATGAGAACAAAATGATACCTGTAAAGCCTGGCATATTGTGAGCACTCAGTACAAGTGACCTATGATAATTACACATAATATTGTGTGTCAGTGGAACCTAAAACCATTGTGGCTCTTGCAACAATTTCCTCTTGTGATTGATCTAGATATAGTAAATCAACATAAAGAAATGAAGAGTCAAAAAAGACAGACTTGAGAAAAGTTTCACTCTATGAAAACCATGGTAATTCTGGACGTTAGCAAAGGTGGCCACCATCTTTCACTTCAAATTCCAATGCGTGTGGACTCCAACTAAGCATCCAGAGCTTGATCAGCCATGAAGAAATGAACACTACCGGCCAGGAAGGAGGAGTCTATCTTAGTCACCCAAACCTCCATCTCACAGCTGCCTCTGGTGAGCTCACTAGCCAGATGTCTGTTTACCAGGCAAAGTAACTTTTTAAAAGACAGAAAGAGAAGCAATCATTCTGTACTCTTTTTAAACTATAGCGCATTGTCATTCCTCTCATGATAACTGGCCAAAGGACAGATCTGATTTCTTTTGCCAGATTTTATTTCAAAATAAAGCACAAAAACATATCATGCTTACTATCCCACCCTCATTGTTTTTTTAAATCACTTAAGATTAATATATCTCCTTTTGAGAAACCAACCTCTACCTCTCTTTTCCTAATTAGACTCAATAAAAATATAAGAATAACCATTCAACTGGACAAGCCACGCTGAAAAACACCCTGAAAGCCTTGAAAACTAAAATGAAGACAAATGTATCACAGCACTTGATTCAAGTGGGTTTTGTTTTTCTTCCCAAGTGACTGACGGAACATACGGTAAGTTTAAAATATCCAAGTATTTCTGGAGTTTGGAGGAAGATATTAAGTTTGTATAGCCTTCAAAAAAAGAGTGTGCTTTGCAGCCATGCATTTCAGATGGACAGTATGATACTCTCACCAGCTGCCTCATCCTGGGAGTACACCTTTTCAGAGGAGGCCTCTTTTTAGTCAAGTGTAATCCAATAAATTAAAGGAGGGTCAGGATATATGGAACTCTCTACTCATGCAGTGAGGACAGTTGCAGGACACTACGAGACTTCTCTCTGGTCGTCTGACACTTTGTCTTACCTGTCAGAGAGCAGAGGCCCTGGGGAGATCATGAAAATTTCAAATATATTCTCTACCTCTAGTCTTCTCACTTTCCCTCCTCCATTCAACACACATCAGCCACCTCCTAAGGCTCAGCTAACGGTTCACCTAAGACGACTTACCTGTCAGTTTTCTTGATCAGGATGGCCCTGAAGATGTGCTCGAGGGGTGTCTTCTCCCGTTCATGGGTTGGCTGCACGAAGGGGTGCAGTGCCACTAGTGAGAAGCCCTGTTGGTACAGCTCCAGGAGCTGGGCGGGCAGGTCATGCAGGGAGGCCAGCCTCACCGCTGAGGACCTCGGGAGCTCCGCTGGAGGTAGAGAGAGGAGAGGCTCATCAGGAAAGCCACACCAGGGCCTGCCCTCCCCCATCCAAGTCCTTCTCCCCTTGCCCTTGCACACTTCCAGGTCACCTCTCCCTAAAAATGAGTTTATTCCTGTCTTAACTACTGTCAAAGAGAACTTAAAACAGCAGATTATTTTCCAACTCATCCAAAGGGGTTGTCATAATTGGATGTTTTAAACCAAGAGTCAATCTTCTCAGAGATCACATTGGAAAAGTCATTTCCACCCTCTCAAAAAATAAAAAAAGAAAGAAAAGAAGGAGGAGGAGGGAAAAATGACAACTGCATGCAAATATAAAATTCCCCAGCTGGCAAAAAGCAGCACTGACAAAGTCAGAAGACAAACTGGAACAAAATTTCTGGGACACTTAAGAGAAAGGGGTAATTTCCTTAATTTGCAAAGAAACCACTGAAACAGTGAGAGAGAAAGAGAGAGAGAGAGAGAGGAAGGAAGGAGGAAGAAAAGGGGAGGAGAGGGAGGATACGGAAGGAAAGAGAAAGGAAGAGAGAGGAAGAAAGACAAAATATACAAAGACGCAACTGCCTAAAAAACAGAAAAAGTTAATTAATATTTGGGAAAAAACTCAAATTAACTCCACATTACAACTATGCAAGACACATATTTTTTTCACCTACTGAATTAAGATTTGAATTTAAAACAATTTTTTGAGATGGACAGACATAATACCATAGATTATGACCATAAGTAATGTTGATGAAAAATACCACTCCTACATAATTTCACATGGATGTACATAGAGTACATCATACCCAGGGATTCTATACCTAGGAATTTGCTGGGCCAAAGATAAAAGTATTGTACTTTTTTCATATATGGCCAGATTTCTTCCACAGAGTAGCATGGATTTACCTCCTATCAGCAATGTATAAAGGATTCCTTTTTCCATGTCCTGGCTAATTTCAGAGTGAAAAAAATGATCTCTATTGTGGCAATTTGTATTTCTCTTACTACATAACTTATATTTTTTCTTACTGAACATCTCATGTTTAAATACTATCTGTGTCACCTTTTCTATTAATTGTTCATAATCTTTGCCTAGTTTTCTATTGGGTTATTGGTCCTTTTCTCTATTGATTTGTCAAAACTCTTTATATATTAGGAAATTTAGTTGTCATTGCAATAGCTTTCCCAAATTTATTGTTTTTTGACTTTGCATAAGGTGGGTTTTGTCATAAAGAATTTTTTATGAAGCTAAGTTACTCAATATTCTATGATTTTTTAAAAGGTTTTATTTATTTATTCTTAAGAGAGAGAGAGAGAGATAGGCAGAGGCAGAGGGAGAAGCAGGCTCTACGCTGAACAGAGAGCCTGACATGAGGCTCAACTCCAAGACCTGAGGATCATGACCTGAGCTGAAGATGGAGGCTTAACCAACTGAGCCACCCAGGCACCTGTCTTCAATGACTTGAGTTTTATGTCATAGCAGAGAGATCAGGGTTCATAAAACAATTCTCCTGTTAAGACATATTTCATTTTTCAGATGTGAATCTTTGAGCCAATTTGGAATTTATGCAATATGAATTCAACATCCCACCCCCTTTTTCTCATTAATTTGAGCTGTCACCTTTATCATATATTCTTGAACATATAAATTTATTATTGTGATCCATTAATCTGTTTTAACAATTTTAATGTCATGTTTTAACATCTGGTCAGGCTATTTCCTGAAACTTCTTATTTCCTGTTTAGTTTCTGAATCTTCCTTTCTTTTTTTTTTTAATGGCCTTTAAAACCAACTCATCAAACCTTTTTTCCAAAAAAATCTTATTGGTATTATTATTGGATCATGTTAAAATTATAGCTTAACTGAGGGAGAATGGATATCTTCATCACACTGTAAGTTCCCATCCAAGGACAAGGATAATTTTTGTTTATTCAAGATTTCTTTGGGGTCCCTCAGGCACATATTAAAGCTTTCTTCCCATAGATATTGTACACTTATCAATTTTATTCTTATTTATCTTACTGTTATTGGAGTAACAGAATTTTTTCCCCCTTTTTACTCCTATGCTACCCATTCAGGCAAGAATGTTGGGGAAATAGCCATATTCATCATGGTGATGTGGTGAACTTCTCTGGAGGGCAATATAGTGTGTTTGTCTTCAAACCTAAAAGTACACACACCCTTTGTCCAACAATCCCACTACTAGGTATTTTGCCTATGGCTGGACTCATAGATGTTAATCAAGATATACGGACAAATATACTCACTACAGGCTTGTTCCTATAGCAAAAACTTGAAACCAAATAGTTCTTCATTGGAGGGCTGGCTAGCTAACCACTGGGACACCTCAGTGATGAATTCTATGGGCCATTTAACAAGACTAAGATAAATCTGTTATGTACCGATGGAAATGTATCCAAGGTAAGTTTTTAAGTTAAGACGTGACGTGTCAAACAGTGTTTATGATAGCCTTGTATAAAAATAATTAGAAAGATAGGGCAGCCCAGGTGGCTCAGTGGTTTAGCACTGCCTTCAGCCCAGGGCCTGATCCTGGAGACCCAGGATAAAGTCCCACGTCAGGCTCCCTGCATGGAGCCTGCTTCTCCCTCTGCCTGTGTCTCTGCCTCTCTCTCTCTGTCTCTCTCATGAATAAATAAATAAAATCTTAAAAAAAAAAGAAAGATAATTTTTTTAGAATAAAATTTTTTCTGAAATAAAAAATATATGAATGTAGGAGAAAGGGGCTGGAGTATAGAGGGAAGGAAGATGGTTTTTATTTTGTACTCACAGTACTATTACCATCCACAGGGGCGATTGGGTGGAGGAGGGTCTATGAGATATTTTAATTTTCTTATCTATATGCAAAAACATTATTTAAAAGTTTCACATAGGGATCCCTGGGTGGCGCAGCGGTTTGGCGCCTGCCTTTGACCCAGGGCGCGATCCTGGAGACCCGGGATCGAATCCCACATCAGGCTCCCGGTGCATGGAGCCTGCTTCTCCCTCCGCCTGTGTCTCTGCCTCTCTCTCTCTCTCTGTGACTATCATAAATAAATAAAAAATTTAAAAAAAAAAATAAATAAAATAAAAGTTTCACATATATTTCTGAGAATAATGTATTATTTTTTTTTTAAGATTTATTTATTTATTTACTTATGGTAGACACAGAAAGAGAGAGACTGAGGCAGAGACACAGGAGGAGGGAGAAGCAGGCTCCATGCCGGGAGCCCGACGTGGGACTCGATCCGGAGACTCCAGGATCACGCCCTGGGCCAAAGGCAGGCGCCAAACCGCTGAGCCATCCAGGGATCCCCCAATGTACTTTTTTAAAACACAAACCTGGGCACCTGGGTGGCTCAGTCGGTTAAGCATCTGACTCTTGATTTCAGCTCAGGTCATGATCTTAGGCTGCTGAGATTAAGCCCTGCATCAGGCCAGCTCAGCACACAGTCAGCTTGTCCCTCTCCCTCTGTTCCTCCCCATGCACATGTGCATGCACACTCTCTCTCCCAAATAAATAAATAAATAAATATTTAAAATAAATAAATAAATAATTAAGCACAAACTTAAAAAACTAAATCTAGGACTACTTAAGAATACTACTTAACATCAGCTACTGCTCTCATTTCCATACATCATGCAAGGAATTTACAGGAAAAAAAATCTATAGCAATGATTCACTCTAAAGCAGTACCCACCCAGCATCCTGGAGAAATCTCCATTAATAACAATGACAAATAGAAGATTGGCCAGGAAAGTGTGCAGTCTTTTCCCTTGAAGTGTACATTCTGGATATGCAGCTAGTCAAAAAAATCTAAAGACAGGTCTGGTAAAAAATGCTGAGCCCCTCTGAATTCCCATGCAAAGAAACCCGCCAAATACCTCCTTAGACCCAGGCAAGGGGACTCCCACCCTGGACCCCTTGCTTTAGAGCAAGGGTCCTCCAAGTGTGCTCCTTAGTCCACCAGCAGCACCAGCAACACAGAGAAATTCATTAGAAATACAGACTCTAGGGATCCCTGGGTGGCGCAGCGGTTTGGCGCCTGCCTTTGGCCCAGGGCGCGATCCTGGAGACCCGGGATCGAATCCCACGTTGGGCTCCCGGTGCATGGAGCCTGCTTCTCCCTCTGCCTGTGTCTCTGCCTCTCTCTCTCACTGTGTTCCTATCATAAATAAATAAAAATTAAAAAAAAAAAAAAAAAGAAATACAGACTCTAGGGCCCACCTCTGACCTGCTGACTCAGAATCTGAGTAATCTACACCTTCATAAGCCCTCCCAGGAGACTGAGGCTGAGAACTACTCTGCGGAGGGTTCCTTTGGCTCTCCTGCCACTCTCCTTTCCTCTCCCCTTCTTGGGCGAGGAAACCAGGGACCTAAGTAAGACATGCACCAACCTGTCATCCACAGCCCAACCTCACATAGCCAAGAGCTTGGAATTCCCTGACCTTACAACCTCGGGCCCACCATGCAGTTCTGAGCAGCCTTCTTCAGTCTGCAGCAAAGGTGGATGGTGCCCATGTGCGCACCCCCAGGCCCCAAGCAATCAGGAACTAGGGTGTGATAATCTGTGGGGAGACACTGCCACAGGAGCAAAATTTAAGGGCCACCGAAAACTCAGTAAGCAAGATAAATAAAAATGTAATGCAATATGTTAAAAAGTGAAAATTCATGCAAAATCCATAATAAAAAATATCAAAACTTTTCATAAAGAGAGGATCAATATTACGATTTTTTTTCCCTTTTTCCTTAAGCTCCAATATGGCTTAATACAGCACTTTATTGATCTTGTCTTTTTAAAAAAATGTTGCCTCACCTGCCTCACCCTAATGCTGGCTCATGCCCAGTATCTTTTGCACTCTTGACCTGGGCCCCTGCAAATGATAGAGAAGCAGGTCTGTATGTAGGTTGTGCCCAGAGAACAGGGGCAGGTTTCCTCTGCTGTCAAGAGATTACAAAGTGGCTGACCTGAACAAGCATCACTGTGTGTGGCATAGACGCTGGCTGTTTCGTTTGCAAAACCGAACAGACTTTTGGTAGGTGGGTAAGCCCTTTTCGGAGGGTAATTTTACAACGTCGATCAAACCTAAAAATACCATGCAGCATTAAGCTGCCCCCTCTTTGATGAAAGCATATATGAAGAGCATCTGTGAGTCAACCAATATGAGACCACCCACTCAGCCGGTCTCCACAGCACAGTGTTTTGTAAATGTTTCAAGTATTTCAAATTCTTACTGCTATAATAAAATAAGCCTTTACTAAGATTCTGATCATTTATAGATTTGTTCCCCCTTATACATTATGCTGTAATAAAGAAATAAAAGTAGTCGGTGTCTTTAGAAGACTTGGGATTCTAACTACATTCCTCACTGGTATTAATCTTGGGCATGTGAACACCCAGTTTCCTTGTTTAAGATGGACATACTAACATCATACCGCACCTAGAAGAGTCCAATGGGATGATGCATGTGAAATCGATGAAGCTACAAACTACCACTGTCAGTGGTGGTAGCAGTGGTGGATGGGAGTTGGTCAGGGATACTGGTCAGCTGAGGCCAGTGATAACACCATGGTGCCGGGCCACTAAATCATTCCCCATTTCCTCCCATACCCCATAACCACCAGGCTTACAAATCACTGTATTAAAAACAGTAGTTGATCAACCACTTTACAGTTAAATGCTTCCTGAATAAAACATAATACCTTTAAAATTTTTATCTTAAAATCTAAAGATGTATCTCTTGTCAAAACTCAGCAAACTTTATGGTTTTAATTTTTTGGTATGCATGCTGGCAAAATAAGTTTAGCTTCATGGCTAAAAAACAAATAAAAATGAATCTCAACAATCTTGTTGCAATAAAAAAAAAAACAGGCTCTTGTTGTAAATATGATTAAAGGCCTTAATTTCTTGTTTCTCTTTGAACCTTAACCTTCAGAAAAACACTAGTTCTTATAAACTAACCAATCCCCCAGTATTATTACCAGAAAAATAAAGGAAAAAATGACTTATCTGTTTGGAGGGACATACCAATTGTAGCCTCTTGGTCTATTTCTCACCCCACCCACCAGGATAACCTCTCTACTATTTTTGTTTTGTAAGATTTGCCTGACTTCGTTGACAAATTATGTAACCTTGGGCAAGTCATATGACTCCCACCCCATCTCTTGGGTCCATTCTTTATAAAATGAAGACCCTGGATAGGCAATTCTGAGAGAAGCTTCCAACTTTAAAATGCAATTATCTCATTATTTCAATCTGAAGAGTAACATCCAGTTTCTAACTAAAAAATGACACTGGATAATATGATAAATGTTCGCAAAGTGAACTTAAAGAATTCCCCTAAACTAGAGCCATAATGGGAATAAGGAAAAACTGCATGTGTGGGAGAGATGGATAGAGAGGCAAGGATCTGCTGCCACTGTGGCAGATTAAAAGCCACTGTTGTTTTTGAGGGTCCCAGTCTTCTACCCATATCAGGCACTAGACTGTCAGCTCCAACTGTCCCCAGGGGGTTGGGAAGCTTTCTGGGGGCATTCTAGGGAAGAAATGCCTGCACAGTCATGGGAGAGAAAGGGGATATTTTAAGAAGCATCCCTAGGGACGGTGGGTTCCTCTCTTCCTAGCAGAGAGCTAGGAGGACAACAGTGTGCGTTATCTGCAGTTACTCTGACGTCCTGGGATTTTATTACGATTCCACTCCAGGACTGAACTATGTACACCACTCATTGTAAGTTGAAATTTCTAATTATAAGCCTTTATGTTCTTAAGATGAGAGACACTGATGATGCTGCCTTGGTCAATGTTTCTCCAGTCTGAGGCAATGTCACTGTTACGGCCCAGTATCTGCCTGAAGATCACACTCTCCTCTCTCTCCACTTTCCAATCAAGTTCTCAAGTCTTTATCTACAGTGATCAGTCTTCAAGCCCAGGGACCAGGCTGGACACCCCCTGTGCTCCTACTCAGTGAGCCGCATCTTCCTTGCTCACAGGGACTTGGACTTACAGCTGCAAACGCCAGTTCTCCAGCTGGCCTCTCCGACCACCCTAGCAGGAATTGGCTCTTACCTGGTGACCTGGGAGAGGGTCTGGGGCAGATCACAAAGCCAGGAACTGGGGCCCCCGGGACTGGAAGAATATGGTACAAGAGACACAGCTACGGGAAAAATAATGAATACTAAAGCCCCATCTCACCAAGGGGGCAGCATCGTGTTCTTCCAGCCTGGTCCCTGTCAATGGAAACACAGGCCCAACGGAGCCAGAACTTCATATTCTTACCTTCAAGAACTCAGAAATCTTGGTCCTCATGGAAACTCTCCTCATCTTTAGATTTGGCAATTAATTCCCATTTTATTTTCAAGTCCATATGGCCCAAAGCCAAGACCTGTAGGTTGCAGAGTCTGGATGGGGCATTTAATTAAGTGTAGGGAGATGGATTCTCCTTCCTATCTCTGATCTAGCACTGTCAAAGCATGGTGTGAGCCTCGGTCATGTACTGAAGAGCTTGTGATTCTGTTCATTCTCACATCATCACAATTTACATCAGCATTCAAGGATACATCTGCACGTATTTGACACAGCCCCCTATTTCCTAATTCTTCTCTCTTCTATGCTGATGTAGAGATGAACTACAAGTTTAGAACCATATAATTATGTTTTGAATCCTCTGGAAATATTTCTTTCCTTCATTCAATCACCAATAACAGGCTTTTGATTTCTAAAAAAAAAGTCAAAATATAGAAAGTACTGCTGGAAAGGTATTTTGGGTGGCATGAGAGTCCAAAGATCTTTTAGAATAAGGATTTTGTTTTCCTTTCAGAAAATAACTCCATATAAATAACTAAGCCATTATTCCAGGGGTTAAAAAAAAAAAAGAGGAATGCAAACAGAGGGGAAGAAACCTCATCCACAAAACCACACATTTCTTAACACTCCTGGGATAAAGTAGATTTCGTTTTTGCTATGACTATGTTTTGTTTAGCAAAAACATTCTGCAGCCCCACTTATTCCCTGGAAACGAAGCCCTGCAGACATCTGCAGAAGAGCCAAAGCGACGGCTTTGCTCCTTTCAAACTTTATTCCTGGGAAAGTGCCAGGTTCAAGACAAGGAAACCCCTGGTGTACAGCACCCGCACACTTTTCTCCACTGTACAGGAGACAACGGCATGCTGAATTGCAACAGCTTCTATTATTTTGCTCAGCCATCATTTGTGACTCTAACCTAATTATTCAAAGTCCGACTCCGCTTTTCTAATTACATCTGCTAATGGATCTGTCAATACCAGGGAACGAAACACGAGAGAATGACACCATCTCCCTCGGGTAATTTCCCTCACAGGTAGAGCTGATAATGACACTGTTCAACCAAATCTCTCTCTCTCTCTCTCTCAAGTTCCTTGAAGGCCGCTATTTCTATAACATCAGTCGGCCTGCACTTTGCAATAGATCCAATTTAGCGAAACACTAAAATCAATCATTTTTCAATGTGGGGTTTATTGTATAGGTAAGGAATAGGAATTCAATTTTTTAAATAATGCTTGCAGCTCAATATCTTCTGTCTGTATGTCATTTCTAAATCTGCGGAATAAATTAAAGCTTGCATTTTGAAGCTTTGCAAATTCAGATTTCTATCGTTACTTGTCTTATCAAATAAATGCATGTTTTTGAAACTTACATAAATAAATGAAGCCTATCCAGGACAGGCTCAGGAGACCACATCATTAAAACACTATTTATTCTTTTTTTAATTGAAGTGAAATTCACATGAGATCAACCCTTTTAAAGTGAACAATTCAATGGCATTTAGTACATTCATAAGGTTGGACGACCATCCCCTCTCTGTATTTTTAAAACATATTCCTCACCACAAGGAAACCCCATAGCCATTCAGCAGTTACTCCCTACTCTCTTCTGCTTATGGGCTTTGGCAACCACCAGTTTTCACAAAACACAGTTCTTAACACCTTATCTAAATCATGGATAAACTCAAGGGGGAAAATCTTGGTAAGTCTAAAAGCATTTCTTTAAACTTATATAAACCTAGGATTCTACATTCAATCATGGAGTAATTGGCAAAGCAACAGACACCTCATCAAATGAGTTCTTAAGATTTTTTGTGGCCACCAGACCACAAATGACCGTGAAGCATCAGATGATCAAAGTGCTAGGATAACAGGTGTGTGTGTGTGTGTGTGTGTGTGTGTGTGTGTGTGTGTAAAGCGAAGGGTGGAGGGAGACAGGAAACTTGTTATTGGTTGCTGGTCATTTCAAAGACTCGCGCATAGTCACTGAATTATACACACACAACATCATACAGTAAAAAATTCAGTGTCTAGAAGTTGTAAGGAGAGTGCTGAGTAATTCCCATTGACTGTACCCATTAATCAAACCCAAAGGAAGGCATTACTGCTCATCTCACTGGTCCATTTTGACAGAGAAGACACAGGCAAAGATTCAAGAAAGCTCTTCCAGCAACACCAGGCCTCACGCTGCTTAGATTTCACAGTGGGGTACTGAAATATTAAAAAGCAACTGGCTAGAAACTGAACTCAGAGTATTAATAAAATATTTCACACACTTAAAAATACTTCTTATATAGTGAAGAGAAGATGTAAAGGATCACCAAGTCTTCAGAATTTCTATTCAAACTGGTCCACACACCAAATCCAAGGAGAGCTTAGCATGAGTCAGAAGAAAAGTTAGTTGTCAATATTTTATGCCATTTTCCTAATTGAGCATGATATCATGATAGCTGACACTCTGAGCAGTTCTTTTTGATTTTGAGAGTACAATAAACTGATAGCATCCAAGACCAGCTACTAATGAATATGTGCAAACAATATGGAAATGAAACTGTTTAGAATGTAAATGGGACCCTATATGGATTTCTATGCTAAAGTCTAAAGATTTTTATAAAAATAATCAGTACTGAAAAAATAATGTCAACTGTGGCCAAGTCCTCAGAGAAGGCGTATCAGAAAAATAATGCACCTTTACAAGGAGCTGTAGGAATCAACTAAGAAGTGTGATTGCTCTAATGCCTCCAGAGAAGCCAAAGGAACTGAAGAAGCACCTGAAATGGGTAGCACAGTGAGCCAGCATATACATTCTGAACCTGGAGACCATGTGGCCCCTCACTCCCGCACACGTTCTTCTCTGTCCGCCATGTGGAGCAGCCCAGCTAGAGCCAGGCAGGCAATCAGCTCTTTCAGAACAAGAAGGGACATGGTGCATTTTTTATCTGTAACAGCCAAATGCCATTTTAATTCCTTCCCTACATGCACACGATGAAATCCATCAACAACAGTATGGCTGAACAATTATGCCACTGCTCATCCATACTACAGACTATTAAGTAGCAATTTAAAAAGTGAGTTGTATCCATACCTCTGACCTGGAAGAAAAAAAACAAAGGTTGGTATGTCACTGAAAGCAAAGAAAATATGCAAAAATCTCATTTTGCAGAGATGGCCAAATAATGACAGGACAAAGATTGTGGTTACATACAAGAAGTGACTGGGAATCTAACCCTGAACAACATAAAATGTGGAAAAAAAAAAAAAGAAATTTTCCCAAGAGTATGGTGCCCCAAGGGCATGCACACACTTCAATTTGGCATTAACTCAGGGCACAAGAGAATACTACTGTTTCTTTTTACTTTGAGTTATTATCACAAGGGTCTCAACTCTATAATAGAGTTTCACACTGGTATATCAATAAAGTCTTTACATAGGAGAATTTTTTAAAATTTGCAAATATAATAAGATAAAAATATATAAAATTATAAAGTAATGCACTAGAGAAACTGCCGGAAAGCACAAAAATTCACCATGTGCAAGAATAGTTTCAAGATCTTACGACAAGAATAAATTCCACCATCTGGGGGCTTAGCACAACGTCTACCCACAAAGGAAATCCACTTGTTGTTTCAAAGACACTACTCCCAGACACACCAGCAAATTCACCTCAGTGGACTCCCCTTTTCTTTGCTGTAGTGGAGACACACCATATATTCAGTGGCACTGTCACAAAGACATTCATAAGACTTACAAAAAGTTCCACATATTGGAAATGCGTTTTAACAAAAAATACTCTAAGGTATATGACATTGCAAAAGATTCAACAAAACTCTGTCACATGACAACAGGGCCAGACAGTTCCCTTACTCTAAAAAAGGCTTCCACACCTGCATTTTCAGCTTTGCATGAACAATTACTGCATTCATGCGCAAACTCCCAAATTGGTGCATGGAAATAGAAAATCGTACACACAAGTTGAGCAGCCCCGGGCTCCGCTAACCAATTTGCATGCAAAATTGTCATCAGCACTCTCTGGTTTATTTTTTGCCCATGGAAGAGATGAGGGTCTGTGATGCCTGAGGAGGCCAATTTTAAGAGGTATTTTGGTTCCCACTATAAAAATGGAGTCCCGAAGAGTGTCTGGGGGTCTATGCACGCCTGTGTGCCCCTCTCAGCTGCCTTCCAACGGATCCCCAAGGAGGAGGAGAAAAGCTGGAGAGTGAGATTAAGTAGAAGAGTTAGGTGAAAGCAAATGGCCATGGGAGGTTCTTCAGAATAAGAGAAGAAATGTAGGAGGGTGGAATTTTTTATTTACATCCAGAAAAATGTCATCTATCAACAACAGTTGGCACAAAAAGAGGAAGATAGATTTAACCAGGGAGGAGAAAGGATTTTCCTGACTTGTCAGTGAGAATTTATGGAAATGGACCACCAGAAAGTGTGGCCTTTGAGATTGCCAAAGAGGGTGTGAGAGGCATCTATGTGCTCATAAAGCATCTTGGGGTTTTCGCTAACAATTTCTACCCTCCACCCGTTTCTTTCCTCCTTTCATGCGTCACTACTGAGCACTCAAAATGTGGTTATAGCCTCAAAGGAGGTGAGCTTTAAGTGTAAAACAGACATGACTTCAAAAACTTCATATAAAAAAAAAGAATAAAATATCTCGATAAAAATTTGTTATTGATTACACGTTGAAATGACATTCGGAACACGCGGATTTAATGAAATGTATTAAAATTAATTTACCTATTAATTATTAATGAATTCATCTATTATAATTTTTTAATTTAAATTTTTTATGAGAGGGGCACCTGGGTGGCTCAGTGGTTGAACATCTGCCTTTGGGTCAGGGCATGATCTCAGAGTCCTGGGATCGAGTTTCACATCAGGCTCCCTGCAGGGATCTTGCTTCTCCCTCTATGTTTCTGCCTCTCTCTATGTGTCTCTCATGAATAAATAAATAAAATCTTTAAAAAAATAAAAATAAATAAAATTTTTATGAGAAAACTTTAAATGACATCCATGGCTCACATTATATTTCTATTGGGCAGGTCCGTTCTAGAATCTCTCATTTTAAATTAGACTCAGTTTAGTCCAAAATGCGTGATCCCTTCACCAGCCACCTTTATTAAGGTGTCTGTTTAATTCCTTACTTAACATCCTGTAGCTACAGCTATGAGTAAGGCCACTTCTTTTCCCAAAATAAACCTGTAACACCAAGGAATGGGGAATGCCTGCAAAAATCTTTACAATGTAGGACTGAATGGGTAATCTTCCTTCAGGGATACTAAATCTTTTCTTTTTACCAATTGTCACCATTCCAAATTGGCAGAAGAAAGCAAAACTTTGGGCTGCCTTCACGTCTGATGTTTTTAGTCCCTGAGACCCTTGAATACCTGCTCTTTAAGAATCTCTGGGAAACCAGTCACACCGGCTTCTGAAGTGTTTACTTACCTCTCTGGAGCCAGTGGGTTCTCAACATTTTTGTGTCCCTACTGCACAACAGATCATACACCCTCCTGAGTCACACATCTCACCCCCTAAGGGAACTCTCAAGCTGAGGGTCATTGCTCTGGCAAAACTGGAGATAAGTACCGGAGGCCTCCAGCCAGCCAGCACCCCAGCTGAGATTATTCCTATCAGAAAGTTCAATAGACAGTGGACCCTCCAGTCTGTTTTGCCGAATCCCTGGAAAGTGCTTCGTATCGGATTTTCTGGATGATTTATGTTACATTTCAGAGATGCAAATTCCCTCTCATGCCCCTAATAAACTCATCTATGTGGTCTTAATGCTTGGACTTGACAGAGCTGTCTCCTTCTTGGTGCTTCCTTGCCTGGTTTCTCTGAGGGTAGGACGGCAGCTTCATGCTGCTCGGAATTCTCACATATTGTAAGAAGTGAGTATTGTTATTACTTTGTTATAACTGCAGTGTAGTTTGTCTTACTTCTAAATGATGCAGATCCTATTAGGCAAATATAAAACAGAAATCTGGAATTGAATTATAGGGTAGAAAGCTGGTGATGTATCAAATCTGGCTCAGGCAGAGATGGATGGATGGTGTGCTGGTCAAGGTTCTCTCTCTGGAGCCAAAGTACTTGGGTTTATTTTCTGTTTTATTTTTGTTTTTTTAATTAAAGTATAGTTGACACACAATGTTTCATTAGTTGCAAGTGTACAATATAGTAATTCGACAACTCTATACGTCCGGCTGTAGCAGTGTAGCTCCCATCTGTCACCATACAGCACTATTACAATACCACTAACTACATTCCCTGTGCTGTGCCCTTTATCCCTGTGACTTACTCATTCCATAACTGGAAGCCCATGTCTCCCTCTCCCTTCACCCATTTGCCCATCTCCCCACCAAATCATCTAGGTTTAAATCCCAACACCACCCCTTCCTAGCTGTATGACTTTAGGTGAGTTACAAACCCCTATGGGCCTCAGTTTTGTCTATGTCAGATAAAAGTAATGTCAATCATATTGGGCTGGGATGAGGATTAGGTGAAATAATGCATATGAAGCACTAGAACTGGACCTGGAACCTGTAACACTTCTGTATATAGGAGCTGCTAAAATCATTATTTTCAATATTATTATTATTAATAGCTCTAATCATCTCCCACTTGTTAGTAAGCAATGACAGGTCTCCGTGTCCATAAATGGATCCTTATGTCTGAAATCACTCCAGCTGTACACTGATATTCTTTAGTTTTCACATATGACTTTAATTTCTCAGCCTAAGCCACAGGCCTGATTTTTTTTCTGCAACTTTATTTTTTTAAAAAAGATTTTATTTATTTATTCATGAGAGATAGAGGCAGAGACATAGGCAGAGGGAGAAACAGGCTCCCTGAGGGGAGCCCAATGCAGGATTTAATCCCAGGACCCAGGAATCAGGACCTGAGCCAAAGGCAGATGCTCAACCATTGAGCCACTCAGGTGTCCCTGTAACCCTCTTTTAAATGCTGGTTTTAGGGATCCCTGGGTGGCGCAGCGGTTTAGCGCCTGCCTTTGGCCCAGGGCACGATCCTGGAGATCCTGGAGACCCGGGATCGAATCCCACGTCGGGCTCCCGGTGCATGGAGCCTGCTTCTCCCTCTGCCTGTGTCTCTGCCTCTCTCTCTCTCCCTCTCTCTGTGACTATCATAAGTAAATAAAAAAATAAAAAAAAATTTAAATGCTGGTTTTAATTTCTATTGGTTTCTAAATGTGAATGCCCAATAGGTCTAGAACATCAAGACTCAGAAAAATAAGAGAGGCAAAAAGCATATTGAGGGGTTCCATGATTTATGCCAGATCCTACCACAGACTTTGGTGGTATCAGAGAATGGGCACGGGGAGGAGGGGGTGAGGGCATGGCTGCAATGGGACTGGAAGAGCCTGGAGAGCCAGTTCCAGAAAATGGCACCATCTGTTAAGAGTAGCCAGGAACCAGTGGGAGAAGGATAGCAGAAGGCCCCAGTGAGGAACATAAACCACATTCCAAAAGGAACAAGAGAATAAAGGAGATGACTGAGAGAAGAGGTGGAACCACTTAAAGCCTTTACCACACAGCACACCAGGAAAAGGGAGATGACGAAGGGATGGTGAAGAGGAAGGCATCGGGCAGGCAAATGTCGCCCCCGCCCTGACTACTCTCCATGCCTGTCTTCAATCCATCCCAGATTTGAGAAGTTAAATGTGCAAAGAAAAAATACTTCTTGAAGGAGGCATAAACCCAGGGGTAATTCCAGTCTCCTTCCTTTGTTTCCTCATCTATGTGTCCTAAATTCCTCTCCTAACTGCCACCGACAAGGACTCCTATGCTAAGTTCTCCTCCCACCTCAGGCCTGCTCTGCCTGCAGCTCTACTTGGAAGCGTTTCAGGCGTTAACATTTAAAATGAGAACAGAAGCCCTATGAGTTTGTCCTCAGCTAGCACAGAGAAAGGGGAGGCCGAACCGATAGTGTCTGGCCACCCCTGGACACAAGGGGGTGGCAGCCTCAGGGAGGGGACGGGCAACCGCTAGGTGTGGAGGGACACAGCTAGAAGCAGGCTGTAGACGGGTCAGCTGCCACCTGACCACTTCACTGCCTGCTTTTCCCCAACTACCATCCTCTTTCCTCTTAGTGTTCCAGACTTTATTTATTTATTTACGGGTTTTTTTTTTTTAAGATTTTATGTATTCATTTGAGAGAGACAGAGAGAGAGCTCGAGCAGGGGGTGAGGCAGAGACAGAGAAGCAGACTCCTTGCTGAGCAGGGCGCCCACACGGGGTTCAATCCCAGGACTCCAGGTTCACGACCCGAGCTGAAGGTAGACACTTAACCAACTGAGCCACCCAAGGGCCCCTGTTCTAGACTCTAAATACTGCTTTTGAATTGCTTTTCTGAGAATCATGGTTCCAAAGGATTTTACAGCTGAAAGAGCCCTTACAGATGACAAGGATAGGAGAATTATTCCAGAAATAGCAGCAATGATGACAACACTGATAGCTAGCTTCTACTAGATTTATGCTGTACCGAAGATATTGTTTTATGGGCTTTACTTGCATCTTCCTTTAATTCTCAAACCGCCTCTCTATGACCTCCATTTTAAAGATAAGGAAACTCTGGATCAGAGAGGTTGAGTATTTTCCTAAGGCTGCACAGCCAGTAAATGGTGAACCCAAGGCTCAAACCCAATCATTCAGAACCTATATCCTTAACTATGAAGTCTTCCTAATTACTTAAACCAGTCCATTCATTTTCATGGATTATAAAGTGACATCCGCAGGGATTAAACAATTAGCTGTGGACATATAGCTTGTAGCAGAATCAGAACTATAACAGACCTCTGGACTCTCCATCCAGTGCTCTTTGTACCATACCATTAAAACTATAGTGAATGCAGCAGGATCACAACAAAAGAATCCTCAAGACCAACACACCCTCTCCTTGTTTCTCCACAATAGTGTGCCTCCTTGGTATTCCTTCTTAGGCTCTGTATTTTGTTTAAGTACCGTCTGTACTCTACTACTTGGATCAATGTTTTCCCTGAAAGGCTGATCACAGGTAGGTAAACAAAGCCTTTCTTAAAAATATAATGTTTATTTCTTCAATAAATTTGATAGTGTATTCTTGATTGGGGAAAAAATACACCATGAATGCATGCCACGCATTTAGCGTCACATAAGTTTATAATAGGAAAACCAGAAAAATAGGGATAACTACATAATGATTATAAATAACCACCCGAAACCAGACTTGTTTAATTTCAGGGTATGACACAAGAAAATAAATAAAGCAAATGTTTAAAAGAGAATCCACTTTTCAAATTGAAATTTTAATAGTGATCTTCAAAGACATCAATAATGTGGGGGCTGAGGCATTTCAGTTGGGCAAATCCAAACAACACGTTATCAACCTTCCCCGTGTCGCTGGACTTCCTGCCCACAGTGCAGAAGTGGGAGGCAGATGATAAACGTCGAAGCCAGATTAACGGTATGTCGTGGCAGACCTCTGTAATGAGTATGAACAATACCTGGTGTGTGCCTCCCCTGGTGGGAGATGGGGGTGCCACCCTAACAAAGCTTCCTCCTTCACCTCCTGATGGTAATAATTTTTAATGCTTTTCTAGAACCCCATGTTCATACGTCTTCATAGGCAGAGGATTTAATAGCAATTACCAAATTGCCCTACCACTGTCTTACTGATCCGTGGAGTGAGACCATGCCTATTTCCCCACGGTACCAAGTCGATAGGTGAAAAATGATATCGTTGCTTTATTCTGAGTTTCTATAATTAGTCATGAGGTTGAGAATATTTTTATATATAATCCATACTAATGTAATTAGGTATTTCTTACTCTTCAGCTGGGATCCCTGCTACCCATTTTCCCATAACACAGATTACCGTTTTCTTATTGATTTGTAGTACTCTTCTACAAGAAGGGTATTAGTCCTTAATCTGTTATGCATATTGCAATTTTGTTTTTCTTTCACTACAGTAGCAGCCCCCTTATCTGTGGGGGATACGTTTCAAGACTTTCAATGGATATGGGAAACCACAGATAGTACTATACACACTATGTTTTTCCCTGTACATACAGACCTATGATGAAGTTTAATGTGTAAATTAGGCACAGTAAGAGATGAACAATAAAATAGAAAATATTTTATTGCTATAGGAAAAGTTGTATGAATGTGGTCTCTCTCTCAAAATATCTTATCATACTACCCACCCTTCTCCTTCCTATGATGATGAAAGATGATAAATGCATGATGAGATGAAATGAGGTGTAGGACGCAGGCACTGAGATATAATGCTAGGCTACTACTGGCCTTCTGATGATAACTCAGGAGGATCATCTGCCTCTGGGCTGCAGCTGACTTTGGGCAACAGAAACCCCAGAAAGTGTAACCATGGATAAGGGAGGACTATTATACATAAAAGTTTTATGTGGTCAACACTTACAAAACTTTTTTTAAGTCTTTTTTTTTTAAGATTTTATTTATTTATTTCAGAGAGAGAGCATGAGGGGTAGGGAGGGGCAGAGGAAAAGGGAGAAGCAGGCTCCCCACTGAGCAGGTGGTCTGATGAGAGGCTGGATCCCAGGACCCCATAATCATGACCTGAGCCAAAGACAAACAACCAACTGAGCCACCCAGGCGCCCCACTTCCAAAACTTTTAAGGCATCTGGGCTACATGGCATATTTAGAAAGGAGTGCGCTTTACATTTACATTGATCTTTATATTGAAAACTCCCTTAGAAAAAATTAAAAATAGAAAAAAAAATGAGGAAAAAATAAAAAAGAGAAAAAAAAAGAAAGCTCTCTCTATAGCTAAAAATGATGTCACTGGCCCCTAAGATATATAAATGCTTTGAACTAGATTCCCAATGATGATGGCAGGTCATGACTTGGCCTCTAGAATAGTCCTAGTGAGCTGGCTGTGCACATGTGCTAAAGTCCAGGAAGAGAGTGTCTGAGCAGGGCCAACAGCCTCATAAGAGAATGAACCAAATACCCAGGATCCACCTTCCTCTAAAGTTACTGAGGTATCTAATTACTCCCCTCCCCCATCTATTCAAATTTAGATCATAGATTCCTTGTGTTCATGCCCAATATATTATTTCCTGGCAATTCAGAAAACATACTGTTGGGACTTTAGAGCTGGAAGGGGCCCTCATTTTACAAGATGGAGAGGGGCACCTGGGCGGCTCAGTTAGTTAAGTGTCTGCCTTCAGCTCCAGTCATGTTCTCAGGGTCCTGGGATCGAGGCCCCTCGTCAGGCTCCCTTCTCAGCAGTGAGTCTGATTCTCCCTTTGCCTCTCCCTCTGTGATCTCTCTTACTCTTGCTCTCCCTCAAATTAATAAATAAAAAATTTTTAAAAACCTAATAACAACAAGATGGGGAATTGAGGCTTCTCCCTTTCTGGGCCCACACCATTTGGGCACTGCTGGAGAGAATCATAGTGTTGGGAGAGGCATGGTCTCTGACATCAACAGGGCCAGCATTGCCCACACCTCTGTGGCTCTCTCTCTCTCTACCAGCCCTGGAGGAATTCCAAGCCTGAACTACATCTCATCCACTCCATGACCCCAGCATCACTTCTTTCCAGACAATTCCACATGCCCAATTCACCTAAGTTTCCATCTCCAGAGCTCCAAACCCATCTCTACAGCTGGTTCAGAAAAAACTCCATCTACAAATCACACAGGCAATTGGAACCTAACATTTTTGGAACCAAACCTGGCCATCTTTCCAAAGCCTGGATGCCTTCTGCATCTCATCATGGTCCATAGCATCACATCTGAGAACCCTGGGAAAAACAGGCAGCTCCCTCTTCCTCTCATTCTTCTCTACACCCAACTGGCTGCTGCAGCTTGTCAAGTCTCTCCCTTGGACTCTCCTTTTTAAGCCTTCTTCCTTTCCTCAGCCTGGCTTTCAGCCTCAGGTGGTCTCCTGTGGCTTCCAGATCACCATTCCCATCTCCAGGCTACATGCTATCTACACCACGAGCCTGGTGATCTGCCTACTACACAAGGCTGGCACACCTTTCCCCTGCCAAAAACCCAGGACCCCTCATTTGGTTCAGTGGTTCCCACAGGGAATGGTACTGCCTCTTAGGAAACATTTTAGAAATTCGAGGGAGGCACCCTTAATTACTACAATGACTGGAAGGTCACTACAGCAGGTGAAGGCCAGGCATGCAAGACACCTATAGGGCACAGGGTAGCCCTAGAAAGAATTGTCCCAATCCCTACACAATTAAAAAAAAAAAAATCCCAATGGACATGCTTTGTAGGCGAAAAGCCTATCATTATCAGAGCCTAGAATTTCAATTTGCTTTAAATATAAACAAAAATAATATTGTAGGAATGTACTCATGTAAATCGAGAGATCAACAGCCAGAAAACTATTTCCCAATACTATCGTCCAGCACATCTGCACCAGGGTCACCTGGGGCGGGGGTGGGGTGGGGGGGTGAGGAAGAGCATGTCTGCTTAGAATGCGTATCCCTGGGCTAAGTCCCAGATCTATAAGTTGGATCTGCAGGGCAACGAATAGGGTCATTTACTTCTTTTGCTCACTCAAGTTTGAGGCAGATTGTGTGAGAGGCTGTCGGGAGCTGCATTCTGAAAGAGACTGTCAGGCCCAGGACAAGCTCACCAGGGAACAGTTCGCAGTTGATTAGTAATGCCTGTATGGTGGCATGAATGGGTGAACACAAGATCCCAAGCTCTCCTTCCTCCTCTCCTGCTCACTCCCTACCTGTTCATTCCTCATCCTCCACAACTCTTTCTAGAAGAGTCTTTCTTCTTCAGCCTGCCTGAAGGCCTCTCTCCACATCTCCAGGCACTATCTAGCACTCTTTTGTTAAAATAATATTTTACTAGTGGGTCTCTCTCAGGCAGGCAGGGACTTTGTCTTGCTCACTTTCATGTCCTCACTAGTCTCTTTGCCTAGCTAATAATGAAAATTCAGGAGCTACTTTGCAAATGAATAAATGATAAAAAGGAAGGAAGGAAGGGAGGGAGGGAAGGAGGGAGGGAGGGAGAAGAAGGAAGGAAGGAAGGAAGGAAGGAAGGAAGGAAGGAAGGAAGGAAGGAAGGAAGGAATACATAGCCAGTTACTGGGAAGGATAAGACAGGAAACCTGTGTCTTTCTCTATACCATGTAGCTTCGCAGCATGATCCCTGGCTCCTTTGAAGATGATGAAGACTGGTGCCCAGCAAAGCCTCCCACTCCAGCTCCAGATTCTTGTCTGGGCACTCATGACGGGGACCTCCAGACCATCAAGGCCTCTTTGCTCACATACCTGGGCACTGGGGATCAACGACCAGCTGCAGAAACAGCCCCACACCAGCATCCCTATTTGTTTAGGTGGTGCTTGTTTGTAAAAAGAGCTTGCTCTGTGGTGATTCTCTTTAACTATCACTTGGAGGACTGCTGTTATTTTTAGAGGCCAGGGGACACCAAAGAGGCTTATCTGGCAAAGGAACACAATTTGTTCGCCTGAGCTTTGCGTGTGTATGTGAAAATCCTCACACTCCTGGCCGGCAGTTCTCAAATCCACTAAGAGACTCCATAAACAGGATGGGGGCAGGAAAACAAAAACCCCAGGATGACAAGCGTGGAAATTAACCCTGGAACCAGGCAAAGAACTGGTGTTGACAGACAGAAGGCAATGAAGTTGGCCATATGTAAGGATTAGGGACATTTTGAATAAGAGAACATTTTGCACAAAAGTTTTATTAGGAGAAGACATTAACACTAGTCATTTATGGTCCCCGAAGCCCAGTATATTATCATCGGGGGAGGAGATGTCCACTGTATTCAAAGGACCAGGGGCCCTGAAAATTCAAGACCCAGAGATGTTCATTCCTCTGAGCTCACTCCTCCAGCTAGCTCTCAGATAATCAGCTAATAGAGACAAAATAATCTAATCATGAAGTAATAAATGCACATGGCAATAACACAACGGATATACTATTCAACAGAATTATACATCAGCTGTTCTGTCAAGATGATAATGAAACATCAGACAATCTGTGAGAATAACATGCCAAGGAGGAGAAATACAAATTGGGCTCCTCCATTCCTCATGGAAATTAGAAGATTCTAAACTAATCAATTAGCTCAACATCCCCCACTACCTCCACCCCATCTCTGCATTATCATTGCTCTTCATGAAATTTCCTGGGAATCCACTTACTATTCTGTGATCGCAGATATCAAATGAAAATCAAGTTCTCTGCTGAACACAAGAGAAACTTTACATTGTAATGTAAGATGAACTGATTAAGAGCACTTAATCTGTGAGCAGCTAATTCTTAAAACCTCCGAGCAGAGTGGATGAAATGTCAGAAAAGAGAAATGCAGCTTAGTTTTGATCACAGAGGAAAAATGGATTCTGGCACTCAGCAGGCTGCCTTATTACCAAGTACAGTAACGGGGGCTGTTCTTTCTCAAATAAGGCTCTGGAGGTTAGAATGAAGAGCCAACCTCTGAAGAACCAAGGTAGGAAGAATACCTTTTCTTTTAGGAGATGAGCTGCTCGGGGCTTTGAGAGGACCCTAAAATATGCAAGGTAGCTCAAAGAGAAGAACGGTTTACCTTTTTAAGGCAAATTTCATCTTACCCAACCTCTTACACGTTGTAAAGGAATTACAAACTCAGCATATTTGGAACAAATTAATTATAAAAAATAGTAAATACTGTCTATTGAACAAACTCCAAGAAAAAGGGTCTCAGAATGGCTTTTCCTTCTTAAAAATTCTTGAGGGTTCCTTAAGAACTTTTGTGTACATGTGTTACATCGGTCAATATTTATTATATTGGAGAATAACGAAGGCATTTTCTAAACAAGAGTATCCAAGCACACATTAATTAGTGATGATGCCATCATCCGCCATGCAGCCCCTGGAAAAACACTCCACTGTGTGCTTGTGAGTGAATGAATGAAAAATGCAAATAAAAATCTTACTATTATTTTGTCGGGTTTTTTTTTTAAAAGATTTTATTTATCTATTCATGAGAGACACACAGAAACAAGCTGAGACATAGGCAGAGGGAGAAGCAGGCTCCCTGTGGGGAGCCCAATGCAGGACTTGACCCCAGAACCGTGGGGAATCATGACCTGAGCCTAAGGCAGACACTCACCCAACTGAGCCACCCAAGTGTCCCTGACCTTACTATTACTTTGAAAAAAGTTTTGCCCTTAGGAACTCCTGGGGGGCTTCAGACCACACTCTGAGAGCTGCTAGAGTCATGTCTGGCTGACACAGAGATGTTGTCTGTCTCAAGCACCATTTCCCTTTCTATTTGTAAAAACAAAATACTCCATGCATCTTATGAGTCAATAAAAAGTTTACAAAACGGCAGATGCCAGCTCTATAAGAACTCTAACATGTATGTGTGAAACTTTTTGGGAGAATGACAGGAAAACTGGCTCTTTCATCTTTTATAGTTCACCACATTTGTTTGATGGCCTCTGCCAGTACAGATGACTTATTGCTTCTACACAGGGTCATGAGATGCCTCTACCACACCAAGGGATGGGCTTGTCCCGGTAAATTCAGTTCCTCCAATAAAACCTGCATGTAAGTCAGCCACTCCCTAAAGGCTGTGTACCCTAGAGGCTAGGAACGCACTCTATGGAGGGAGACTCCTTGGGCTCAAACCCTGGCTTGGCCACTTGCTGAATGATGTTGGGTGAGTTCTTTCAATCTATTTGTGCCTCTATTTCCCCAAGTCTAAAAAGGGACAATAATCAAATTGCCTCACGGGAGCTTGATAGAAAGCAAAAGGATTAGATGCCTAAGACATCATAAATGCCCAACAAAAACCAGTTGTTATTATACCTTCTTTTACAATATACATACAGTTGCCTAAAAAGTCTCAAGGCAGTTTTAAGCTCAAATTTCAGAAGTGTAAGCTCTGTAAACTTACCAGAAAATACCATTATTTAATTCTGTTAATTAAAAATAAAATCTTGGGACTCCTGGGTGGCTCATCAGTTGAACGTCTGCCTTTGGCTCAGGAAGTGATCCTGGAGTTCCAGGATCGGTTCCCATATCGGGCTCCCTGCATGGAGCCTGCTTCTCCCTCTGCCTATGTCTCTGCCTCTCTCTCTCTCTGTCTCTCATGAATAAATAAATAAAATCTTTTTTTAAAAATTAAAAAATAAAAATAAAATCTTACCTTTTTCTTTCAGTCTTCTGACTTAAGATGGTAAATGCTGCCTAAAACAAAATCTAAACTGCTAATCTCATAGTGGGATGGGGAATAAGATGAATGTATAAATAAATAGGTAACTATTATATGTAAGTATTTATTTATAACATATAAATTTACATGTTTATAACATATATAGTGATTACTATAATATAAATATAAATATAAATAATTCTTATAAAAACAAGATTTTTTTATCATTAAGACTTAATTCATTAGACACTTATTGAGCACCTGCCATGTGCCAGGCTTGTATGAGGCGCCAGGATAAAAAAAAAAAAAAAAAAAGGCAGCCCAACTGGGGCTTACACAGTTTAGTGGGGGCAGGCATGGAAACAATTCAATATAGCATGCATGCATCCTGCTGTATTACTAAAGTCTAGTTCTGTTCAGGGTGTTGGGGCCTCAGATAGTTAGCCCAAGTGAGGACAGAGGGAAGGAAGAAAATACTGGCCTTGCTGACATCTGGAAAACATTTTCCCTACCACTGAAGTGAACTTTTCCTTTCACTTGTCATTGATTCTGTTCATCCACAAGAAGCCCATCTATCTACAGCACTCTTATCGCACCAGCTCTTTAATACAGATCTTTATTGAGCTTTTCCGTCTTTGTAAATCGTAAATTGTCCTTTCAACATCCATAATAACAAGCATTTCGACCCATACGTTCTATTTACATATCATAGTAACAGCCTCTTATTTAGATGTCAAATTCCAGTAACTAAAAACTCAGATGCATACAAAGAAAAAGCACAAAAGATGCCGAAATAATTCTCAAAACCATGGCTACAGGTTTCCATAAACTTCAGTTCTCTTTGGAGAGTGTCTCAGGCTATACTTACTCTTCTTTTACACAAAGGTATAGTGAGTTTGTACACTTTTTTTTCTAACACATTGGAAATACAGAAATCTGAAGATCAATTGAAAATATGATGCTCAGCTCCATAAGTTCTTTAAAGTTACCAACCAGGACTTTAACCAAATGAAATTAGTCTTCATGGGACCAGAAAAGACTAACTAACGTCCACAAAGTATTTCAACATCTAAACTCTCACAGGAGGAAAGATTTATTCTTGTGAAAGACTGATTTCTATTTTCCCATTATGTCAAAAGACTGAAAATTAAAATCAAACCTAAATCTACACTCAAAATTCTCCTAAAATGTTTCTTGAAAATACTAGTCCATTCTCAAAATTCCCTTTCCTGAGTAGCTGTCCCATATCTCTATAGTGACTTAGTCAATATCATGATGGCATAAAAAAAAGGATGAAGAGTGAGTATATTACTCTAGAAATGTTGACCATTCAACAAATGTTGACCATTTGTTTAAATGCTAGAGAAAAGTAAGCTCTGAGATTTATGGATAATAGGTTTTGAGAGAGGTTTATTATTCTGTAACTTTTAGTTGTTTGACATTTGCAGACTAAAATAGAAAACTCAGAAAATTCAATGTGATCTTTTTCTTCTCAGATAACCACAGCCAAGATATTTTTAAGAGCATGAACTTTCCAAATGATTGGCTCATTTCAACACTGTATGTGGACATAGCCTTGGTCTGAATGTTTGTGAGTTTTCAAGATGATCCAGATATATTACATGAGTATTATATAAAATCAGATAATGTAGTTTGTAAAATATACTTGTAGAAGGAGTAAATTATGTGGATTCTTCTGGCCCTGCAAAACACAGAATTGTCTCAATTTCTCTTTTTCCAGTGTGATTTTTATCTACTGTATGTTGTTTTGATATGTGTACTTTTATTGGAGGCTAGTGGGATAAACTGTACATAGGGAGCTTTTTTTTTTTTAACCATATTTGGTTTTCATTTTGGGAACAAATTCCTCCTCTCCTCATTTTTTCTTCCCCCGAGGTCCATTAGGTTTATAAATAAACTCAAAGCCCAGAGGGAAAACTTCAGGAGGCACAGGTAGACCTTTCATCTGAATTCACTGAGCCCACTTCTGTCTGAACAGCTCTCATCCTCTTCGGACCACATCTGGGCAAGCAAAGTGAAGCAGTAAATATAAGAAGTGGATCAGTGATGTCAACCACCAACATCACTGGCCAAGATCGAAACCTCACATTTCAATCAGAGGCTGGATAGGGAGGATATTTTTTTTTAACTGAAATGTTCTTCCCAGTTTTCTCCTTTTTTGGCTAGGGTAGAGGTATCATATCAAAGGGCTGTTACACAAATAACGGATGTGAGAGACAAATGAGCAGACATCACTTTAGCCTCATTTTCCAAGCCAAAATTCAGGATGTAAGATCTAAAACCAGAAAGAATATTTTAGAACCAGAAAGTTTCAGAACATCTGAGACATGTGGCCTCTGCAGCTATGACATGGTCCACTCCCTCCCACCCACTCACCCCAGAATTTCTTACCCTTTGCAAGGCAGCCCCCACCCTAAAAGAGCCAGACTTCTCAAACAAAATGACAGACAAAGCAGACTGGCCCCCATATAAATCTGAGAAATCTCAAAACACATTACTCAGTCGTTTGAAAAGTGAGCTGGAAAGGCCCATGGAGGCACTTGAGACAGCCCAGGCTGAGAGACAACACGAGCCAGTGCAAGCACATGAGTGCTTGTGCAAGCACAAGTCAAATGTCTGTGATCTAGAGCAAAATCACAACATAGATCCCACTAGGCAATACTTAGGAAGAAGCTAATGAACTGAACCAAATTTTCCTTTGACCATTTTTGATGAGAAACAAGCTCTGCTATAATAACTGTCTTGGAAGATTTAAATATAGACATGACAGTAGAGTTCAATAAAAAAAAAATCTCTTATAAAGGGGAAACCATCTCCTCAAATAGACTCTAAGGTTATTTACCTTGGAGGCACATTTTTCTGTAAAACTCTTACATGAATTATCAGAAATAATCAAACTTTAAAATACTCCCTATACATTAAGGAGAGCACAAGATGAGATGAACACTTTATGTTGGCACACTGAATTTAAATAAAATATAAGAAAATACTCCCTAGGGACACCTGGGTGGCTCAGCGGTTGAGCATCTGCCTTCAGCCCAGGGTGTGACCCCGGGGCCAGGATCAAGTCCCACATCGGGCTCCCTGCATGGAGCCTGCTTTTTCCTCTGCCTTTGTCTCTGCCTCTCTCTCTCTCTCTCTCTCTCTCTCTCTGTGTGTTTCTCATGAATAAATAAGTAAAATCTTTTTAAAAAAATACTCCCTATATTACCATTTTCAGTTGTATATATACACATACATGTGTGCACACACATGCACATACATAAATACATACACTTATATGTATGTATTTTCACTAGGCAACCCAAGCCAAGTACTGGGGTTTGTCTGTAATAATCTAATACACTAAAACCCAATGGCCAAGCTACAGACAATAGCAGGTGCATCAAGAGAAAGAATAGAGCCCTTTCAACCAATTATAGAATTATACAATGTGACCATGTTTACATTATCGAAGGGAGGCAGACCCAATTACCTAGCTACTTCAAATTAATAACCCCATTTACCTCAATTATCTGGCAGGCAGGGTCTAAGTAATCTAAGCAATTACCTTGATTCACTCAGATGGTATAGATTTGGCCTGTGAGTCCAGAATAATTTTTCCTTCCAGAATGCCTCCACCATCAGCAAATATCAAAATGCACAACAGCAAATTCACATCAGCTTCTTCCATAAGGATTAAAGAACAAATTCTTTCCACTGTCTGCCAGATTAAAATTTGCTATACTTTAAATAACACAGGTTTGAGGTATTTTTTTTCTGACAAAAACTCATAGGACTATAGGATTTTAGAGCTGGAAAGTACCCCAGGTTTAAAAGCCACTCACTAGTGGCAGTATCCAACGGGAAATCCAGCTACTGACTCAGAGAAACGAAGTAAAGGAGTGCTAAAGCCCAAACACTTAGGTTCAAATTTTGGCTCTCCCACTTAATAGCTGCAAAGTGACCTTAGCAAGTACTTACCTCTCTGAGCCTAAGAGTTCTCATCTGTACAAAGGTGGTAATGATGGCACCTACCTTATACTTGGTACTAGTGCCAAACGAAATAATGCATTTAATGCACTTGGCAAGTTCTTGGAACATACTACCATTTTTAAGAAGCTAAAGCACTCAATATTATCATTGCTATAACATCACCACCTGCAATGTGCTCAGTGATGGCCCCAAAATGATAAGTCCACATCATAATCCCCATGACCTGTGTATAGTACCTTATATGGCGAAAGATGCAAAAGTGATTAAGTTAAGGATCCTGAGAGAAGGAGTTTATTCTGGATTATCCAGGTAGGCCCTAAAAATGCAATCACATATATCCTTATAAGAGAGAAGCAGAAAAAGTTCTGAGACAGACACAAAGAAAATAACACAGACATACAAAGCAGAAGGCAATGTGAAGACAGAGCAGAGAGATGCAGCTACAAACCAAGGGGTGCTGAGAGCTGCCAGAAGCTGAAGAGGTAAGAAACAGATTCTCCCCCTAAGGAGTCCAGAGAGAGAGAGTATGGCACTGTCACCATGTTTTCAGATTTCTGGCCTCCGGAAATTTCTGCTGCTTTAAGCTTACCATATGCAGGGTAGTTTCGTACAGCAGCCCTAGTAACTACGTCACCTAAACAGATGCGTCTCTTGTCTGGCCTTTAAACTGTGTCGAGGGATCCCTGGGTGGCGCAGCGGTTTGGCGCCTGTCTTTGGCCCAGGGCGCGATCCTGGAGACCCGGGATCGAGTCCCGCGTCGGGCTCCCGGTGCATGGAGCCTGCTTCTCCCTCTGCCTGTGTCTCTGCCTCTCTCTCTCTCTCTGTGACTATCATAAATAAATAATAATAATAAAAAAAAATTAAAAAAAAAACAAAAACATAAACTGTGTCGAGATAATGCCTCTCCCTCTGCCTATGCCTGTTAGCCCATAATGCTAACAATGACAATGACAAGGTAAGGATGCCTGGCACTGGGAAATGCCAGGGGCTGGTGTTACGGGATTGAGCTTGACAAAAGCCGAGAAGCAGGAAAATGCAAGAGACAACAGGTAAACAGGTTTTGTTTGAGAACAGGGGTCTGGGAAGTAAATGCATTAAGCCTGAGGCTGGAGGCCCACCCTGTAAATGGGTCTAATCCACCAGTAACAGTAACCTCAAATGTCAGTGAATCATTTGTTTTTAAATGACATCCATATCCACTCAACACCCTGTGTTTTTCCATTGTATTTTCACATCTTGAATCTGTGGGTGGATCTCTCTAATAAATTTGGGTAAAATTTTTAGCCATTTTCACTTCAAATATTGCTTCTGTCCCATCTCTTCCTTGTCTTCTTCTGAGAATCCAATTAGACCTATCACAGACTACTCGTTGTATCCCACTTCTCTTATGCTCTGTTTTGAATGTTCCACTTTCTCCTCTCTGCACTTCAGTTTGAATAATTTCCATTAACCTTCCTTCCAATTCCCTTTTTTCTTCTGTTCTGTAGGGTCTTCTGTTAAACCCCGCTCTACTGAGTTCTTACTTCAGATATTTTCACACTAATAGAATGCCCATTGAGTCTTTATAGATTCCAATTCTCTGTTGAAATTTTCCATCTTTTCATCTATTTTCCCCATTCAAAAAATTTCTTGAATAGGGATCCCTGGGTGGCTCAGCGGTTTGGCGCCTGCCTTTGGCCCAGGGTGTGGTCCTGGAGTCCTGGGGTCGAGTCCCGCATCAGGCTCCCTGCATGGAGCCTGCTTCTCCCTCTGCCTGTGTCTCTGCCCCACCCCCGCCGTGTGTCTCTCTCATGAATAAATAAAAATCTTTTAAAAAAATTTCTTGAATATATTAATCACATCTAAATCTAATTAGTAAATTAGATTTTTTTACTAAATCTAATTAGTAAATTCTAGATCACCTGTAAGTCTGTTTATATTATCTGTTTCTCTCTTGTTTTTCTAGGTGACACTGGCATGCCTAATAAATTTTTATTCATACTAGACCCCATGTATGAAACAAATGAAGAGACTTTCGATGAAGTTACCTTCCTCAGGAGATGCCTCTGCCTTTTGCTGGCAGATGGAGCTGGGTGGAGGAACAGCTGAACACCTGAACCAGCAAGGACTAAACTTCCCCTGGGTCACTCCTATTCCCAGGACATGGTCCATCAAGGCTTTCACCTGAGAGCCTGGTATATTTACTCTATTCCCTACCTCTTCTCACCTCCCAAAGCAGGTCCTGTCTGCTCATCTTTATCTTCCCAGCACCATGACTGCTGAACTTCTCTTCTGTTGTCCAAGGCCTTCTGATAAGCCTTTATCTTCCCAGCCCACACAACTTCAGGATTTAGCAACTGTCTTGAGAGGAAAACATAATTGAGTCTCCAATTTTGTCTCTCCAGTCCAGTCCTATGAAGTCACCAAAACTTCTGCTGGTTTCTCCTTCCCAGAGCAGCAAGGCCCCAGCCAGGCAAAGATTTCCAGTCCTTTGCCAGCACTCTAAACCAGCAATGTCCCTAGGGATAGAGTAGATCTGTCAGCTTATCTCCTACTCACCTCCCTTCTGACACCTCAGCATCTCCTACCCAGTCCTCGTTGTTTTAACACCTCTCAGGTACTTTTTTTTCCTTATTTTTCTTTTTTAAAATTTATTTATTTATTTATTTGAGAGAGAGAAAGAGAGAGCACACAAGCAGGAGAGAAAGAGGAAGAGAAAAAGAGAATCTCAAGCAGACTCCACACTGAGCATGGAGCCCTGGGTGGGGCTACATTTCAAGACCCTGAGATCACAGCCTGAGCCAAAACCAAGAGTTGGATGCTTAACCAACTGTACCATCCAGGTGCCCCAACACCTCTCCAGTGCTTTTGAACAGAATGGTGTGTGTGTGTGTGTGTGTGTGTGTGTGTACAGTGTACTGTATATGGCTTTTCTTGCTGTTCTTGGGATCATCAGTATGCCTCAAACGCCTCAATATTACCGAGAAGCAGAAATCCCTCCTTTATATTTTTCCAAGTGATTTCGCTACAATACTTAATTTCCTCTTATAAACCTATGGGGGGAAAAACAGGGCAGTATTTATCACTCGGGTCTTTTAGACGAGGGGTTGGCAAACTATGGCCTACAAGGTAAGCCCAGCCTGTTGCCTGTCGGGGTGAATTTTTACTGGATCACAGCCACACACATTCATTTACATATTGTCTGGGGCTACTTTTGCAAATGACAATGGCAGAGTTGAGTAGTTGTGAGAGAGACCACAGTGCCTCCAAAGCACCAAATATTTACTATCTGTCTCTTCACAGAAAAAGTCAGTCAGTCCCTATTTTATATAGAGGAAGCTGAGGCTCAGATACTTTCAGGGACCTTTAAGTTAACTCGAGACAGAACATTGCATCTAAGGTGTTTATTCTAGCCACCTTGCCACTGTTCTAATTCTCTTCCCATCATAAGATTATAATATATTTTTTAAGATTAACACAACTCTACATCTGAAAATAATGACTAATTGAATTTAGATTAAAAAAAAAAAAAGGATTAGCACAAGCAGAGGGAGATGAGTCTGAATCAGACAGGCCCAGTACAGAAAGAGGAAGAGTCCCAGAAAACACAATTAAAAGCCCCTCTATCTTTGGAATATTTAGGGAGTTTCAGCAGTCACCTTGGAAATCTGCTGAAACAAATAAATACAAGAAGGCAAGCATTCAAAGATGCCACTCTGAGCAAAGAAAGTCTTACCATTTCATGGGGGGTTTTGGTGGTGGTTGTTCAGAAAATGAACATGTAAGGCAGAACAATGAAAAGAATCCTGGAGAGTATATTCAATTTTCATCCACTTGATTGCTAAAAGCTATCATACTGGCAGTCCCTGAGCTTGAGGGAAAAAAAGTTCTCCAAAAGAGGATGGCAGCTCAGACAGACAGACAGACAGACAGAAGCACCCAACACACACACACACACACACACACACACACACACACACACACTATATATTAACCAAAACAATAAAACAAGAAATTCTGATACAGCTCCACACTTTAGAAGGATTTGAAAGACCATCTTTCTCTTTTCCTCTTCTGCTTAACACAATGCATGACAATTTGCTTCCTTTTCTGAAAATTGTACAATCTGATGAGGGGTGCAATTTAGCACCCCATGTCAGTTACGGATGCTAAGAGTTTCGGAATCAGGAGATCGCTGAAATTAATACACACACACACATACACACACGCACGACCTGCTGAGGCAGCTAGTCTTTTCATCGCATCTTATGCAGAAGGGCAGAAGGCTGTGCAGGGCATGTCTACATCTTGCCAACTACCAAGCCCCATTTTTCCAGAGAAAATGGATTTACAGCCGAAGAGGGAAAAGCAAGGTATAAGAGAGGAGAAAGACTACTTTATAAAAGTAAAAAAAAAAAAAAAAAAAAAAGTAAATACAAACTCCCCTCAGAGGAAAGGAAAACAAACTCGGGAGGAAGGAAAGTCTCTCAAGGCCTCCCTGACAGGATCCCAACGTTGATTCTCCCAGTACTCAGATTTTTTTTGAAGACAGAAAGTCAAAAGCAGAAGTTAGTTCACACTTCCAGGAGTGAGCCACTTAAATGCCCATCATTCTGTGTCACTCGTGCTCTGAATTCCTCAATGGTCCCCAACACCCAGTACTGGCGTCCGAGGCCCTGGACACGGCATATACGGTGCCCTGCAATTCCATGTCTCCCCTCAAACTCATTTTCCAGCCACATTCTGTCTCGTCTGTTCTGTCCTTGTAATAAAGAGCGTCTTCAAAATGCATCATCCCACCACCCCGCTATGAAGGAATCCAGTTTTGCTGGACAACCACATTTCTACTTCAGAATTCAACATGAAAGAAGTTAGAATATTTTACTTGATTTTAAAGTTGTACTACCTATAAAATCTCTATAGTTATTTACTGATGATATCATGTGTGAATATTGCAAAAGTTACTTCAAGCATTATGAAGCTCGAAGAGATCTCCCACATTGTCTACTCCGAGTTTCCCATTTGGTAGCTCACGGCGTCCATAAAAGAGGGCAGAAGATTCTTTCTGTTCATTGATTAAAAACCACAAAGAAAGCAGCTTCCTGGAAACCGGTCATTCTCTCATCTCCTTCTGAGCCAGACTTTAGGCTCGTACTTGACTTTCAAGTAAAACACCAAGTACCCTCAGAAACCAATACTTTTTACAGCAGGAGCTTCTTCCACCTTGTTAGCCAAGAATTTCAGGAACATATCCCTTGTTTGCCAAACAGGGCTCGCAGCTCCACAAAGCAAGGGCTACACTGAGGTAAATAAGTATCTACACC